>NW_022170510.1:7067719-7571024 GCF_008802855.1 Photinus pyralis
GTTATATTTAATTGTAATTAAATTTCACGCCCATTATACTAGATGATTTATTGCTTAAGTTTCTTAGTACTTCCTCTCAGAAAGACAATTTCTAACAACTGTCCCGTTGCATTAAATTCAGTAATAATCATGTCGGAGTCGGCAGGGCATTACGAAGGAATATAGAAATGTAAATGTATGTGTATGATGCGTGTAGATCTTTCATTTATGGAATATAATTACTTTTTTCAGTTAAGTGCCAGTTTTCACACTACAGTAGTAAAGAAAATTAATTTAGTTCATAAATGGGTTTCCTCTACTGATATAATTCGTCACCAATCTCATACAAAAGTGTTTTTTTTCCATTTTGTGAACACTGATGATTTGATTCATAATTATTATTTGAATACCGACACAATTGTATTGCATGAAATTGCATGTTACGTTGTTACCTAATTGTTTGAGCCACCCGTTTTTCGTTTTATATACGTCAACGGAGTAAATTGAATTGAAATTTTCGCTGAAATACCTACCTGGATATTGAAACACATGCATGGTGTGCAAGCTTTGTCGAATATTCTAGGTGAAAGTAATACGAATAAAACTATATGAGATGTTTTACAATTTTTGGAAGATATACTTCCTCAGTAAATAAAGTGCCAATTGTAAAGCAAACGAAAACGGTCCCATTCATTTCAGGTTTTGCTTAAATAGGCTTACAAGTTACAACTGTTAAAAAAATTCTACACTATTAAGGCAATCGTTGCTATGGTATTTAAGTTATGCTTAATTTTAAGGGAATTTGGACGGTGCAAGTGGCCACCAATCACCCACATTATTGGTTGTTCTAAAAAAAAATGTTAAACATGATTTAGTACTTGATAGTAATAGTTAAATAATGTGACAAAGTAATCAGAGCAAACTTTCCTACACGATATTCCGCGCCAACAGAGGTTTTGATTGCTTTTTGACTATATTGTTGCGTAAACTACGCCACGGAGACGTTATTTTGGCGTCAGCACCTTCAATAAGGTTGGGCCACTATCTGTGGTATAACTTCAATTTTTAAGTGCAAATCAAATTCGGTTTATTTTACATGGATTTGTATTTCCGGATTTGTTTTCCCTTTTAGAAATTTTTTTGCATAAATTTTGTGGCCTTTGTAGTTTATTTAATTTAGATAAGGTGTTACACGTGAGAAGAGTGTCAGACACACCTGGTCGATTTTGCATGTTTCATAAAAGGTTGCATCTGGTGGTTTGCTATAAGAAGTTTTATTGTTGGGCGAAATTTAATTAATGCAAGTGTTCTTTCACTAGCGCGTTTTATGTGCAGACGTTTTGACGCGTTCCGTTGTGATTGGCGATTTATTTGAAAATACTTGAAAAATGAATTGATTTTATAGTGGAAGTGGTGTTTCATTAAATACTGGAGAAGACGAGGCTGCTGCTGGTTTCGAGACGGTGGAGGAGCGGTTGCATCTTTTTACGCTACATTTACGAACTGACTGCCTTTCTTGTTTAGTTAAAGACCCAGTTCGTTATCGTTATAATAAATTTGTGCAAAAACTGTAAGAAGTATAACACATGTTTTTCGATTTCTTAAAAACAGTTTCGTTGAGTTGAAAAAGATAGCAGCCATCCAACAGTCACATCATTTTCCCTTTTAGGAAGACGGTGCTGATACTCCCGCCACCGCCCACTACCCTAATACGTTTTGCCCTTCTAGGGGTGAACCTCAAAAATTGCAATTATGGCGTGTAAGTAGTAGCTCCTAATTCGCTTCTTATAATCCACGCAGAAAATTTCAAATAAGTGAAAGTTCAGCTCTCGATAAGTTATGATATGGTATGGCATTTTTCGACTTAAAAGGTAGTTAAAATGGCCGCGTGTTGAGAACCCGATATGAACAATCTAATCGTCGCAATTACGACTTTAGCGCTGAAGGCGAAGTGCCAAGACAAATAGTGACAATCGCACTATAGTGTGACCGTCCCTATTGTCTTACAGTAAATTGCAATTATTGATCCCGCGTCTGTCACTACGGAGAGCAATTATAAAGAAAGGCAATTTAAATTTACTGTCTCCTCCGAAGTTTAACATGAAGGAGAATTCATTTGAAGTTCGAATTAAAAAATGCGTGTATAACTTGGTGAATCGACGCTTCCAACTAACAGAAATTTTATAACAAGTTTAACTTACAATGGAATTCAATTAAACAGGCAACTTTGTCGAACGTCAGTGCTGTAAAGTTTCAGAATAATTCCCAGTGTAATGTCGGATTCGCATTCCTTCAGAATGGTTCCTGCAGGCTTGTGTCTCTGGCTGCATTCCTGCTCTTGTACTCCGAGCAAATCTCAGGTTTATCCAGACCCTTTTGCGCGTCTAACGTAATTTTGTAACGAAATACCTAAATTGAATTTTCGTTATTAGAAAACGATTTGTTAATAAATAGACAAGGTATTACGGAAGTGCGGATTTTCTTTCCCTTCTAAAATATTATCATAATCCTGGGGGATACTATCTCAGATATAACCAATCGTAGTCAATTCCAAGGGGAAGCTTCTATTGAGGAATTAATTTGAGTGCCACTCGAGCGCATAATTTATAATTAGTAAATTTATTTGTACCGACTGAATACGCTATTATACAGGTAGAAATCCTGGACATACCGTTTACTAAATTTAAAGGTCACAGCAAACCTTAGGTGAGTGGCGCAACAGTTTGCATAAGATTTAGATAACTGAGCAATACAAATTTGATAAAAAATGGAAAAATGCATTGCGAGCGCATTTTTCATAATGCTCAGAACGAATATCGGTAAGTGGAATAACGTCATTGACAAACGAGCACCAAATTTGAAAATATATTCGAAAGCAGAACGTTCGTACTTTACAGTAATAAGGGCCTAGGTAAATATAAGTTATTATGTCTTGGCCGTGTACTTTAATCTACCTAAGTTCTGGAAATCGTAAAAGAAGTTATAAAAAGTAAGATTATTTTATGATCGTAAAATTTTAGGGTTACGGGCGCCAAAGCGTAAATTTTCTATTACAAAGAAAATTACTCAAAGGTAATTTCTAGATTAAGTTCTTTAGTGCCCCCTTTTGTACAGTCTACAATTACGTTGAGTGCCCCTTTACACATGCATATACTATAATTAGGGGAAACCAATAGTCACCAAACACTTTTGATACCCGCCAGCGAAGAAGCTGTCATCTACAATGGACCAATGTGGGAAGCAACGACTAATACCAACACCTTTTGTATGGATTTGTGTGCTCCCTTAACACCAAAGTTTTAGTATTATTCCAACGCTTGAACTTTGTATGGTTCTGTGACTCTTGCTTTTGTTCTTTGACTCTTGCTTTTGAAGATGTTACAGTTTGCTCAAAATACAGGGTGTTTTTGTTGGAGCTTTAGTTAAACTTTTCTGGGAAAGTGAAATCGGTACGCTTTTAAAAATATGTTACTACGAATGTTTTCAAAATAATGGTGACACTTCCGGAAGTAGCGAGGAACTTCGTTATTTTAAATGGCAGCCCCTATTTTTATTTCGATTTTGGATTCTATGTAAAATTCTAGTTCTTTTGATATCCACATGTCAATCTCTACAGTTTATGGTTTTTAAATTATTTTGACTAAAAACTGGCAGGTGCATGTTCCTATAGCTATCTCATCATCATGGTAATAAAAAATCATGACCGACTACTAAAAAAAATCCAAAAAAAATGGTAGGTATCAATTCAATGAAATGTGAATAAGTCAGAAACTAAGAACTGTAGGAGCACAATATTTTATTTTTGTTTCTCCATCAAATACAATAAAGAGAAAATGGTTAATTCATTTAAAAGAAGTGTTTTTAGTCCGAAGTTTCCGAAAATAGGATCTCCATAGGTCATGCCGTCGTATACAACTTAACTTTTTTTAAAGTGCACTCAAAGAAAGAAAGCAATGTTAGATTTAATTAAAAATATTGAATTATTTGCTGCACCTGATACATTTGATTTTCCTTTGTTTTTTTTGCTATAACAGATAATTTAAAATTAAATGTACGTAGAACTTACTCTTCTTCTGTAAGATTTTGGCATATCTCTAGCAGTAGAGATATCTGCTGTGACAAATAAAATCAAACACACTGTATACATGATCGCAGTCCCTACAACTGTATCCTGCATTTCCCATACTTTTCTTAATTATAAATATTGTATACCTTATACACTGCAATTGGGCTTATAAGATGGATTAGTACCCCCGTTTGCTTTGTAACGAAGTAGCGTTTTGCGCCGTGATATCAAGCAGATAAAATGAACACCAACACACTGTATATAAATGAACTCGACCGGACGTTTCATTACCAAAAATCGTCTGGATCTATTAATTTATCTTCCAGGAGTTGGCAATGGGGTCCATTGCTTAATTTGGAGTGTCGCATTTCAACCGCTCGTCCCGTATTATTAGTATTATTATTATATTATTATTATTAATTTTATATACTTGGCCAGTTGTGTAACCGTTCCCGTCCCCTTCCTCAATAAACCACAATAATACATTAGGGATAATATATCATTGTGGTTTATTGGTGTTTTTGTTTTACTTTTGCAACTTCAACAGTCACAAGTAGTTCCAGTGCTTCCACCGGTAGCTAATTAGATGTGTTGCAGTAAATTGCTCTTGATTGGAGTGTACTTAGCGTCATTTGGAGCGCGCTTATTTATCTTAATATTTAAGACAGATTCCAGATCTTTATGACATTGGAGAACTGAAAAACGAATTAAAAATAGTTTTCATTTTGGAGCAGTTTGTACGAGTTCGCCGTGATGACTGGAAAATCCAGGTTTCCCTTCTCGAAATTGCAGAATGTTATATGTATAAGGTAAGAGCGTTATGAAGGGATGATCTTTTCCATCTTTTCAAGTTCGAACATTCCCAGTGTTCTACGAAGTGAAGCGAAATAGTCTGTGTACATGATCGCGAACGGTTTCGAATTTTCCAATTCTGTTTTCAGTAATAGGTAGCCAATGGTCAAGGGATTAACTGATTAAATTTTGGTCAATACTCGTCAACCGAAAGTCACTTTGTCTCTCTTTGTCTATATTGCTGCAGTTTCTTTATTTTAAAAATGAAAAAATGTATGGTTACTCCTTTTTTGCATAAGTTTTGATAAAAGATATATCCAGAACAATGCCACAAAAATCTAATTTATTTGCAAACCTCAAATTTAATTTTGTGACTCAGAAACGAGTTTTGACAAGGTAATGGAATATAAAGTGCATTGTTTGAAATGTGTTCGTTATAATAACCGCAATGATTTAATTTAACTCTTAATTAACCTACATTGTTTCGGATAATTGAAAACGTACACAAGTTAAATGAGAGTTCTTTTTGCCACGTTAACATTTTTACACTGCCCAACCGAGAAAACGATAAATAAACAGGAAATAATTTCGGAAAATCCGTACGCTTAATTTCTGAATAAAAAAGACCTGCTTCTGGATTCCTTATCACGTTTTTATGTAAATTAGATTTGGCTGATACCGGAACTTGGAATAACTTAAACAAAAATGTGAAAATGGGTGAGAAGAAGTTGAGAACTGACTCAATTACACTTGTAAAATATGCATACTATCCTGATTTTCAGCATCACACAAAAGGGAGAGCTACGGGTGGTTCTATTTAACGATAATTTTACTTTTACGACCTCATTCTCGTCGATGAGTTTGACTGCGATTCGAGGAGCTTGTTCTATTGAAGTATATTCGTCTTTTTGGAAGGCTCTTAATGCTTCCATCATATTGGCACGGGATTGTCTTTTGCTATTGTAGAAAATCGGTGTCTATATTAATAAATTAGAACGTCTCTGTATTATCGTAAATAATACTTTGTTCGGTTATGCTTCAACATTTATTTCCAGACAAAGACAATAGACTTTTACGTGCTGAAACGTTCATTCACAGATCTCCAACATTAATTTGGCTCATCCACTTTCGGTCGGATTTACCTAGATTTCGAAGATAAACTCCAACATCTACTTAAAATTAGATGAAAGGCGACAATTCCAATTTAACCAAACCCTTCTGCAGCCGCATCATTCAGGTCAGTGAAGTTGACACTGACAGGATAAGTAGCAATGGACTCTTTATCTGCATTTTTGAGCCGCAAGTGAGTTGGCACATCTTTTTTTTTAATTTCGTGAATTTCTTTACATCAACTTAAGCGCTAATACGCCAAAAAATGAATGTCTAGTATTGTGATGTGCCACACAGGCCTCAATTACTAACATTTGGGCTTTTTCGGTTCACGTCGCACCTTACTTTTAGACCATCCAGTACATGGACTGCTATAAGCCTTATGCATTCAACACAAAATGGATGGTCACAGATAGGGGGCACTGTAGTCGTGGGTATGTGAATCTCAGGCCGGCAAACTAAAGTCGTGTAAACACCACTCGGATCGAGTAAAGAGCAACTTCTATAGGAACCGAGTAGTACGGGAAGCTTTATATACGCGTCATTTAAGGCCGACAAACTATTAACCTGAATTGCTCAGTGGCTACTTGCGTGGTTCAGAACCATCCATCTTAAGATTTTCTTTCTACACGACATGGTAAAATAGTCAACCTTGCTTTTTAAGCACACCAATTGGAATTGCTATACCCGCTAAAGCACTGGAGAGAGAGACTGTCCCTTCGCACTGAAATTCCGATGAATCGTCTTCTCACGAGCCAGAGAAGAATCACATGCTTAGTTCGCGGTTGTAATCAAATATCCTTGATCAAGAATATGATCCAAAACCCCGCCATCTAGTTTCCAGACATCCGGAATCCATGAATAAAACAATGTTATACAGAAATTAAACCACGCAGACACAATAACCTTCCATTGCACCTAATTATTTATTCTTACAATTCTACTAAAAAATAATTAACTGGAAAATTCGACACCCCATGGAATTTCCATTATATGTAATGCTTAAACATTCTACCCTTACAAATCTCAAAATCTTCACAACGAAAGTTCGAAAGAATTTGAATGCAAATCGAGAGCTACCGTTACACTTTGCGTAATTTTTATCGTAATCATTTGAGCTAGCGGTATAATAAAAAAAACATTTTCACAAGTTGATTGTAAACAATAAAAATAAGTGAACTCCGATTTAAAAAGACAATTAAAAAATTCGCTTTTTTTACGAAAGGTTTATTACAAAATCAGCCAGTTTTCCTCTCTTTGGGATTCATAGTAAATGA
This sequence comes from Photinus pyralis, assembly GCF_008802855.1. Lineage (NCBI taxonomy): Eukaryota > Metazoa > Arthropoda > Insecta > Coleoptera > Lampyridae > Photinus > Photinus pyralis. The sequence continues at coordinate 7,074,944 of NW_022170510.1, forward strand.
GTGACCTTAAGTCAAGCACGATAGGTATACAATTTAATGATTAGTGTGTTACATTCTTTTGCTTACAAATTTTAATTCCGTTAAGCAATTTTTCAAAATACACTCTCATTTAAATTCTTACGCCATCTCAGTATTTCCCTATTAAACCCGTTTACTTAAGAGGTAAGTTATTCCTGTAGTAGATTTATTACGTTAGTTTTTTAGTGTTATAGATTTCCTTTACAGTACTTCTTTGTTTCGCCGCCAGAGCTCGTGCACATGTTTTCTATGATATTTGTAATCCCATCCCTTCTTTAATTTTGATCTTGCGTACAGTCGTACTTTTTTTCGTTCGTTTCGCGTAACGAGGATCTGGCCTTATGTTGGTTACGTGTACATTTTTCTCGGTACTCCATTACTTTTTGCTTGAATTATGTCTACATGAATAAAGGCTTATGGTTTGGGCTATCACCATACTTCTTTGGAGCGGTTTCCCTCTCTATTTCTAATGTGCTGTGGCGTTTGTCTAATTAACGTAAATTGAAATATTGATTATTAAATATTAATAATGGTTTTACTATACGATTTACATAGTGTCAGACGTTAGACATTGCTATCGCAAAATTTTGTGCCGCACTACACTGTCCTTCTTGTTTGTGTTGTTATCTGTTACAGATAAGGCAAAAAGTACCCATTCTGTGCTCTAAAACTTTGCGGCCTGTGGTTCAAAAGGTAATTTTTTTTTAAATTTTCGACGACTTCATTGATTACATATTGGTTTTCGGTACAATCAAATTGTAATTACTACATGTTTTCGATTTGGAGAGTAAAACTTACCCTACCTTCAGCAAATTTTTACATATATTTCTGCACAGAATCTTAAAATGAAATGGATTCTTATTATTATATTTTACCAAATTCCACATTTAATTTCGCTGGGAGCGAGTTTTTTTGGGGTGGAAATTTTAAAGGGGGAAAATTTGACACAGGAAGCGACGGAACCCATCATGTTCCTGATATTCTGAGGAATTTTCGGAAATGATCTAGGAGCGGAAACAGCGAGTTTACTGTGGCGAATTTTACAATTTTTCTAAAAAATACCCCGCACGAGTCTATTTGGCTCAACCATTTTTAACTGCCTGAGAATAGTGTTGTTTTACAGCAAGTTGCAGTTCTGTTTATTTAAACACTTTGCTGATATTAATTCAATAACGAATTTCAGAGAAGTATTTTTACATCGTACTTACAAATTGAGAGGATAACTGCTAATGAAGTTTGTAATCCTTTATTTACCGATTTTCAAGAAACAACAGAGATACGGCATTATTATTACTTAGAATTGTATATTAACTCTGCAATGCGCTTCAGTAAAATTTAATTAACCCACGGTTGTCATCCGTATATTCAAATTTGCTGATTTAAGTTTTACTTCCAACCCCTCTAATAAGTTTAAATGGAGGTTCATAAATTTATTTTTAACGCATTTTAATAACAGCGAGTCATCTAAATTAATATAAAGGGAAGGCTACATGCACGGCCTTATCGAGACTATGACTTTGTTTGTGTACGCTTTTCCCCTTCACGTGCCAGAATGTTTAAAAGTGAATTGTCATGATGCCCTGTCATCATATATGTACAATATAAAGCTATAAAATAAATGGAGATGTAAAAGGCACACAAAGAACTTTTCACCGCCGTTAAATTCGGAAAACAACCACCAGGGTATTTTTCTGATAAAACAATATTAACATCCCAAAATTAGAAAGTTAACATTCGATCTCTACGCGAGCGTACTTTTAATTAGATGCGTTTATTTAGGTCAGCGTTTTTAATTAACGTCAGCGAAGTTATATTTTTGTAAGAAACTAAATAAAAACTTTAGACCTATCAATTCCCCAATTACGAACAATGTCCGATAACTTCCAACTTTCAGATACTTTAATATTTATTAAGGCGATGGCATGCCCTCTCGCCCCTGTAAAGCACTATCCATTATCGTACATCTTTTCGATTAGTAATGGAGTGAACAACTTTGTTCACTCGTATATCTCTTCACGGAATGGCGGTATCGAATTATTGTCCCCTTCTGGGTTATTTGCTGTTAACGCGTAGACTGAAATGTATGATACTACCCGCAACAGCCGCATCAGTCCTGAACGACAAGTGGTTAAATGAAATGTAAAATTCGGTAGACCGGCTCCTTCGTCGGATAACATAATGGAAATGCGAGTAGCTACTTTCAGCTACCGTTATTTCGGACTAACTTTATTTAAATTATGCATTTTATTGGTAAAAGTGTTTGCTTAATAAATACTTTGAGTGCTTTCGCATTTTCTTAGAATTAGTTCTAACTGCTTGAACGTATCTCAGGAGTATAATTTACTTGAAAGGCTAAAGTGCATATACGTTCTTGTTGTAAACTATTTGTAGTAAATAAAAGAAAGTTCTGCGCTGAATTCATTTTGCATTCAGTTACTTAGTAATCCATTTTAATGTATAGAATGATTTCCTTCCGTATAGGTACTGATTTAATTTATACCTTGAGATAGTTGAGCAATGAATACAGAATCTATCCTCGAGTCTACACTGTTTGTTTAGAGGAAGTGTGACACAGCTTCTGATACTGACATCCACGAATTGCACTTTTCTATCAAAAAATAGCAATACTTAAAGCAAGCAAGAGTAAATCGGTCCGACGACTGGCATGGATATACTGCCTTTTTCGCATGAAGCAATCTATTAAAACAAATAAATAAAATAATAAGTTGTAAGACAAAATTAACATACGAGTCTGGTGCAAACGTTGGTCCATATTCCAAAACCACATTAGCTTGGAGTTGACCAGGCGGGGTTCAATCGTACCTAGAACGTGGTTTTCCCTCTCTGAAAACTGCTTAATTGTTTTAATGCGTCCTTTACGAAATGAAAATATTACTGTGTGCAATGGTATGCGGCCACTATACCACATAAATAAACGTATCTAACTAGCTCAGATTAAACCATTTAGTTTACTTTTTCTGTTTACAATTTTCTCAGCCCCGATCAGGTTCTCACAAATGCATTGCTTATCTCGCACGTGGCGTTGTTTATAGCAAAACCAATTAATTCTTGTCCGATAATAACTGTTTACTAATACCTGACCAGATTCAACTTTCAACATTACGATTAAATCTTACTTTATTTGTGAGCTTTAAGTTTATCATAGAAACTAAGTACAGAAATAGCATTAAAAGAATTAAAACCACTACGGACTAAATTTAAAATAATAAACCAATATTAAAATGATAATTCAAAGTTTTTCCATTCTGTGTGCATTTGTAATAGAAAAAATTCCCAGGTCTTATGAAATTACGCTATAGACAGTATGTTCCGACTACTATTTCCGACTTCCGACGGAACTTACGTTAACAACACGTATTTTTGCACGACAGCGTGGCCCTCTCTCATCTTCGGCATTGTTTCAATCTGGAGAAACAACACCCTGATGTAGTTTACACAACAATCTATCTATCCGATCCAGCATACAACCCTTGTTTATAAATTACTCAAATAAACAAAATATACCGTATACAAACACACAATGGACGAATCGTTGTGAGTTTGGATAAAGAATATGATTTATTAAAAGGGGAGAGGTTATACTTTAATGTTGGCTTAAAGAGTGGCTTGTATCTCCTGCAAACAATATCTAACAAAAAATAAAAGTATTTGAAGTACCACAAAAATTACAGCGCTCCATTAATAGACGAATTGTAAGTTGTGAAGAAAAGTTTCTGCACGTAAGTAAGGAAGGTATTGCATTGCGGATTCTGTGACCGGTCCGTGTAGCGTACAGCTGATAGCAAACTTCAATTCCACATCAAAGAAATAAGTCTAACGAAGTTTATTCATTTTGGCGATGGGTCAAACTAAGGGCACCGGATAAGTGAGGACCAGCAATTTCTTAAATAATAGATGGATGCCTAAAGTAAATTTGTATAACAAGAGGCGGTGAAGTCTATTTCAACATCCAGGCCGCATTTAGTAAACCCGACTGACAGTGATTCCGGAGTTATCTGTTCGAAACTGCAACTCACTGGTCGAATATTTTTCCCGGAGTAAGAATCGGGAGGAAAGGGTTACAAGTAATCATTCTGGCGAAACTTCTGGATTAAGTATTGTCATCCAAAGGTGGATGGGACAGGGCTGTTGCGAAATTTCAAGCCGACTCTAGCAATGTGCTACATAGGACGTCACTCATTTAAGGTTCATTTGTTTTTTTACATCTACTAAAATTAATAAAATTTTTACGCACCCAAAGAGGGATTTTGGAAGAGCATAAATCGGTTACACGGATTCACCTAAATAAATATACCTAAAATTGGAGCGAAACGCATCGAAAGAACTTTATTCGATTTAATGTCGTAAATTTCTAAACGAATTTCAATTACACGATAATTGTACGTCTTCAACTTGGTAATCTAAATCTTTAACTTATGCTTATTCAACGATATTGCTGACAGCTAAATCGCTTAAGAGAAGCAGATTAATTTTGTTTGACCTATTTCAAAATTTGAGATCAAGCAAATGACGAAACCTGTAACTACGTTATTGTACCATAATTATTAATACAGACTGAGTACCTCTGTACCTGCCCGTGATCAGTAGTCTGACAAAAGCCATTAGGAAGCTATAATAGCATGATTAAATTTGAAATGCAAGCACACTAATAAAACTGCACACCAACGACAGACCATAAAATTTATAGCTAAAGCGCACGGCCTCGCTGGCGTACAGTAATAGCATTATTAAAACGCCTACAAGAATTTTAATTTCTTAAGATTTGACATGTTCCTACTTGCCACTTAGCTTTACAATTTTTGTGATTCGATTTGTTAAATCGTGGGCTGTAGCAACCTCTAATGATGCTAATTAACTTCACCCCGAAAAATTTGCATTCCGAAACTGGTCCCTAGAAAATTTGTCACGGAATATTCGTTTCTCGAAGCATTTGCGTCTAGAATATTTGCTTCGGGACAATGATTTTATTGTATTTTTAGCGCATTTCTGTCGTCGAAGGTTTTCGCGGTTCCTCAATCTGCAAAAATAAGTAATTTTCGGGTTATACCGCTTCGTTGTAGGTCCTTCGCACTCCACATCTTTAGATTTAGCATACTTTTTACTTCGTCAACTCTTTCGTTTGCTCACGTTGATCTACTTACTTTTGATGGTGTAAACTGCAATGTCGAAACGTAAGGAATATTGATCCGTAATAGCTGAATGTAGTGAATTGCTACATCAATCCAACTCTGGAAAGTCACGGCGAACTCTATTTTTTGTTAGGAGGACGATTATTTCGAATACATCCAATGAATAATGACCTTTTTGTTCCTAATGTGAGGACATTTTTAGAATCGAATGTAACATAAGATGTGTAAGCGCGCGAGTAAATGACTTAAAGTGGTGCACGGAGACAATATTAGCATTCGTCGCTTGGCTTGCGAAGTGTGTGCAGGTGGTTGGCGTAGAAATAAATAAAAAAATAAATTAAGATAAATCGTTTACTTGCACCTTTTGAATGAGGAATGTTTAAGTAACGATTCTGTCATTTCATATGCAATTTTCACGGATCATTGAATATGCTGTTGTGATCTAACATCGCTCCTTGCTTGCATTATTTTCCAGTAAACCAATTTAACTATGATTTGCATAACATTTCAAGTTTCCTGCCGATTTCATATTCCCTCAATCTACTGGAAATTATTCTTTTGGACCTTAAACTACTTAACATAAAAAAGGGTATTAAAAATAGTAACAAGTGCATTAGCCTACCACTTTTATGACGAAATTGCTTATGAAAATACTGCAAGGTACGTTGAAAGCTCGTTACGTTTTTTTAAATAGTCGTTAAGTCAAAAAGTTTGTAACATTTTTCAAATAAAACACCGTCTGCTTGAGATTTTAAGTACACTCAACCGTATTTGGTGTTAAACGCGATGTTAATTAATTACACCTGTCACTGCAGTCAATAAACTCAATTTAATTAGACCAATACTAACAATCCCGGTAATTAACTTCGTACTTTCTTGCAACATTTTTACAATTAATTAAATGTGCCTGCGGCGTTAAAAAAGGAAAATAAATTGGATTTGGGTAAATAATACCCCTCATAATTCGAAGCGTTGTCTCGTGCTGTACCTACCCTCATATTTTAAGTAGTTTGTAATAATAATTAATTATCCTTCTTTTTCCTGCCATGTGATTATATTAACTTACTAAAAAATACAACAGAAACTCTATTACATTAGAAAATTTGTTTAAAAGACATATAAGTACGCATTCCAATACAACAATGAAACATATAAATCCAAAACATTGATACATTGCTTTAAAATCAGGACACAAATAGGGAGTAGCAGGTAAGTAGAAGGAAGTATTATCGTGGAATCAAAGAAGTTGGCAATAGACTTCTAGGTATAGATACATTTAGAATCCTTATAGAAAATGAGTAGGAAAGAGCAAAGAAAGTTCATTTTTGTGTCAAACGAAGCTGTATGAGTGGTATAAAGAGGAACATCACAACTGGATAAAGTATATAGGCGTATTTTTCTTTAAGTAAATTCGAATTGACGTGTGATAAAGTAGAAATTATATTTAGCGTGTCCAAAGCTCGGGATATAAAGGTTCTCACCCTTTCTTTGGATTTTGGTTGTACGAAAATCCATTTTATAGGAAATTGGAAGAATGGTATTAGATATGTCGTTGAAAGCAATCTTTTATTGACAGGAAAAATTCTTATGTCACTGGGTGAAGGATTTGTGTTTTCGATTCCCAGGAAGCAATAATAAAGGGACAACCACATCAATAACGATAAAACATTCTGCAGACAAATATTTTACACATTTATGTCGGCGAATGACGCTGACTAATCCTTAAACCGAGAAAATCGTGAAAAATGTACGAAATTATTTAGTTACTATAGTGTAGTATGCTGTATTTCTTCGAGAATGTACAAAGAAATTATGTAAATTGCAACTGTTGTTTCCCAGATTAACCAACCCGAACTCATTCTAACAAACCGTGTAGTTAAGAGGTGGTCACTTGAAACAATGCAGACCGCAATTTTACGCCCTCGGTCGTAAATGTTTCCTTACTTTTATTGTGAGAGTTATCAGCTGTTACATGTAGGATATTTTACTGAAGCTACCAATAGGTTTTCCTAACAAATAAATATAAATTGATAAATACGAGGGCCCAACAAGAGCATGAGACGACAAATTTCGTCAAGACATTTGCTGTCTTTATGTCAGTTATATTGGGCTTTAATTAAAATACGACGGTGCTTTTCGCAATTTTTGTGCTTAAAATAATCCTTGTAACTTTAAAAGGTAGAACGGAATTTAGAAACGGATATCAAAGGAAGTTAACACGTTTAATTGTGAATGCAAAACTCTAAGACTGTTTTAGTATTCGAGCGAGATACTTAACGACATCAATTTCAGCAGCTGTAACAACCTTGATAAGGGTAGGACAGCGTTTAAGCAACACATTCGGAGATAGCTGTTTTGCATTTTGCCCTCCAACATCATTAAAGTATATGTCTGGTGAATGTATTCAAAGGTCACTTCCTTTTTAATCTTTTTAAAGCTTTCATCAAATTTTGAATTCCTTTTGTGTGCGATTATTATTAATTTAACTACTTTATCTTAATAATAATATTGTAGAACATTATGTAACCTACATAATGGATTCATTTCCATTTTTAACGTGGGAGTGTCTATTTCGTTTATTAGGTTAGAACAGGAAAGTGTGATGTTATCTTGACACTATTGTAAAATTTGTGCTTCCAATAATGGAACCATTCAGTTTTTAAACTGCGAGGACTACATTCTTGTTGTGCACAGGGTTATAACTGTGCGACAGTAGATTTGAGAATAAAAACTACAATGAACGTTGTAATTGGTAAGGGAGAATGGGAATGGTAGTGCTTGCTTCGTTTGCACTATTGTCTTTGTATTCCCAAAATACTAAAAACGTACAAAAACACTTATCAGTTATCACTTATCATACATAACGAGAGTTGAAAGCAATCATCATATAATGCATATAATGCATATAATAACATTTTCAGCTAGAGACAAAGCGAGATACTAAAAGATACTTCCTAATTTTATCTGCATATAGGTACTGATGTTACATTTAAATGGAAAGCAAGAAGTACGTGTACGTTTCAACGGAAATCGTTTTATTCACAAAGACGATGATTTTTATAAGCAAACGTGAAGTGACATTTCCATGGCAATCGTGAAATTACGAACACCCAGCCCACGAGTATAACGTCAATATGATTTCATTGTATTTCCTATTTTTAAATTATACTGCAGGTATATTAAAAAATACTGTAAGATACACATGTATAATTGGTCTTTAAAGCACTTGCAACGTTAAAGGCACTCCGCTTCGCGTCGTTCCATTAAACTCGTTTTAATCTCCTAAATTTCGTGAAAAAAGCAGCAATTTGTGTAGAAGGAGAAAATTATAACATAAACGGGTCGATTGTGCTGCTGATGATGTGTCAGTCGGGGATGCTGGAGTCCACTGGATCGTACGGTGTTTTCTTTGTAATTGACTATTCTAGAAAACCACATCGGCCGGTAGGATTGAACGCCTAGCCAAGCATGCCCTCTAACTATGATCTACAAACTTCCTATCAGGAGGTAGGAAAGCTTCTGCAAAGAAATGTGCATGATTAATCTTGGAAGGTAATCAATATTTTTAAGGTAACTACGTAAATAACTACGTAAATTTGTAGGTTCAGCTCTGGAGTTACTTCACATAAGCACCTTCGTGTATGCAAACCAATAAATGAATATTTTGTTTCCACACTTGCGCAGTATTGGAGATATAAATAGAAACAGAATTATGAAGCGGTTTAAACAGCAAAGCCGAGTTCGTAGGATCCACTAGCTAAAAGAGTACGTCGATTGATGCAAATGTGAAGAGATCACCGTCCGCTTTTATCATTTATCCGCAGCATTGCGTAGAGTTCCGAAAAACGTCAGCTAAAGAAAAAGCTTCAATTTTCAATAGATTCGGTCCCATAAGAAAATAGAAGGGAATCGCGGTAAAACGTACGTTACTTCATTTCATCAGGATTTCAAAACAAATAGGTTCGTACAAGCCAATATCCAGAAGCTCAGCATACCCGAGGGTGGCGGTCTCCCCGAACAAACAAACGACGGTTGTATCCAGCCTCAAAGCTTACGGATTCACGGGCGATAGATTTATGGCCCTGTAGGACTTGCAACCGACTCTGTATACGTACAGTTTCACACAAACGTGTATACACCAAGTTCGTGTCAAAATGTCTACATCTTATTTCCCGTCTCTATGATTTATTATAGACATTGTGTTGCACATTTGGCTAAAACAATATATTCTTATAAATAACAATTTCGAATCGGGTAATATATTCAAAGTAGGCGCAATTTATTCCCCCACACTAAAACTAAAATTTATCCACGAACCTGTAGGAAAGCTCGTTACGTGACAATGTTTCCGAAGAAGTACATTACGTTTACTACTTTAACGAAGAGAGAGTGGAAGATTCTCAATTATGCCATTAAATGCTTAATTGTCTTATGTTAAAAGCACTCTGTATTAATCCCGCTATGACACTCACAGTTCATCGAGACTTAAAACTTGAGGAAGCCAGTTACGTAAATGACTGCCTCAGTCTGCCTAATTACTAATAATTTGCGGATAAACCTAAAGACAGCTTTAAAGTTGGTTTAAACTTAAAGCTCTACTCCCGTTTGTTACATATTCTGTATTTGTTCAAGTATAAGATTAGTTACTTGCTCTTGATAATGCGTGAGGAATTATCTACAAATTTTCAAACACGAGCTATGGTGATTATACACTCTACGTCCTACAGCCAATAGTTGATAACAGGCAAAATCAAGAATATTTAGTAAGAAGTAGACGGAGGGATTTACGTGTATCGTTTTTCCCTATGTCTACTTTTAAATGACAAAATCCTTCTGAAGGGCGCCTAATTTTATGCACCCAAAATAACTCTTTAAAACAAATTAAGATCTGACTGTCATAGAAAATAAGTATCTTACGCGCTCCTTAAACTGTTACTGGTAGTATACTAATTGACACTATCAACTTTTTCTTCTGTTCAGTTTTTTGGACCAAGTTTCAGACCGGCGGGTTTGAATGCAGTTCTTGAGAAAACATCTAATATCAACCCCAAACTGACGAGTACACAAATAGCAGTAAGAATTCCAGAGAGTCCATTATTCAAAAGATAGAAAATTTAGTTCGCCAAGTTTAATAGATACCTTTGAGATCCAACGTCAAAAATAAATATTAATAATCTGTTGTTATTTAGAAGAAAAAATTCTAAATGAGAGATCTTAAAGGATTCAAACAAATATAAATTCCTTATTTTCAAAATATTTTGCAATCAAAAGAACCCATTGAATTTTGTGTCAGACCTAGTTCATATGTTTATCAAGTTCAAGGGTTTATTTATTACATAATTTGTTACGGTCATCACAAATTAAGATGTGGTTAAGGAGTAAGTGAATTTATAATGATTCACCCGAAGTTAAATTTCAAATAATTAAGATATTTAGAGGTAATTTTCCAAGTAAAATTTTGTTGTCTAAATGGTGACAGGTGACATGAGTAAATGAAAATTTAATGTGAAAAGGAAATGCATTCTTAAATAATATTTAAAATTTTTTATTTTTCTCAAGATTCATTTATATGGCCTTTTGCTGAACAGTGAAAGGCAAAAAACATTTTTTATGAAGTTTTCCATTTTGCCGGTGAGGCATTTTTCAGGGAAATACTAAGAAGAACAGGCAAATCGTATTATAGTATTATAGTATAGGAAAAAAAAACATTTGTAGCAATTTTTCGGATTACAGAAAGGGAGATCTTTTAAGTAAGGAAGGGGTATTATTAGGAGTTACGTTTTCATGTTTCATAAAAAACCAAAGAAAATTGCAGAAAAGCTAATTCGACTGCGCCATGTGGGAAGGTTATATAGTTTATAATTATAATAATAAGGTTCGGAAGCAGTCGCAATTAACAACGCGATCTTATATTTTTTAATAACAGAGTAATTGTTTTCTTTTTTCAAACAACTATAATAATGAATTAATATCACACTGAGTGTGATTTACTTGTAAATATAAATCCGCTAAGCGTATTTAGTGGAGCAGCCACTAACACATCAGAAACAGAGAGAGAAAACTCCAAAGAACTATTGTAATAGTCGATACGAAATATCTCTTTTCAAACTAATAACGAAATAGTAATATATAGTAAATAGTAAAGTAAAAGTGTATTAAAGACATTAACAAGCAACAAGTACTGTTTGTACGTAAGCGAGGATTAAAAAAGAAGGGATAGAATTAAATGTAGAAAGGTATGTAGCCTCATCTCTAGCGGCAAAAGAATGAAGTAAGGTAAATGAAAATCCATAACAACACGAGCTTACAAAGAAAATACATAGAAGTCATAAAGGTACTGAAATGAAAGTAAAAATATGAATTTAGAATTAAGTTCTAGCAAAATGAACGTTAAATAAATTAAATATAATCAAGCAAAAAAAAGTTAGATTCAAAGTAATTCGAAAAACACCCTTAAAAAACTTTAAGGTCCGGATATATATTCAAAAGAATCCGAAGCATCTAAATAACCGAAGGGGTAGAATTAAAATAGCTCAAAGAATCCAAAGAAATACACAAAACATCAAAAGAAGCAAAATAAAAGTCGAACAATCTCAAGAATCTTAAGACATTGAATAATCGGATAAAATGAAAGATTGGAATCAATCTGAAAAATCTGAGGAGATAAAAAAATCCGAAGCATCTGCGACGAGATCTGGAGCAACAAAAGAATTGAAAAAATTGGTGACTGAAACTTAGGATTGGGAATTCTGTGTTGCTGTTCGCTTCTGGAATACTCGATGTCTCCAAAGGAGTCTGCCTTACTATCACATTCCATCTAAATCACCGCATTAAGGGAGGCTATTGCATTCCACTTCACTAGTAGCTCGGTTACATAACGTCTTGATTCGTAAATTATTATGCTGTATTGGTCAAGTATCTCTTTTTAAAGATATTAAAGGCTTTATAATTATGCCTAACTTCATAGAGCAGTATATCCCCATCATTACTTTATTGTGCAAGAAGCTCCTTCTAAACATAAGCATCGTATGAATAAGGATCAGGCAGCTGCGTATGGCATGTATTACTTTAGTGTAGGCATATTATCCACATTTTACATTCCTCGGCAGGGATTTCGATCAATATAAGCACATAGCAAAGTGAACAATTCAACAAATATATTTTCATAGTAACTACGCGGTGTATAGAGTCCATCACGCATAATTGAGAACTTATATCAATGCCGCGCTGCTCTCTATACGAAAGCAAAAATATTGGAGGTATTTACTAGAAACGCGCCGTATGTATCATTTTTATTGAAACCACTTCTATCTGTCAATGTAATGGATCAATTTTATGTATGGAAAAGACGGATCAATTTATTTCATGTCAATAGATAAAAGGATAGGAAACCTTTGAGCCCTTGACGATTTTCTAAAGCGTCTAATACTGAATGATTTATACCCAGTCTGTCATTCCCCTACAAATTGCAATATAACGGATCGGGTAATTATTTGTACCAACGTAAAATGCGAACGTACACGCTTGGTCCTCGTGTCATTCTGCGCGTTATTGCTTTAGCATTAATGTCGCCGAATTAAACACGGAAACACTAACCGTTTGCCAAGATTTCATAAAAGGTAATATTTATATTTAAAAGTGATTGAGGAGAAACACATGAACCTCTTGAGTGGCTTTGTAATATTCACAAAGGCGTTAGGTCCCCAGCGAGCCCAACATCCGCATAGCATCCAAGCTTAAAATGGAGAAATTTAACAGGAGTTTGCCTTTCCTTTTAGGTTTACGCTTAAAAACACACCACCTGTTAAGGGAAGTTCAAAGTGACCTTATATGCAAATTTAAAACGGAATTGAGGTTGATTTTCGTGGAGAAAGAAGTTTTGAGTGGCTGAAATTCTGAAATATTATATTATTACCCATTCTTAACTTCTTTAGGATATTTTAGCAAATACTTTAGAAATTTAAGCTTTCGCTTGGTTGGCAGATTCGCGAATTCTTTTCATTTCCACAAAAAATATTTTCAAATGTGCATATTTTTACATAAACTGTGTTTGATTTACAATCCTCAATCGAAAGGGGCCGTGATAACCAAAGGATGTACATATTACGTAACATACTAGAAACTGGAGTTATATATAAAAAGTTTTTCGTGCTTTAAAATCAACGTTCGCGCATTTATTATAGTGGCTCAGAAGAAATCTTTCTCCAAGTAGGAAATTTAAACACTTCAAACTTTTGTAACATACGAGTGGGTATGTGAAATCAAAGAGTGTAATTCTTGGAGAAATATAATAATTGGAAGAATTTATATGGTTTATATGGCCTTTGGCAACAAAATGTATACGAGTACCTATGTTAATAACAAAGAGTCATTTTAATTTGTTTAAATATTTACCGTCCGCATTTATTTAAATTCGCTAATTTTCCGCCACCGACCGTGGATCTAGCAGTCTACTTTGGAAGTGACGGTCCATCAGACAGCTAACAGGAATTTTAATTTAAAGCGAACCTTTAGCACATTGTATCCAAGAACAAACAATAGACTTCCTCATTGTTTACTTTCTACTTATATTGCTTATTGACACATTGGGGCAAACGCATTTAAAAGACCGTTTTTAATATAGGAATTGATATAGAATGCATATTTTGATACGTATTGCTATTTAAACATTTGATATATTACACAATACGTTTTAGTTCTAATGAAAAAAGCCTCCTTATGTTATAGTTTTGTCCGTTTGTCCGTCTGGCACACCTTCAATGTATAGACTACATATAGCAAAACATTCCAGCACTCTAAAACAATTCCCCTAAAAGTAGTTCAAAACCGCAGAAGTGGGCCCGGACGGATGGACAGACGGACGGACAGACGGGCAGGCGAACGGACAAAACGCAAACAATGGCCCATTTTTTTAATTTTTAACATTTTACATTTTACAATTCCCTAGAATTATATAATTTTAAATTCCGGGAAAATTCAAAAATTCGAATTTTCTAACTTTGGAATTCAATATACCAATCTGGATTCTATTATAGTTCTAGAATAGGCATTTTGACGTTTTAAAATCTTTAAATGGGAACCATGAATGTATGAAAATGGAGGATACTAAGAATATATTTCTTCATTTTATTATAACCTTGGGATTTCAAAACCCATACCCTATGCCTCGAGATTAACTTCACTAGGTATGGATATATTAAACCTTTTTTTTTCATTTTTCGGGAAAAAATCATTCTTGCTTGTTCCAAAAGTTTAATTTTCGCTTAAATTTTGAAAAACCATGCTTTGCAACATTATAATTTTGACTGAGTCCAAATCTGGGCAGGTAAATAAATTTCTATTTTGAACAACTCAGAAATATCATCGATCTCTCAGAAGCTGTATCGTGAAATATGAGAAAATTCCTCGGAAAATTCAGATTTATCTGTGCGTAAGTATGGCTAGACTTTTTTAAATTTTATCTTTTGAGCTTAAAATCTTGCAACTCTCTAAAAGTTGTGGAAAAAGTGTAGTATACGAGAAACCGCGAAATTTTCGGAATTTTTGGAGTGTTTGCGTTATATTTCCTTAACTATGCATTTTTCGACTTTAGTCAATGTATACGTTTTTGAAGAGTATTAAATGTGTAACAATAATAGAGAAATAAATAAGAAAAAAAAAATAAAATAACATACAATGATTTTAAGTTACAATATTTTGAGTGTCCGAACATTTTTGTGTTAGGGCTCGTATTAGGTATGTACAATGCTATTATTGCGGCACCTTCCTACGACTTACTCAACTTTGATTTGTGCCTTAAATTAAATCTATGAAATTGTTGGATATTTAAAATTGACTCTATGCAGCAAAAAAAGTGATTTGACACATCGCTTTTTTATTTCCACACCAAAAAAACAAAAGATAAAAAGTTTGTGGAACATTTCTGGAAAAATACAAGTTTACCTTATATCGGTTTTTTTGAGATTTAGAGAGAACTACGAGACCTGCAGACCCCACTTTACGCTTAACTTAAAGCTAATTAAATTATCTACAACGTCTATTTTATAAGTTCTACTCGTAGGATCAATAGTTTAGCCGCAATTTCGATCTAAAGAAGGTGTAAAACTCAAATGTTCACTTTTTGGAAAAAAATGACTATCTTCAAAGTGCCGTAATTCGGTAACTAATTGACCTACAGAGCTCGGGTTAGGCGCAAATTATTATACATTTAATACTCTTCAAAAACGTATATAGTGACTTTCGTCGAAAAATGTATAGTTAAGGAAATATAACGCAAACACTGCAAAAAGTCCTAAAATGTCGCGGTTTTTCGTATACTACACTTTTTCCACAACTTTTAGAGAGTTGCAAACTTGAGTATACACTACTCTAATGGGTCCAAACAACATACCAAAAAATCAGAGATACGTCATGTTTTGTTGATTTATTGTCGATTTTGACTGGCCTAATACACAATTTCATTTAAATAAAATTGGATTACGCAAATACCAAATCTGGGTTTTTAATTCGCCTGCATAGTTGCTTGAGGTTTAAGGAATTTTGTCGATAAAGGGCTCAATTTTGTTTTGAGTGTTAAATAAAAAAGAAGAATCGACACTCAAAAAAATTTTTATTTGTTTCAGTAGGCTATCGATTTCGGGAATGTAGGAATATTTTAACATAGAAAACCGGACATTCATATGTTTTTTGTAACAAGAATGATAAAAGAATTATATTTTTTTAGGTTTGGTCAGTTTTTGGGCGGAAACTCTTTGTCCCGTTTGTCTACGCAACTGAAAAGCAGTAGCAACCTGCCCTTAAGAACATGCGTACCGATTTTCAAAGCGATCCGAGGTTCCTAAACAAAGTTATCGTGCACACGGACAGACAGACAGTCGGACAGACAGCCAAAAGTCACACGGACAACAAACAGATAGACAATACAAAATTATAAATGGAAAAAGTGTAAAATTATGGTACATGGAAAAATTGATTTTTTACTTAACTTTTTACGTCAAAATGGCACATGTGCAACGCTAATTTTCTTATTTGTGGTCGAATGCAAGTGGAAATGCGTTTTGTAAATCGACCTGTTTACGATATGTCGATAAAGTTGCCATCCCCGCTTTGCCCAAATCAAGTAAAAAATGCCTATAATTTAGGACTTATTAAAAGCAAAATTAGAATTTGTACCCGCTTAGTTCCGTCAGAAAATCTAATTTAAGGTGGGGGTGCTAACTTGATATCAATTAGTACCCCCACCTTTCCGGTTGAAATTTTATTAGTTGCATCAAAAATTATGAATTAAAGACTAATTTGTACCCAAGTTAAATTTGTATTTTTTAAACAATTTGTACGTTATTTAAACAATTTTTTTTACTAAAAAATGGCAATTCTCAGATCTACTTAAAAGGAACGGAACGAATAAATTATAGATAAAAATTTTTTTGGAACAAAATTATATTGTTAATGAAGTCAAAAAGTGATCATCAGGGATCTGTTCCTCATATAGTCATATCTCTAGAGCGGAGTGTCGGAGGAGGTACTCTCAATGAGCGTTTGTAAGAAATATATCCATTGGTTTAGAGCGAATATCTCGAAAAGTGTCGAAAGATGATACTCATAAAGGGCATCGGATTTATGGCTCAGTGGTAAGAGCATTGGGTTATAAATCCGGAGGTCGGGTGTTCGAACCTGGGTTGAGGTGAATTTTTCATCTGTGGCGGAGATGGAAATTACCTTAGACCAGTTCCGAGCATTCTACCGGCTACTCCGAATTAGGTTTTCCTGCAGTTTTCCTAATTCGTAAGGTAAATACAATAAAATTATAGGTTTTTATTATACTCTGATCTATTAATTAACACGACAAAGCCTATCATGGAGATCTACATAAATCACGTAAATACCGGAGTAGTATAGACCATCTTAAGACCTTCTGCAGAGGCACCTCTAAATAGCATTATGCGGGTCACTCTGTAATTGGGCGCATGCCTGTTGAGGGCCCAAAACAAGAGAGGGATAATAAAATAATAAAGTGGAACGTCTGGCCGAGACATATCTACTATAGTGGATGTTCAAAGATTCTGTGTCAATACCTGCAGATCGGATCAGTGTCCGAGGAGGGTACCTACTCTGAAAAAGTGGTTGGAACGTCTAGACGAGACATATCTTACTACTGGGGATGTGAAAACCTTAGTGTAAATATCTAGAAAATGGAGTGTCGAAAGAAGGTACCTACAATGGGAAAATGCATCGTTTAACTTTGGAGCTTGTTTTCGAGGCAACCAAAAATAATTTTGCAAATGTAAATTTGTAAATCTGACCTAACCTAATCTAAATCGGACAGGCAGCAGACGGACAGACAGCATTACAAAATTGTAAATTTTCACGAGGATCGTTAATAACTTACCACAGAGAGCATTCTTTCCATCTCGGTAGTCCCTCCCATACACACGCCCCGGCTCAGACAACTTCTTAACAATACGATTTGTTTACAAAAAATGTTTGCGGGTATACAAATTCTAATTTTGTGAGTACAAATTAGTCTTTAATTAGTCCAAAATTATAAGAATATTGTACTTGATTTGGACACATTGGGAGTACCAACTTTCGACATGTTTAGGATTATTTTTTTAACTTGTTAAACATATCTGGGAAAGGTAAGCATTAAAACAATTACATGACGGTGTTTCAGGCGTAGTTTATTTTACAATGGGCCGAAAATCGTTAGTCTAGCTACAAAACCAATTCTCGAAGATGGGAATAGACAGTCTAGTTCAGAAATGTAGGGAGTAGGGCCTAGCCGTATGAAAATTAACAAATTGCAATAAACATGCTCTAATTGGAAGAATTTTTTTATTTTCTGTATTTTGTATACGGTTTGATTTGTGCTGACGTCGGTAACGCAATACATTTTCTACGTGCAAACGAAAGAAACGTAAAAGGCTCAACCAACGAGTTAAATGAACAATTGCAATCAACAAAGAAAGAAGATATTCATATTTTAGACAATTGGATTAAAACCGCAAGTCAAGTACCTATTAAAATTTAATACAACTTTATTGATAAGTAAGGTGACTGGAAGTGTAGATAAGCGCGTCGCCTGATTAATCTCTACCGGTTTAAACTGTCCGCCTGCAAAAATGTAATTTATAATTTTCAAATCATTCGATCGTGTTAACGCGAAGTGTGACTTGTGCGGAATGGTCCCCAAAATTCAAATGGGTCGAGCGAAGGTTCCTATTAGCGCACGTAACCAATTTAAGGGTGAGTTTTGACCACTATTCTATTAACTATGGCTATTATAAAAGAAGTAATGCAGATTTAAATTTTTACATTTGAGAAATGGGCATACTGCCTACTAAATGGTAACGGCGCGGTGTTGTAAAAGAGTGAATTTTATTTTTGTGTATGCATTTCCTTCTTAAATCAAAAAAACAGTCGTTTGACAAAATGTGAAAAAACGTAAATGGCCCATTTTCTATTTTGAATGGAATGTGGGATTTAGTAAGATGGAAAACACGTACGTTCAAGATAGGTCATGGAATGCTAACCTTATAATTTACCTAGCTTCATTAGTGTATTAGATCTAACTCATCAACGCATTGCTTAAAAAACCTGTGCATCTTGGAAAAGGGTTTTTTTTATTGATATAGTCCCGAAAGACACGATTGGGGATGGAAGTTAATGAAAATGAAGTAGAAATATTGTAGTCGTAGTCAAGATGTGTTCGGTAGTGCATTTCGAAAGTGACATTATTTTTGTTGTTGGTTTTCTAAAAGCAAGCACCTTGTAAATTTAAATCAAAAGGAACTTGAAGTTACCTCCGAGTAATTATTTCTTACAGCATTTTATTTTTGTTGCTAAAATACCTAACTCCATTACATTGGATTAAAAGTTTGGGAGTGCTTTTGTAACAAGTATGTACTTTACAAAAGTAATGATAGTAAACTAGGTAGCTAGTACGTTCCTTAGGGTATTTTGAAAATACCTGATTTTTGTTAAGAAACAATCCCAATCGAAGTCATTGGGGGTGGAAGTTTGGGAGTGCTTGTCCAACAAGAATCTTAAATAAACATTCATTGGCGTAATGTAGAAATATTATTTCTGATGACGCAGTCCTTTGGAATGCTTTTCTAACGAATCATATTTTAAGCAACTGCACATAAAGATAAAACTTAATCAGGGTTAAGCAGGGATTTTTCCAATACACTCACGCCATTTACAACTGCTGATAACAATCGAATGTGAGGTCGCTTATGTTTTCAATTTGAAGACGCGACAATTCAATGATCTATTCCGGTCGGAATGTACGACCTTCATGCGTTTCCACTTTGATAGTGAACCTGCACTCTTATCAGTTAGTCGCCTGACGCGAAACAGGGTGGTTGTGCATTGCGCGATAATAGTGCCAAATATAGCTTTGACGGGTAAGCCTAATTAATGTAATTAACAATCGAAAGCAAATTTCGAACCCTTATTTTGGATTTTGGATTTGCGTTTCTGGTGTTGCCACTTTCTTTCCATAAGTTCCAACCTGAGTTGAAATGCTAAACTTTTCTTTATGGTACGCAAGAAATTTGTAGAATAAGTTGTGGTCGATCGAAAGATTCAGGAAGTTTTCTCAAATTTTGATCCAATTTCAAAGCGTTTGAGTCCTATTTTGATGCGGTTTATGACTCACTTCCACTTCTTACAAGATGAATCGCAGATTTAGATGAACCTTTCCATTTTACGAGAATTTTTTTCGAAATTGGTTTCTAGTCTATAACTTTTGATTGAGAGGTCTATCGAAAAAGTACGATTTGTTTTGGATTCTACGCACCAAAATTAATAAGAAAAAGTGTTTTCCCGAGAAATTTTGGTGCAGTCGATTTTTGGTAAAAAAGGAAGGTTATACACTGCCTTTTTGTGAGCCCCGAATAAAAAATTGTCTCTGATCGATCCGGAAAAAAATTTTCTTATAGAATGTGGCCTGTAGAGTCCATAATTTCAAACAGTTTCAAGATTCGGCTACTAGTTCAAAAGTTACAGCCCTTTGAATTTTTTTTCGAAATTAGTTTCTCGTCTATAACTTTTGATTGAGAGGTCTAATCGAGGGTCTAATCGAAAAAGGACGAATTGTTTTGCATTCTACGCACCAAAATTAATAAGAAAAAGGGTTTTCCCGAGAAATTTTGGTGCAGTCGATTTTTGGTAAAAAAGGAAGGTTATACACTGCCTTTTTTTGAGTCCCGAAAAAAAAATTGTCTCAGATCGATCCGGAAAAAAAATTTTCTGATAGAATGTGGCCTGTAGAATCCATAATTTCAAACAGCTCCAAGATTCGGCTACTAGTTCAAAAGTTACAGCCCTTTGAATTTTTTTCGAAAATGGTTTCTAGTCTATAACTTTTGATTGAGAAGTCTGATCGAAAAAGTACGAATTGTTTTGGATTCTATGCACCAAAATTAAGAAGAAAAAGTGTTTTCCCGAAAAATTTTGGTGCAGCCGATTTTTGGTAAAAAAGGAAGGTTTATACACTGCCTTTTTTTGAGCCCCGAAGAAAAAATTGTCTCTGATCGATCCGGAAAAACAATGTTCTTATAGAATGTGGCCTGTAGAATCCATAATTTCAAACAGTTCCAAGATTGGGCTACTAGTTCAAAAGTTACAGCCCTTTGGATTTTCTTTCGAAATTGGTTTCTAGTCTATAACTTTTCATTGAGAAGTCTAATCGAAAAAGTACGAATTGTTTTGGATTCTACGCCCCAAAATTAATAAGAAAAAGAGCTTTCCCGAGAAATTTTGGTGCAGTCGATGGATACGGAAAAAAAATTTTCTTATAGAATGTGACTAGGGAATGCAATCCCGCAGCAAAATCTCAATCACGGTATTTGCGGGATTGCTAGATGTTAATCCCGCGGGATCCCGGTATTTGCGGGATCCCGCAAAACTTTAAATAAATTGGCAACTAAGCAATTCTGTGCGGTTAACTTCTGCATTAAAATAAGTCGCTAATTATCACAATATTTAACAAAAAAGTACCTTCGGCCTAACTTAGAACTCAAAAAAACCTCGCCTCTAAAGCACAAATAGGTGAACGTCTAAAGTGCTTCAAAAATCATAGTAAATTTTTAACGAAAAAAGTTTAACAATTATATAAAAAATAACTTCTCCGTTATGCGATTAATCCCGCAAAAATGCTGCGGGATCCCGGTATTTCGGGATCCCGCGATCCCGGTATTGCATTCCCTAGTAGTCACCTAAAATAATCGCTGACCACAAAACAATGCGTCGGTATTTCCTAGCTCATACCTGGTAAAATATCAAAAAACCTTTTATGCAAATGTAAACTATAGATGGTTGCGCATTTACAGAAATTATTTTTGAATGTGCAGTGTCAGTACTTTTTTTAATTTTTGTTAAACGGAACACCTTGCGAATAAAGATTCACGAAAATTTTACCTGAAAAAGGTGAATTATTAACAAATTTGATGTTGATGCCCAGTAGTCTATTCTTAACGTAACCATAGATAGAGATAATGGTGTTGAAAACATTTTCGTCTAACTTGAAACAAGACAAAAAGCCATTGGAAGGGGTAAGCATTAAGAAAAGTGTCATTTCAATAATAATTTCTAAAGTAGAATAGAGAATATTATCCAAAACAATGAAATCATTGAATTAAAATAATTAATTTAGCATATTATTTTAACATTTAGCTCGGCATTATTTATTCTTCATTTATTTCCAACAACGTCAATCATGATCCCCTAATTAACTTTTGTCAAATAGATTTCACAATTAGGTAATTATACTAAAATAGCAAATGTAGTAATTTCACGAAATGTTACTGTTTTAAAGAAGAAAGGGAATTACCGTTTAAAATATCAATATTTTCGCATTTTTAAAACAGAAAACTAACACGTCTTAAGGACCTTGTACATATTTGTTGAATAGTTGTACTTTGTAAATCATAGCCAGGGCTCATGTTTTATTTAATGGAATCCTTAAATTAGTGATTTGTTTCATTTACCAAAGCCAATTTAATTGATTCAAGTCCAAAATAAAGAAAAAAACTTATCTTAAACTCATATAATTCAAATAACATTCACTTCAGGCATACGGCGGGTAATTAGGGCAAAGAAGTCATAGTGTTAACTTCCAGTAAAGGCAAAGCTTAGAATATTTTAGACGAAATTTGTTTCTCAAATCAATTAAACAAATATAGCAAACGAGCTCCTTGAGTAAGCCATACTCGCTTGGCATTACGCAAAAGGTATGCTCATTTCGAATTTCATGCAATTCGGTTCATAACTAACGAAGATTTCAAAAGGGCCTTCCTTATTTTTTGGTCTACATTGCCAATTCACGAACTCCGATCTACAAATTTGATAAAGAATCCACCTGTAAAATTTCATCGTAATCGGCCATTAGTTTTTGAGATATCGTGGACGTGGACGGACGGACAGACTCCGCCAAATTATAAACTCGCTAGGAGCTCGTTAATAATAGATTCAGCTCGTTCTTAGGCGTCCTGTATTATAATCAATAACATAATAGGTAGAAGCACAGGAATAGGATTTATAATGATTAGTGAACTTGTAAGGGTATTTTTCAATAACGAGCGGAAATTAGCGCATTTCGCTTCTGTTATTAAATCCAAACGAAATGGAACTCATTATTCTTTCACTGTTATTCTGTATGAGTGGCTGTGTACACAAATGAGAGACGCCGGGGAATTGGTTAGCAGTAGGTACACAATTAGATTATGTTTTAAAGGGTATTGCGGAATTAACGAAACGCGAGTGCTTGATTTATTCGATAATTCTCTGCGTGTCCCATGTGCCAATAACTGTTCGCTAAACATCAATAAACGACCTTTCAACGGTGATTTTAAGTGTAATAGGAATTATAGGCGTCACGTTTAATTAAAATCCCCAGCAGTTATTAACATAATACAGGCAGTGGTCGATAATGTTTCGTTACACATTCCTCTCGTGCAATCATTACGTTTAGTTGAACTTGTCACTTAATTAAATAGGCGAAACTTTTCCAATTTTTAATGGATTACATTCGCTATGGTAAGCACAAAGACTAGTTCGTGCTAAAAGCGAGTTTCCTAAAACTTTCGTAATGCCGAATTAATTGGAAGCACTGCGGATTTTTTCAATTTTGCCAAAGTAGATATAATAACTCCGCATTTCGATTATTTTATTTTTCTAAATTGGACGGCATTAAGTGAGTCGCTTACTTATTCGTTTACCTTCAAATACTGAAAAAACATTCTTCTAATGATGTTTATGCAACCATTTCTAAATTGAATCGCTGCAACGAATAATATTATACCCTTGAACTTTTTGTTAATGAACACTTGAGAGAGTATATTTTAAAGGAACTTTATTCCCTCTTGGAGGATTGTTTGCGTTACAGTTGATTAATTCACGTTTCAGAGAAAAAAATTGCTTTTTAGCAAATTTTAATTATTTCAACTGCTTTTGTTTTACGCACCAATAAGCCAAAACTTTTCATTGTAACACGTACGTTTATGTCAAAAAAGCTCCAGAATATTTTTCGCAGTTTTTGTGATATGACAATCCTGCTAGGGTCGGATATTCTTGGTTCTGTTAAACGTGTACCTTATACATTGAAGGTACGTTTGTTTCCATGGATAAGTTTAATTAAGAAAAAGAAAGCGGCCCTTAATCTTTTAATTATAACGTTATTACCGACATTTTTTATAGTTTTTGAAGGGGCTGTCCAGGGTTCTAGACAGGGATCCAACTTCAACCTTACCTATTAGAATAAGCTGCTCCAAGTCGTAAAGATTTAATTGTATTACCACTAACAGTGTTAATTAATGAGTGTTTTAGGGAAGGGACGTTCCCAAAGGCATTGAAACGGTCTATAATTTTACCTTTGTTTAAAAAGGGTGACAAAGAGGATGTTTCAAATTATAGGCCGATATCAATACTTCCCATTTTTTCAAAAATTTTTGAAAAGATCTTAAAAAATCGCATACTGAATTATTTTGAGGTCAATAAAATTTTTAATAATGGACAATACGGTTTTAGATCAAAAAAGTCAACGACGGACGCCCTTGTAGATCTATCTAGTACAATCTTAAATACATTTAATGAAAATAATTATACAACAGCAACTTTTCTAGATTTAAGCAAACCTTTGATTGTGTAAATCATAAGATCTTGTTAAATAAGTTGCAAGCATATAATTTTGATGAAATTTCCATTAAACTCATGCAATCATATCTCGAAGAACGTTCTCAAACTGTTAGATATAACGGTTTATTCTCAAAAGAAATATGTGTACAGTCTGGTGTTCCACAAGGTTTCATTTTAGGGCCTGTGCTTTTCTTAATTTATATAAATGACTTGCCTTCTACAGTTAATGGTCATTTCATATTATATGCCGATGACACTACAATACTAAGCTCTGGTTCTGGTCTAGAAATCACAAATATAAGAAGTATAGATCTTCAAGGGCAGTCCAAGTCTTGGTTCCACTTGAACAAGTTGTCTCTAAATGAAGACAAAACAGAAGTTTTAACTTTTACGATGAGAAGGGTCACTGATGTAATTAACCAAAAACCGGTGAAATTTTTAGGCGTCTATCTGGACTCCACACTTTCATGGACACGCCATATTGACGAGCTCTCCTCAAAACTGAACAGAACTGTGTTCTTACTCCGTAATTTAACAAACCATGTTTTTCCGGAAGTTACGTGCACTGCGTACTTCGGATTATTCCATGCCATAATGAATTATGGTATTTTAATATGGGGTCACTGCTCCTCTGTATCTAGAATCTTTAAAATACAAAGAAGAGTGGTTAGAATATTGGCTAACCTAGACTATCAATCTACTTATTTACGTCTTAAAAAAAGTCAGTACGGCCCTAATTTTTTAGCCATAAAATTTTTTAATATGTTGCCCACCGCTCTCAAACATTGCAATGAAATGGAGTTTAAATCTAAAATTAAATCATATCTAATAAAAAAGGCTTTCTATTCACTAGAAGAATTTTTGATGAATAAGTGTTGTGATAAATAAAAGCAAATTATATTCGTTTGTCTCTTACATTGCATACTTAAAATGGCTTGTGTAAACACCATGTGTAAAACATCAATAAATATTATTATTATGGTCAGTGTATCTTGTGAGAACTCAGGTCTAGCCTGGTTAACTAATCGCACGGATTAAAATCAAGTAACGATTAGTGTCTGTGTCTGTGTCTGGTGTAGTTATGTAGGGTCAAAAAAAAAAAATTAATTAAAAATTCACACACTCACATTGGAAAGCTAGAGATAGTATGTAATTCATACTTACCAACATAGCTATTGAGGAAAGAGGAAAACAAAACAAAACAATAAAAAATCATTATAATAATTCCTGTAATTTTATTAAATGGAGTTTATTGTGTAAGTGTTTCTTTGGCTTTGCGTTTGGGTTGAATACGAGTGGGTTGTGATAACGTGGTGTGTTTCTGTGAAGAAGGAGTTTTGTGTTTTTTAACTGTGCTGGGACATGTAATTTTATTGGGTGGACCTGTCTTTGTGGTGCATGTTGCCTTACTTGTATTTATGGCGTTTCTTTGTTCTTGAGGTTGTATTTGTGAGGGTGCTTGGGTTTTTGGTGGAGATATTACAGTATTTTGTGAGCTAGTAGTGCTGTTTAGATTTTTGCGCTTCGGTTGAATACGAGTGGTTTGTTTCTGAGAAGAAGGAGTATTGTGTTTTTTAACTGTGCTAAGGCGAGTAACTTTATTGGGTGGACCTGTATTTGTAGTGCATGTTGCGTTACTTGTATTTATGGTGTTTCTTTGTTCTTGAGGTTGTATTTGTTTATTATTATTATTATTATAATATCTTATAATAATTAAAACATTAAGAGGATGTTTACTAAATCTCAAATTTCGAGGAGAACATGTACATTCATAGCCATTCTGTGCATAAATTTCGAATTTAATCTCAATCATTTGAACGAATAAATACAGAGTAAGTTTTTTTTCGTTTTAAGCATGAAAATCTCTCAAGGAGACAATTAAATGGAAAGAGAATTGCAGTTTAATGAACTGAATATAATTCGCTCTTTTTTTAAATATTCGCTAGTAACTAAATTGACCCTGAGCACGATGTCCGCAAAAAGACATTTTTACATAATCTACGTAGCCATGAAAGGGAAGGAATTTAAGACAGTATTTCATATGGGGACTTCAGTTCGCCGGAAAGTGACGGCAATTGTTTGGTCGGTCCGCCTGCAAAATGTGTACGGTAGTCGTAGTGTCTTTTCTCATATACATATAATCAAAAGAATCCCCTCACGATCGCAGAAAGTGATTGCCAATGTCGGTTGACAAATAGACTGGTTCACTTTTATAAAAAGCAGCGTTTTAACAGGTTCTAGGGGCATTTCAGACAACATTTGGCCAAATAGGCGTTTTTTACTAATTTGGACCTGTTGAACACGAATATCGATGTTGGCATCTCGAAATCTGAACAGGAAGTTCAGAATTCAAGATGGCGGCCAATTTCCGAAAATGTTGATCTTTTCACTCATGCGACCGATTTTTTCGATCTAAAAACGGATTATAATGTTATTCCTGACGGAGGTACGGCACGATAATAATAGTGAACATATGTTGAAACAATGATTCCATAGTTTTTCTAACGTCAAAGTGCGTAAAAGTGGACACCTTTTTTTCATAGTACCTACTGTATGGCTACTGTTTAAATTTGTTCACAGCGTATAGGTAATTATTAAATTATTTGTGTTTTGGCAAGCATTTTGGTTCCTGTGCGTCGTGTGATAGATATCCGCGATATTCCATTACCTCACATGGAAGAAACAAGTTATTGTCGCATCACTTTGAAGATGTCTCATTTGACGGCGTACTGGTCATTGCTGGAAGGCTTCAGTGACGAAAGAAAAGTTTTCTGTAGCGCCAGACGACACAGATTTCCTCCTTAGAAGCTTTTCACAAGGAAGCGGGTACTAGGATAACGCTACAGATACAGATGTATTTCTGTTGCTTCTTCATTACTTCGAGAAAATACTGGCAAACTAAGTTTGGTTGCTGACCGGTACTTCAAGAAAGATAGTCTTTGTTCCTATCCATAATGGTGTGCAGAGGAACTGGCCAAAGGGAGTAGTAACGAATATCCTGTCCTTTTACGCTATCACAGGAAGTGATGTCACGCCATTTGCTGTTGTGAATTTCCACGCTTGGGTCATTTATTTTTATTTATTTATTTATTTTTGACCTTTATTTTTAAGCAGGGGGATTTGAGGCAAGGCTGGTCTACCAACCCAACCCACTAGACATTTACAAATGTCTATATCCGAACCCGGATGTGAACCAGAGAGTGTTTCAAAAGCGCTCTTCTTTACTGTTCACGCTGGGTACCATACTCCTCAGCGAGAAGATATATCTTTTGCAAAAATCTTCGTGACAAAACTATACAAGGTTGGTATCATAATTAGGTACATAAAACTTCACTTGTTCAGAGTATCGACTTGGCTCGCATATTTTAGGTGCCGTATTTTCTTCTTTTTATGTAGCCGATACCATAGCTTCCACCGACGGTGCGCGTCCCGCTTAGTTCGGTAGGGAGATGTCGCTACCAGACGTCCGTTTGGAAGAATGCGCACGTTCCTTGCCCCATCTCGGTTAATCAAGTAGGACTTCTCAGAGTGGAGAAGCGTTGCCAGGTTTCAGGAGCTGCGAAGCTTTAGATCTAACAATTCTGAACTCCATTCTCTTGCGATTCCATCTAATCTTCTCTAGCATTTCATCCATTTCCAATTACGGCATATCAGGTGTAAAACTCAAGAGGTAGTTCTTTGCCCTTAAACTCTGAAATGTCGCCCAGACTAGCATATCTATCCTTGATTTTCTGGGGAAAGAATTGAAAATGGGTACATCCCCATTCTCACAACGTTAGATTAATTCCGAAGGCTGCTCTAGATATCGTCCGTTGTGGTTGTAAATAGGATTGCTTGTCAAAACTTTGTAAATGTCGCAAGGCTCAGTTGATTTGTACTAGGTACCTAATTCTCAAGAAGACAATTGACCTAACACCATGAAAATAAGATCAATTTGCCTTCACTTTTCTATATGCTTTCACACTTTAATAATAATAATATATCCTCAGTAACGGTAATTAATACCTAGCAAAATAAGAATCTTCTGAAACACCGCAGTTTAGTTGAACTCCTTCATTTTTTCATATAAAAATTAACGTAAAATTCGAAAGATTATATAGTTATCAAAACTTTATAAGAATTATGCAATATAAACGCATGTCGGGAATACTTATATGTGTCGGGATAGAAACAATCGTTTTGCAAGTCCTCCTTTTGGCAAGGAGAGCTAGGAATTTCTTAATTCTTAATTTTACGCATCCTGTTGCTAAAAAAACTATTACATTATTGTTAAAAAAATAGTTAACTATTATTATCGTGACGTACGTCAGGAATAACATTATAATTAGTTTTTATATCGAAAAAATCGGTCGCATGCGTGAAAAGATCAACATTTTCGGAAATTGGCCGCCATCTTGAATTCTGGACTTCCTGTTCAGATTTCGAGGTGCCAACATCGATATTCGTGTTCAGCAGGTACCAATTAGTAAAAAAAACCTTGTTGGCCAAATGTTGTCTGAAATGCTCCTAGGACAGAAAAACTCCGAAAAGTGAACCAGTCTAAAAAGGCTCAATCTATAAAAGTTAATTTTGATTTTTGGTCTACAGGTGTAGTAGTGAAGTGTGTGTCCAAGTGGTAACGCCTAGCCACCAGCATACTTAACTCACGTTCCGAAGAAGGCCATTCAAAACGAAGCCTAATGTGAACACTACGCATTTCTCGAGATGTTCGAATCCAAAGATGACGACGAATAGCAGAAGGACGACGTCGATGATGGCGATATGTATCAAGCCGACGTCATTAGCTCCATAACTAATGACAACTCTCTTCTTAAGGGCGAGATCAAAACCCTTAGGGAGCTATTCCAAGCTCTCAATGGGTACTATCTTTTATTGGATGCCAAATACAAGGAAGTTGTGGAAAAACGTAAGCAGCTAGTTACCGATTACAACAAGCTCCACCAGAAGAACTCTTAAGGAAGAAAATCGTCCTTAGAATGACCAAACTCACCAATGGGATCCAATGAAGATGTTCCTGGTAATTTTCCCTAGAGACCAAAAGAAGATATACGAAATGGACAACCTCTTCAATCTAAGGATCAAAGGAGAGCCTCTAAAACGAAGATTTGAATGCGTCCAATGGCACAGATGCCAATAATTTGGACATAAATTGAAAAACTGCAAGGCAGCGGCAAGATAAGTTAAATGTACAGGTGCGCATCATTGCAAGCAGCCCCGAAACAAATCGGAAAAGTGCTATAACAGCGATAGAAATCACATGGCAAATGCCCGAATAGACCACCATTCCCACTATTTGAAATCCGACAATCGGAATGCGGAACAGCGACCCTATGGAGATCAAGTATCTTGGAGTTCTTTTTGACAAGAGGCTTATATGGGTTTCCCACGCCAAGGGTAGGAGAGTACAAAGAACGGGTACGTTACGCTAATAAGCCCCCCAGGTATCATCATGAAATTGATAGAAATGGATAGAGGACACCTTAATAACACGTTTAGATGTAGAGAACTACTTACTGCTATTATGGTATAATTAAAAACATGTATAAAGTTCTATATCATGGTTTAAAGTTAATTAAATCGTGGAAAAATAACAACCTCTTAAGAAACTAACTAAAGTTGGCACTCAGGAATGTTAAGAACACCAGTACCAACTGAAAAACAATCATGAAATTTGGAGTAATATAACCTCACTTACGACGAAATGAAGTGAACTTTGAATGAAGATTGTGGAAAATGTAAGGCTTCTTCCGCAAATTTTTTAACTGATAACGTGTAATTAAGGTGTCCTCTATCCATTTCTATCAATTTCATGATCATACCTGGGGGGATTATTAGCGCAACGTAACCCAAAGAACACAGGGAAAGCTTCTTCACAAAAGCGACAATTGATCAAGAACACTCTGGGATAACCTCCTGTACCTGGAAGAAAGCCAACAGATTAGCCAACAAGGAGACTAATCCAACCCATGTTGCAATCATCTCAGTCTTCCTTTAAAACACAACCGAAACTACAATAGAAAAAAGAAGGTATGTCT
Source organism: Photinus pyralis (assembly GCF_008802855.1). Classification (NCBI taxonomy): domain Eukaryota; kingdom Metazoa; phylum Arthropoda; class Insecta; order Coleoptera; family Lampyridae; genus Photinus; species Photinus pyralis. The sequence continues at coordinate 7,105,287 of NW_022170510.1, forward strand.
AACTATAAAAAACTGCCTTTCATTGAAGCGATATCTTGTAGGTCCACATGGCTAGAATAACATTGTAATTCCCCGCCAACTTAAACTTTGGCCAAATGTAGGTTGGATTCTGTATAGTCATGTAATTAGTTACCAAAATGTGGCCAGAAATGCGGAAATAGAAAGGGATCGATTGTCTGGTACAGCTACTTGCCTAATGCGATTGATACCTACCCTATAAAATGGTAAGTCAGAAAACGATAGTTACAAAAATGTGAACGGACAGAATTAAGGTTAGCTATATAAGTATGTTGAGAAGTTGTATGAATCTGGATACAAAGACGTAGCATGAAGGTGCGAAATAAAATAGACATAAATCCAACGTACAAGAGGTGCATTTAAAGATAAACTGTTTAATTCTCTATCTAACCTTACACATATCGAATTAATTGCAAGCTTCCCATATTTCGAATTCAGATGCTCGAAGCGCGCACACAAATCCTTCAATCTTATTCACCGTAAACGATTGAAATGCCTTCGAATTTAATCATTAAATAGCGTTTCGTCTTATCTGCAAATTCAAATCAAATGTTTAGAATAATATAATTACCAAATGAATTCACTCCGAAGATCTAAAGTATTTATTTTCATTTCCCAGGGTTCAGATTAAGTATTTAAGAGGATGAGGGTAAAAGAATTTTCGTTTTTGACATACTATACTGAGCCCATTTATAAAATCAATACCCGAAGTACCTTCCAGAAATGAAACATTCGAATCGCACCATAGATTTTCATTTAAAACGGTTTTGAGCAAGTCTAAGGGGCGTCTTGAAACCCATTTCGCCACTTAGCGCTTGTATCTAAATGGTTTCTTATTGTGTGTATTACAGCTAAGAGAATCTTATACCAAGCACTAGATATAAAGGAATTTAGAGTCGTTTGAGTACAGAAGTACAGATTGCTTTTAAATACGTCACTAAGTCGCGTGCACTCTTCTTTACTTGCGAAACTATTCAAAGTTCCGAGTAAATTAGATAATAATTGTCATTAGTAAGAAGGGAAATTTCCTACATCACAAGTTTTGATTAAATTAGGGGGTTCAGTAACAACTCAAACTAATCAAATTAATGCGCAAAGCAAGCGTTAAACTCAAATTAATCAAAGTACCACCCTGAAATTTAATAATTTATACCGAATAATTTTTTTCTTTAGCCACCATCTTAATCATGGTAAATATAAGTCGTCCCTTAGATCGCCGCGAAACAGTTTTAGTGCTAGATCTTCGAAAACTGTATGAAATCGCCCCGTTTATCAACGCAAATACTATCCGCTAGTCGAAGAGTTTTTTTAAAACTTATTGTCGCACCCTTAACAGGGTTTAAAATTAATGAAGATTTAATTTGATTTCACACGAGCAACTAGGAATTTTTTATTACTGTCCGTTTAGATCGGGAAGGTTTCTAATACACCTTTGGCTGAAAAATTGCTCAAAGTAAAACTGACATGGAATCTTTTTTGGCAATATACAGGGTGAGGTAATTTTTCACTTCCACTGTAGGGATCTCTTAAACCGTAAGAGATACCAAGTCGGTTAAATCGGTTATGTGGAATTTTATGGTGATTAATTATCATATTCATAATTTTTCGTACCTCTGCAAATATAGTGAAGTTGAAGTGACAAAGAAATGGAAAAATGTTTTTTTTTTGATAATGCGCTGGCGTTCATTTATTTTGAAAAATTGAAAAATACCTTTAACAAACTTTTAGCTTTCTGATGGTGCTAAAATAAAATTTTTATAGCTTGTGCTTTTCGAGTAATTGGATTTTTTACCCGATAATTTAATTATCTTTTTAAATAAATTCGGTAAAAAATAAAAACGATTTTTCAGAATTTCCGTTTTTTCAGAATATCTCCGAAAGTAGTCGCAATTTTTTCAGTTTAAAAACGGCATTTTGTTAAGCATCAAAATACTCAACTTTTCCAAATAAACTACCTACCAATCACTTACAGTTTCCGAAATCCCCATGGTGGCCCTCGAATTTGAATCAGCCTGTGTACTGCTGTAACACCTTTGTGTGGCATTGACGAACTGCGTTAGACAAGTGTAGTAACATACGCGTGTTTGCCTCTTAGTAGTCACATGGGCTCAAGAAAGCCACATCACGCCTTATACTTGATGGTGCGTCATCACCAGCACCACATGTATTTATCGCGAGTGTGGTTCTTCTGGGTATCGGGAAGATACCTATCCCAGACGACATACTATATCGCGGTTTCACCCGTAATGTTGAAATTAAATTTTTACTAGGAATTCTATGGTTAATGCATCCGCAGCGCAGTACCGACTGAATGAAAAACATCTCCCAGAACACCCCTCCCACCCCTTTAATTTTTATCTGGTTAATGAACGCCTACAAAATGGACTTTTATTTATCAAACCGGACATCTTTAATCGTTGCTTCGTTTTGCACTACCAGTTAAACAAGAGCTAAGGCAAATAAATATTTCCAATACAACAAACGTACGCTACGTTGCAGTTTCCACGATGCTGAAATGACCCCATGCGGAATTGGCAGTTGTAATTAAATATAAAACAAATCCCCGACATTTCGTCTCTAGACATCCGAAATAATTGGAAACTCAGCCCTCTAAATTTTGAAATCCTGTAATTTTTTATGATATGTAATACATAACCTGCCCCAAACCTTAAAATTAAAAAAAAATTCACCCTACCGATCTCTTTAAAATTCGAAAAAATAATTCTAAATTAGAACTACCGTTACAGTATTTAAAATTTGTTTAACGAAATTGGTGCTTAAATAGTTCAGAAAACATTTTAATATTGGCGCAGTGATGAAAGAAATTCTTTGCGGATTTTAAGGTATATGTTGTCCGGTCCCATTAAATCTTTGTTGTTGTTTGCTGTGGGGCTTTTGTGATTCAAAACAATAAGTACTACAGGACACCCAAATACGCACAAAGTAGACACCTTTACCCGTTTACGTTGTGCGTATGTACAGGTCGTTTCCCGCAAACTGTCAGGTAAAAGTATGTGACGAACTTCAGGAGTCCGCGCAAAACGGCACCTTGAAAATTAAACAAGAAAATTGGTCATAATAAAAAAAATTTAATTAGGAAAAATAAAAAAAAATGAGCACGGAGCAATAATCTTTGAACCAAACTGTGAAAGCCTGTGAAACGGTGCGCTAGTCTTAAGTTGTTTGCTTGCCCCATGTGGTTTCGGAACGGTGCGGTTGTCACAGATAAGTGAATCAGAGAACGGTTACCCAGGTATCACTGGCGAAACCCTAAAACAGAAACGGAAACAGTAGTATTTTTTTCTAGAGAAACGGAAGCAAAATTAATCATTGATATCTACTGAAAAAACAACATTAAGGATAGTACCTAAAGTTAAAATTGCAAAAATTTATTGATTGTTGAAAATATAAAAATATCCCCTCTAAATCGCGCTCGGACCTTTTATAAAATTTCGGCTACTGCTAATTATGCTTACTCAATTGGTCGGGTTGAAATTCCAAAATTTTGTAGTCCAGTTAACACCCATTATTACTTGCAATTTTCGGAGCAGGCATGGGCCTGTGTTATTCAGCAAGAATATCTCTCAGGAACAATCGGAAAACAGAGCCATTAGATACTGCATCTTGTATTCGGCTAAAAAGACGCTACAAATTAAGGCATTCCTTCTATTTCCAACTTCTAGAAGATAAATGTATAAGTCCAAAAGCTACATTTTTTTGTAATGAAGCGCTCGTTTGATTCCGTCCCTGTACCGTGCATATTTACATAGAAGCGGGTAAATTTTATATACAAAAATGGGTGCTTCGTTACAAGGATCCAGACTCTCATTGACAATTTAAATCTAAAAACTTGCATACGAACGTAGTTTTTCATGATCCATCGAAACTTACGTACATACTTACACGGCTGCAGCATAGAGACTGAGTTTTTGAATTTTTGGGGGTGGAGTGCCCTATTATATATAAAAATTGGCACGTATCTCTTTGAATGAGGCGTGCATTATCAATCATGATTGACCTGTTGTCGAGGGGTAAACCGCTGAGCAAAAATGTGTACCAAAAAAATGCCATGAGACTTCCAAAGGCTGTCAAAACTGCAAAACAATTCCAGTGAATTCCAAACAATTCCATTGACCTCCAAAAAATTCCAGTGAATTCCAAAAAAATTCCAATGAATTGCAGGGACCTTAAAAAATAAAATGTGTTTTTTGCAAAACGTAAGTACGTCAATACATTCGTATCCATTCGATGATAGTAAAGAGCCTGTCTTTATTATACAGGGTGACAATTTGAAAACTTACCACCCCCCCATATCTTAGTAAATAAACGAGATATTTAAAAAAATCAAAATCCGTTTCGGTAATTCGGAGGGGGAATCACAATGACATAGTTGGCGACGCACCCCCTCCAACCCCCTGCGCCCCAGCCACCCCAACTTTTAAATCTTAAATAGTGACCCCCCATGTGTGATATGTCGTTGGAAAGCTCTGAAAAAATGCTTTCCAGCCATACCAAATAGCAAATAGCAGGTTAGTAATTATCGGGCAAATCAAAAAATAAACTAATATCATATTTGAAATCTGTCGTATTTAAAACGCAACCGGCGAACATAGACGAACTAAGACAGAGAATAATTCAAGAATGTCGAAATATTGCAAAACCAACATTTGAAAAGGTTCGACAAGAGTTTGAGAATAGATTATAACTGGCGATCAAAAATGAGTTGCTGTCGAGTCGGCTTTGGAAGTTCAAGTTAAATACGATTTTCCATGTTTATTTTTTGATTTGCACGATAATTACTAACCTAAATGTAATGCTATTTGGTATGGTTGGAAAGCATTTTTTCAGAGCTTTCCAATGACGTATCACACAACGGGGAGTCACTATTTAAGATTTAAAAGTTGGGGTGGCTAGGGCGCAGGGGGTGTGAGGGAGTGCGTCGCCAACTATGTCATTGTGATTCCCCCTCCGAATTACCGAAACGTATTTTGATTTTTTTAATATCTCGTTTATTTACTAAGATATGGGGGGTGGTAAGTTTTCAAATTGTCACCCTGTATAATCCGGATCCTATATTATATTATTAGCAGCATAATAAACTTACAACACGCAATCTAGTGCAAGTAAACGACACCGAAATCTGTGATGTTGACAGAAATTCGAGCAGAAGTCACGATTCCCCTTTCGTCTCTCGCTAGTTACGAGTATGAAATAGAGACAGAGTTAAGACTTTACGTATGTAAACGACCATTGTATAAGTCGACACGAGTTTGCCTTCTTGTATATCCGAAACGGACAACATTTAAGTGGGGAGGATAAACGTCTTCTTACTATAAATGATTTGTCAGCTGATGACAAAATGAATTTTTTGTTTGCACAAAAGATGTCATCTTAGATATTTGTACAACTAGCTTTAAAAGCGATACTTTTTTTATGAATTTGCAGTTTGATAAATGAGGGTGAAGTCGAGAGTGAAGCCCAAGTTAATCAAGCAAAAAAAGACACTTTCAAAATGTGTTGTACACTTTATCTGTCCGTTCGTCTGACTACTCCTACAGTTTTCAAGATATTTAGTTTGTTCTTTTTGCATTCGGTAGCGTATAGCTCTGGCACCTGACCCAAGGTCAATCTTGACGATTAAACTGCGCATACCCGGACTGCGCAATGTCAATTTACTGATTAATGGAGATATTTCTTTGAAATTTTAACCACAGAAGCTTCTAGGAAACGCAAACGTATCGCATATTGTAAACATCAGGTTAATGTGCGCTTGCGCAGGATGCGCAATATCAATTGCCTTATTTATCGAGATATCTCCGAAGATATGTCCTTCCTTGCTCATTTATGAAGATATTTCTTTGAAATTTTAACCACATTGATAAAAACATAGCGCACATAGCTATGGCCTTTTAGGAAGTACTGATCAATTCATGGAAAATGCGCTGAAGTTACTCGCCTTAGGGCGAAAATCTTTTTACTTGTTTTGTGAACTGATCCTTTTTCCTTAATTCCATAATTGAATAATATCATTCACGTTTTGTTTTATTCTAAGAGAAATGTTAAGTGGATATTAATGTTGTTAATATAGAGGACTTTACATATAATGATTTATTTTTTTACAACATTTATGGAAACGTTGAGGGAACGCGAGGAGAAATGTTTACTTTTATGACTGTGAAGGTCAGTGGTGCAATATTTTAGTTAATTTGGAGTATAGTCCATTGATATTAGCATAAATAGAAAAAAAAAATTATAAAGTTTTGAAATATTGAGATTATACGCACCAAAAGGAAACTTTTTAAAATCCAAAAAGTTCTTAAGTTAGAAGTGTGAGCTTCACCCCCAAAAACTACCCCTAACGAGCATTGCGGTGGTTTTTCTCGTTTTTCTCCGAAACCATTGGTCGCACAGAAAATTTAATTCCCACTAAAAATGTTCCTTATAAAATTTCCTATAAAAAAGGTTCTTATATTTATCTTGTTTTATTCAATGAATTTCGAGCAACGAGCGATCGAAGTTAGGGGTTGCTTTCAGTGCAGGTGGGTTATACCGAATTTTTGTTTATTTGACTTTACAAATCAAACATGATTTTAATTTAATGAATAAAAACACTTTTAGATGTTAAAATATTGTACGACTGTTACAAGGGCAACAAGGGTAGTATATTTTTAAAGTAATGACTAATAAGGAATATGAGCAATTTACACAGCAGGGTTTTTTTACAATTCGCCGTTCAGAAAAACATTGGTCTGGAATTTGGTCAGATATGACCATTGAGCAAACGCTTATGAGAGGCATGAAAAGCCTTGGTGGTTTAACTCATGGAAGAGGATTTTCAGAAAGTGTTCTAAATAAATGGATTCTTGGAATGCCATCTACCCACCATGTATGCGAAGCTGTGGAAACATATTGCGATATCACACCAGTCACCACAGATCAGCATGTAGAAATGAGAGACTCAAGAATACAGACAGATGAACAAGATTGTCGAAAATTTGAGCAGTGGCTCCGAGAACACTCTCCGTTTACTATTACAACGAATCTTATTTCAATATCTACTGGTATTGTGGCCGAGGAGAAAACCAATTGCTATGAAGCGAAAACTGTGGGAGAGAAAATTCTGCGTGGTACTGTAGGCAGTGAATTTGGGACAGTTAAATTGAAGCGTGCAAACATAGTAAGGACCATGGCCTCGCCAGCTGGGAAAATTAAGGTTGGCAATGATATTATTCAAGTCGATTCCACCCAGCTTTTCCAAAGAATATTATGCACTATCCATTCTCCAGAGGATTTGCGCTTTTGCTTCAAGCATGAACTTGCTTCTGTACCTTTATCTTTATTTGACAGCACTGGAATGATGAGAAAGACGAAAAAATCCATATTTTATGATATCTTTAATGCAGTTGCGGAACGAGAAATCAACACAGCAAATTATCATGTTGTTCTTGACGGTGGTTTTCTTATCCACCGCATGGAGTGGCCAAAAGAAGGTACATTTTTGGATGTTTATACTGCATATACCAATTTTATTCGAAAGCGCTATGGTCAAAAAGTTACTGTGGTATTCGACGGTTACACTGAAAATAGTACAAGCACAAAATGCGTCGAACGTGAAAGGCGATTGCTGAAGCGTTCGAGTCGTGAAATTGTCTTTAATAGCAATACATTATTGGTCGAACAGAAAAATAAATTCCTGGGTAATATTAAAAATAAGGAACGACTCATTTCGCAGCTTGCTATACACCTGAATAGCGAGAATATCAGCACATCAGTTGCAGTAGATGATGCTGATGTCCAGATTGTTCGTACTGCCATTAAAATAAGTGAGAAAAATGAAGTTCTAGTTGTCCGACAAGACGTCGATCTTCTTGTTTTATTAGCAGCACTTGCACCTGATGAAAGAGACATTATATTTCTGAAAGAAGCTATCGGTAATGTGAAACGACGAATGTACAGTTCAAAGGACTTACAATCATCCACAATTATACGCAATTTAAAAGAATCGATTTTATTTATTCATGCTATAAGCGGCTGCGACACAACATCAGGATTTTTTGGAAAAGGAAAACAACAATATTTACAAACATTTAATAGAAAAACAGACCTTGACAATATCGTAGATGTTTTCAACAACGCAAAGTCAAGCCCTGAAGAAATTGACAAAGCCGTTTGAACGTGCGCTTGTAAAAAGACTTCCAATTTCATGAGAATTCCAAATGCAATCAATAAAAATTACAAGTTAAGTCCCAAAGATTTCCATGAATTCCAAAAGAAGTCCCATGAATTCCACAAGAATTCCATGAATTCCACCAGAATCCATAGATTCCACCAGAATTTCACAAAAATGCCACGAATTCTACAAAAATTCCATGAACTCCATAAAAATTCCATGAATTCCAAAAGAGTTCCATAAATTTCATAAAATTGCCATGAATTCCCAGAGGTTGAACACCAGAATTCCAGTGGCTTGCCCCTCGTCTGTTGTCCATCTTCTGGGGATCACCAGTAGAAGCTGTTTAGTCAACTTTACGCCAAAGGGAGACTACCTTCAACTATATGTGACACTATCCTTTACAAAATATTGTTTGTATTATATACGCAAAGTATACCACCTCCGATGGTAACGGGACTCATGACTGATTTTTTTTCGAATTTTGTTATTAGATCGATAATCCTCCATATACAAAATTTAGCTTAGATGATGACTATTTTGGCATAGGAATATTTAAAAACAAACATAATTTCTTTTAGATCCTTAGCTCCCAAATTACATATTTCTGACGCTCGAATTATTTGGAAAAACATATTTTGGTCCCCGGTACAACCCAATTATTTTTTTTCACACCTACTTACATCGTTAGTTTCTCCTCATTTCCATGACCGCCACCTCTTAAAAGGATCCAAATGGAGACGTTATTTCCATCTACAATTTTCTATACCGAACGTTTTCTCCTACTTGGCTCGATCCGCCAAGAAACAAGTAGATATATATCAATAAAACAATACCATAATTTATTTACTTACCGTTGGAAGCTGAAGCAAGCGCCTTATGTATATTAGTAATTTTGACAATTTTTAAACAAAGTTTTTATTTCAGTTTGGGTTTACAATAGGTAACAAATATGTTTTACATCAGTCTACAACAAATGTTATTTTTGATTAATTATGCAGTTTTCTTAAAACACGGTCATCAACTATAGTTCTCTTTGTTTGAAAAATCGCCGTGTTCCTTCTTTGATTGTTTCATGATTTGCTAGTCAAGATAGATTGAATTCTTGCGTAATATCGTAACTATGCTATACTAATTTTATTCCATAAAATGACATATTTTAACATTTAATTTTATTAGTTGGTTTACTTCAATATATACATAATTAATCACATCATTTACAAACTGAAACGTCCGACAACTTTCTATATTACATGCACGTTTTGAAACTACTGCAATTAGTTTTAGAGTTCTACACTTAATTTTAATGCACATAATTAGTTCGCTGATTGGCCGTCAGCAATTATCACATATTGTTTTATATATTTATATATTCGCAAATAACACTAACGTCTGTAAATTTTTTAGAACATATTACTTACATTTTATCTGTCAGAAATTACAATTATGTACAATTTGTTTAGTTAAGCTCTTCAATATGATTGTAAAAACTCGCACTTTATTTACAAGTGCGATTGTTACCGAAACATCACTCGCAATAACACAGCACTATTTACAATAAGACACCGCAGAAGCGACGAGGAACCTGAAACAAAAAAAGGGAAGAATTATTAAAATTATACCACCAAACCTCCACCATAAATTAAAGTATACTTCAAAGGATACGCGAACTTTGTTTCACGGAGAGAAACCGAAACTCCCTTTCTGCGAAATATTTCATGCTATCTACTGAGGTAATAAAGTCATGAAACATAATGCTTTTGGACATTTTAAGGACAGAGTAGCTAGGCGTTAAGAGCACATAAAGTGGGGTTCTTTATAATCATTATCTCGAAAACCAGAGGACCCGGCAATTTTACTTATTCACGTGTTCTTGTTTATCTTTATCATCATCTTACTTTTCACCCTGTTTATCCCAAGCTCGGGCTACACGGGGATTTTATTATTTCATACTAAAAGTGTTACGGCATTATTCGGGGGTTCGCGTAATGCCTTTATTTAGAAGTATGAACGAACTGGTATACTAATTGTGTTACGGTAAACCCATTGGTATCTAAATAATTAACCGCACTTAAGTTATTAATTTTGTAGTGCGGTAAATTACACCACGGCGCGGGGTGGAGCTTTACTCACAAGTAATTGTCTGAAGTGGAGTTCAGACGATAAATTTAGGGAGCGTTACATTTCTTTGTGTTAAAATGTGATAAAATTATATTATTATAAATGCTCTGTACGCTATTTTACAGAATATGTTAATCAACGCAGAATGTAAATATTCCCTTGTTGCTTCATTTCTTTTCAGAATTAAAGTTATCTATTAACTCTAATACTGAAAATTGGTCCAATCCAGGAGTGGGTCTAGCTATAGAGCGACAAAGGCGGCAAATTTATAAAGATTGACTTTGCTTTGAAGGGAATTGCTTTATTCATCAACAGAGCCTTATGCGCATAAAACAACCTGGGCGCTACTACATATTACAAGTAAGGTTAAGGTAATCCTACCCTTGGGCTATCAACGCAGCTCAACTGCATTATTCTGTCCTATGTGAGATTTAGTAACGTTACCGTAAATAGACAAACATTTTAGATCTCTTCATGCAGTCTTAATTTGCGGCCGACGGACTGAAATCAATGCTACTTGACATTACTTCATTATTAATAAATTTGTATGTACTGTTGTGTAAACTGCAGGTGGAAATCTGTAGAATACAAAATTTCCTATGTAGTTCCCGTGCAAAATCCCAAACGCACAGATGAACGAACGGAATTGTATGCAAGAGATGTATTTTTTACGACGTCGTTCAATATTTTGGTACAAGCAGTAATAATGGGGCACACGGTATGTGGTTTAATTTCAATTTATAATTGCAAATCTAGTGGTTTATTTACGAATCAACACAAAGTTGGTTTATTTTACTTGAATTTGTGTCTCAGTGTTTGTGTTTCCTTTTACAAATGTTTGTAGATGGGTAATTCTTGTTTATTGCATTATAATTCTTCAATTTAGCTAAAGTGTTAGAAGTAAGACGCATCTGGTCAAATTTGTGTGTTTTATAAAAGGCAGTTGCGATAAGGACGTTTATTGTTAGGCGAAATTTTATTAAAGCACGTACGCGTTGGTACTTTTTGGTGCTGCCGCTTTCGTGTTTTTAAATGTATTAGAAGGGCAGTACATTGCGTACTCCCTCCCTCAAACCTAGTATGTATTTCAATAGGGGTACGTTATGCAAAAGAGAGAACAAAATCACCAAAAGCCCTAGCCGGATTGGAGCATGGGGAATCACGACAAGCAACTCTTATTTTATAAAAAACTTAAATGCACTGTAGATTTATGTACACATTTTGGCAAAGATTACCACACTACCGTTGGGTAAAGGTGCTTAGGGCTGCTTTTTCGCAACATCTTCTAACTTACATGAAAGGGTGACTAGGAAAACAGTCCTAACGACATTTAGAAACACCCACTCTATATAATCTAATGAACATTTTGTTAGCATAAATTTCAGGTTTAGGATTATTGGAGACAAATTCTCTCCCCTCACAAGCGAGTAAAGGTAGATAGAGATGTCAGGAAGACCATTGAATTTTTCACACCAACTTTTTGTTGGATTATTGGGTTACTCTTAGTGTTGGCGAATAGATCTATTAAAACAAAATAAATACTACTGTTATATTTCATAAGAGCAGACGGCTCAGTGTTTAATCATTGAGAGGTAGGACATCTGGGCTTATTTTGCAAACACACAAAAACTGTTGTCTTTTACGCGAACAGTTCCCGCCCTTAGCATTGTGTGTATTTATTAACACATGTGCTCCGCATAATTAATCAACTTGTAAGTAAAACCCCAAAGCTGTATAAATAGTTAGAACATTGGAGTTACTCTTGAGAAAGTTTCAAGTTTATTACAATTGCGTTACAAAATAAACACATGAGACATATAAATGAAAGTAACTAATTCGTAAACAAACTCGCTTCAGATGATGGAGGAAGATGAATGGCATAGAGACAAAGGATGAGGCCAAATATATAATGCTGACTTGCAAAACCAACCGTGAAGGGTGAGATGGGGGCTTACACGCGATGAGTGTTTACATCGTGGGAAGTTTAATCGAAAACGAAAACGTTCTTATATAAAGTTCAAAGCGCGCTAATTTCTTTAGGATAGGTATTTTATGGCGTCTTTTTATCGAAGCAAATCCTTTCAGTACATAACATACTTAGATATCACCACACCATACAAGTTTGTTACGGATTAAAATCCAAATATGACAAGGTGAAAACAGCCGAATAGTATTCAGATAGTTTTCATGGAAAATGATTCGAACGAAATCAGAAACGAACTACTTCCCATCCCATCACCTGCATTGAACTTTAACAATGGATTACGAAAACGTATCTTTCGGCGTCTATTCAGTAGTTGCTGTAAATATAATACTTTTATATACGAGTATAAGGAATTTGCATCAAGTATCCCATATAGCTTCTTAAATTAATATTCGATCATTTATTTTTCAAGCGAATAACAGAACAGTATCAGTATTACTTTATTAAATCACGCTTTTCTGCCGTAGAAGTTTATTCCAGCGTTTGGTTGAATGATACTTTAAATTTATAACGTGATTGCTTCCCTCGTCAAATCCTTCGCGTTGTTTCATGAAATTTCTACTTCAGTTCATCAGTCAAAATTTACAGTTGAAGTGTCTGATTAATAAAGACCTACTTCTTGTTGCTAACCAATTTTGTTGTCATGGCTAACGTGCATTGGCTTTCTCGTACCTTTTGTTCCCTTAAATTTTACTAAAACCAAAGCACGATTTTCGAGTAGAAACTTGATGATTACTTTTGTACTTATTGTCCACATTGGGTCATGAAATGGAACTCTAGAGACTCTTGAGAGGACATGCTATCTTTAAAATGCGTGGGATCCGTGAAGTCTTTAGAACAGTTCTTATCCTTAAGGTTTTCGTAATCCTTTTAGCTACCCTTGGAGTCATTATAGTTCTATATTTCTGTAATTCTTTGTTAGATATCCATCCTGTACCATCGTATGAAATGTTTAAAATCCTTGGAAAGCTTAAGATATTTGTGATTGAGACACTGAAAATTCTTGGCACACCTTCTAGTGATACGGCTGTTTGAATATGCTGCGAAGGTTGATATTGCGTAGTCGCATATTACACTACTCAAAATTCTTCGGACACTTATGACCTTATAGGTCGTAGAAACCCTGAAGTTATGAAGGTTACTAAAACGGGTGGGTTCCTTAAAGTATTCCGTCCTAGGGTTCTTGAAATTCATGGAGTCGCACGATTTCCTATTATTCTTGACTTGGGTGAATTAGTTGCCTATTTTTGCAGTCTGCCGTATTACGTGAAATTGGTGGTGGTGGTGGTGTAATTAAAACCTTTGGGAACCTTAGATCCCTAGAAAATTTTGGGTATATTGTGATCCTAGGTATACTAGGACTTACTTTCTATTGTGTGCGAAGCCTTATCTTATGTAAATACGACCTTAGACCATGCAGTGCATGGAGTGCTATTAGCCTATACTTTCAATACCAAATATGTGGTTACCCATAGGGGGCGTATGTGAATCTCAGGGTAAAGTAAAGTCGTGTAAACACCCAGCATATAATATTTTCGATGAATGGCGAAAACAAAATAGTGGAGGATCTTTTTCTGAGGCGTTATGCTTGTGTACTTTCAAGAATTTTCGTAAAAAAGGTATGTAACACGTTTTATAAACTTCTCTAGAGTCTAGACACTCGTTATTAAACACTCGGTCCGTTTGTGTCTAACATAAGACACGTGCCGTTTATAAAACTTGATAAATAATATACTACTTTTCTATTGAAATCATGTTATGATATAATTTCGATCAATGCGATTAAATACAATATACAAATACAAACTTCATTTTTTATGGGTTTTTAACTTCTTTTTTAAATAATTATAATAACATTATAATAATATCAGTTTATTGAAAAAACAGATAAAAAACATAGATGAAGTTTTCACCATGCGGACATCCTGTATTTATAGCAAATTGCGCCTTAATTGCATGTTGAATAAGGTAGATACCTATTTCAATTCATAGAATTCTGATATTGCCATTGTTAAACAAAGCATCAACTATGTTTTATTATAACAGAACTATAGGTCACATAAGAAATTCATTTACTTTCGTAAGTTAACTGAGCGTATTGATCAGTTGAACTTATCTCAGTGATAGATAGATTTAAAAAATCCCCTAACATTGTACTTTCCTAATTTTTAGTAGTGTCATTTAGGGAATATACGCTTTTGTTGCAAAGAGGAATATATGTATTACGAATAAGTTCAAGGAGCAGCAGGATCCATAGTTTCATTCGCAGAAAAAACTAAAAGAAGGGCATATCGACGTGATATCTAATACATTTGCATTTATACCAATCGTTAAATTTTTTGGGAAGATTCCAACTAAATGCCTAATGGTATAGCGAAACTCTTAACCTACATTTCTTAATTAGCCCACGCTAATAAATTGTAATTTACCTAGCATTATCCTAACAAGCTAACTTTAACGGGACCAACCGATCCTAACTTAATTTAATTTATGCTGTAATAAAACCCAATTTGGAACAAATTCAACACTTTTTGTGAGGCTTTTGTTAAGGTTGCGAAGTCTCGCCGGTTACAAGTTTCTGAGTGAGTCGTCCCAGTACTTATTGAAATCAATCTCGTCCCTTTATGCAAATTAGTTTTACGTCGAACACATTGTAGCTTTTTTGTGTCGGAAAGAAAATTCGAGATACAGAAGGTGTCATTTTTTTGCCAGAAACATAAATATTATATATGCTCTTCCAATTCTGTTCGCGAATGACGGCGCAACGGTTAATCTCAAAATGATTCAATTTGCTTAGTCTAAGATTAATTTTGGAAGTAAGGACCACCACCGAAAAAAGCCTTGTTCAAATTTCAAATAACCTTATTCCTAATAAATTTCAACTTTTAACTTAGACACTGCTGTGAAAGAGAGATAGTAATTACTAATACCGCAGAATTCATACATCATTAAATGATATAAATTTTCCCTCAGAATCGCTCATGATGTATATTTTCGACAATTGAGTTAGAAGGCCGCATATTAAAGCTCAGCCTTTTAGATACATTGATGCACTAGCTAGAATATGGCCGTTTTTGAAAAGGTTAAACTATTATGTGTACATACAGGGTGGCAATTTGAAAACTTACCACCCCCCCATGTCGGCCATGTCTTAGTAAATAAACGAGATATTTTAGTCCAGGCTAAATAGCTCTAAAATAATTTATTTTCAAAAAAATTAGTTATCGGGCGAAACCGGGTTTTTCAGGCAAGTGAAATTAATTGAAATTGGGAAAAATAACTAAAACAGTTCAATTTCTCCGCGGGTGAAATCCCGGGGGTTGAAAGGGGTGTAAAGTGGTGTTTTGCAAATTGTGGTAAAACTATTAATTTTAGACGAAAATTTTAAATGTAAAATCGGTTTTTTTCGTTTTTTATTCCAATTTTTGCGAAAAAATGTCGTAGGGGTTTGAAATTTGGAGGAAACATAGCTTGTTTTATGATAAAAAAGAAGATAATTGATTTGATTGAATTGATTGATTTTTGGGCGCGTAAAATTGAACAGTTTCCAAGATTTCTGAAAAAAACACCTCTTTTTCAAGGGGATAAAAAATCTATTTTTTTTCATCGTGCAGAGGTGCACGGGGTAGCAAAATTTTCGTAATGACTTACATTTTAATAATCAAAAATAAAAAATATTATTCCATTAGAAAATTTTAAGAAAAGCGGCAAAACGGGGGGAACAGTTTTAAGATACCGATACCGATTTTGACAGTAGGTAAATAGCTTTTTTTGCAAATAAATTAACGTATTGGATCCGCGCTTATAAAAAGTTTTTGAAATCTGTCTTCTCTCTCCTCTTTAATGTTGCTAAAATATTTTCTTTTGCTTCCTAATGCCCAACTGCCTTAATTAAACATCTTTATTATTTCTTTTTTCTGCATTTTTACCGCAATAAAAGCAATGCGAAGGAAAATCGAATTCTTTTGCTTCCTGAACAATTTGTTTTTGTTTACCAACTCTTCTTCCTGCCTGTTTTACAGCTGAAGGGATTAAGCTGGGCCTGTTGATCGTTAATTAACCGGAATTATGAATAAAATCCTCATAAAGTTTATTCCAGGTTTGACATCTCAAATCATTTGCTTTAGCCGGTAAAACTAACGTTCTTATTACAGATTTTGCAAGTTTACCAACAGGTGCAACGCAATTGCATCAGCATAAAACAGACAGGAAGAAGAATCAGTGAACAAAAAGAAATTGTTCAGGAATCAGGAAGCAAGATAATCCGATTTTATTTCGAATTGCTTTTCTTCCGGTAAAAATGCAGAAAAAAGAAATAATAAAGATGTTTTAACTAAAACAGTTGAGCATAAGATAACAAAAGAGAATATTTAAGCAAACATTAAAGAGAAGCAAGAAGACAGATTTCGAAAAAGTCTTTATTAACATCCAACATGATTTATCATGTCAAAGACCGTGTACATCTTAAAACTGTTTTTCCAGTTTTTGGCGATTTTCTTGAATTTTTACTATAGGAATAATATTTGTTTATTTTTGTGTATTACAATGTAAGCCTTCTCGAAAATGTTGGTACCCCGCGCACCTCTGTACGATGAAAAAAAATAGATTTTTCATCCCCTTGAAAAGGTGGTTTTTTTCAGAAATCGTGAGATCTTGGAAACGGTTCAACTTTATGGACCCAAAAATTATCTTCTTTTTTATCATAAAGTAAAATGTCGTAGGGATTTGAAATTTGGAGGAACCAGCTTGTGTTTCCTCCAAATTCCAAACCTCTACGACATTTTTTCGCAAAAATAGGAATAAAAAACGAAGAAAACAGTTTTTCCGATTTTTCTAGGAAAATTGGAGGTTATGTGAAAATAGTGCAGATACAAAAGTTGTTCATTTTTTTAATCTCTATAACTTTTACGTTTAACATTTTCGTCCAAAATTAATAGTTTTGCCACAATTTGCAAAACACCACTTTCCACCCCTTTCAACTCCCGGGATTTCACCCACGGGAAAATTCAGCTGTTTTAATTATTTTTTCCCAATTTCTATTCATTTCACCTGCCTGAAAAACCCGGTTTCGCCCGGCAACTAATTTATTTTGTAAAAAAATATTATATAGCCTGGACTATTTTAAAAAATCAAAACCCGTTTCGGTAATTCAGAGGGGGAATCACAATGAAATAGTTAGCTAATATTTTTGTAAATGAAACTTTACGATTATCTTAGATGCTTTATGGATCAAAGTTATGCGAAAAAGAAGGCATCGCGCCACGCAAAAGCCAGACGCAGATATCAAATTAAGGTTTTTCAACAAGGCACGTGCTAGATAAATTTTGGAAAATATAAATTTTAAATTCCTACAATCGGAGCCATCTAGCAGAAATTGAACCAATGAGCTCTAAAAGTGTACAGTTAACACTTTATTATTTAACCATTGAATTATTTAACTATTAAATACATGGGTTAAAGAAACTGTTTTGTTGCACTTCGTTCCATAAGTTAGCCAACTGTGTAGTCTTTGGGAAGAAGATCTGAGAACTTTGCAATTCATGGACGTATCTCCATAATTCAACCTCATTAGATTCGCTACCGTATTTTTTGCCATTTTTGAGTTGTTTTTCTACAAATTAGCGTTTAAACTTGTTTTTTCTCTGAAATTTTGTTATGAAATGTGTGGTTTTGTTTGTCTAAGTGGAACTTTTGTAGTTTCGGCTATCCAGAGATATTAGTTGTTTAACGGAGTGCCAATGCTTTTCTGACTTTTGGATACCATGCTTGTAAAACGACTTGTCCTGGTGCTCAAAATAAGGTTCACTTGACAGCGTTGACTTCCTCATTTGGGCCAAATCTTTTCCCCTATAGCATCTAGTATGGTGGGAAAGAAGTGTGAAGCCCAACTTGTTCAATTTTACCATTATTTTCATTGACTTGTGGCATGGTGCATTGCCTTGATCAAAGATGATTTTTGTTATTTATGTGCGGTGGGTGTTTTTACGATTTCGTCCTTCAAAAGGACCAATAACTAAAACTAATAGTCGCTATTGATAGATTTATCCTTTCCAAGGTAGTCGATGTAAATGTATCCCAAAAAACTGACGCCATTACTTTTCCAACTGACTGTTGTGTTTTTGGACTCTTCGAACAACTTTCGCCGGCTGCACGCCACTCAGCTGACAATGGTGGATCCATATTTCGTCTATTGTCACATACAATTCTGTCTATTGCGAGTAAACAGTGACTAACAGCTTTGAATCGTTCACCCGTTGTTGCTTTTGTTCTTTTGTGAATAAACACGGCACCCATTTGGAACAGACTTTTTTCATGTCCAACTTTTATTGTAAAATTGACCACGCACTTCCGGTTGATATCTTTACCATCTCAGCAATCTCACGAACCGTCACTTTGGGGTCATCCATCACGATTTTCAAAACTTATTTCATATTTTTCAGGGTGCGACCGCACTTAAAAACCGCATACCACCGGAAAATTGTTTGCCTTCGAGGAAGGAGAGGCTGGATAACATTTTTGAATCCATTTCTGAGCTTGCACAGTGTTTTTCCCATCAAATGACAATGTTTTAACAACACACCAAATTCGTGTTTGTCCATTTTTTTCACAACGGCACAAATAGCGTCACTTTCACCCAGGCTTTCACCACACTATCTTTTCTGTTTATGGTCCCATGGTCGATATTATAACGCCATTTCTGGGTCTAACCGTTAGACCCATCGATATATATATATAAATCGACTGCGTGTCCCAATGCTAAGCGCGGATACTGCAGATGAGCGAGAAGGAAAAACTAAGAGGCAAGATATTTCTCTCTATGGCGCTTCTGTTGTAGGTCGCATGCAATCGACATTGCTGTGACTGTGCCGTCAACACAGGCGCGATAGAGAGAGAGTTAGTTTTCTCCTCTCGCTCACCTGCAGTATGCGCGCTTAGCATTCACACGCGCAGTCCATTTCTACATGTAGATGGATAGACCCGGGACTTATTAAACGATATATTATTGTGCGTCGCTAACTAAATAAAACATGCATTCGTTTGTATTGGCTATCTCTTAATGACTTAATGATAGTGAACTAATGATAATGATTGTATAAACCCACCATTAGACTTCCATCCCCTAACAAACAAATTATCCTCCTTCAGATTCTTTTCCCACAAACTTGTAAACCTCTCCATCAACCCAACCAATATCTTCTACCGCGGGTAGTTTCGTTTTGGCGCAAGTGTTTTGGCGCGAGCGGTTTGGCGCGAACGTTTTGGCGCAGAATTGTTTTGGCGCAAGCCGCTTATATTAGTTACTGTTACAACACCTAATAACAATTTCACCCTCAATTTTATATTGGTTCAATTTTACGTATGATTAATAATAACGATGTGGATATTGACTCCTTAAGCTTTAATAAATGTCTAATAAATTTACATTTGACTAACTTTGGATTCATATTTATGATTTATGTGAAAAGTTCATCAGCTTAATGGGGGGTTAAATGAGGAACCTAAAATTAGCTAATGAGGCTGATGTCGTTATGTATATTTAAAATTTTTTGATTTTAATACAAAATTAAAAATGAATTACATTACATTACAATTAACTAATGACAATCAGCTACTCATTATACACTAAAAACCTATTATCGTAAGTATAACTGCATTCCCGTTAATGGGACTATTGCAAATCCATTAGTAATTAAGTACACTATAGTTACCTATTTAAGAAGTGCATCAATCCTTTTCAGATTTAGTCTGATCTTTTGATTACTTGTGTGGTCATTATGTCGGGTATTTGTTCTAAACGCGGCAAAACGAAGTTTATTCACGATGGCTTTTCATATATTTTTGACCGAGAAAGTGCTGACGGAGAGAAAGTGTTTTGGAGGTGTGAAAATAAAAACATTTGTAAATCAAGAATTCACACAATGCAAGAACGTGTGGTAAAAGTACTTCACAATCATTCGCACGACAGCTCAGCAGCAAAAATTGAGGTGGATAAAGCTGTTACCACAATTAAGAGAAGAGCGGAATCTACCTGTGAAAGTACACTTCAGTTGGTAAATCACGGAGTCGCTGATTTATCCCAAGCAGCACAAGGGAAATTTCCAAAGTACGCAAACATTAAACAAATAATTCGGAGAAAAAGAAGAGCAATTGCTGCAGTTCCTGCCAATCCACTAAATCTAGAGGATTTGGCAATTCCTGACAACTACAAATTGTACATCAATTCTCAAAATAGAGAAGAAAACTCTTTGTTGGGCGACAGCGGTCCAGGACGCAATCGAATTTTAATATTTGGACGAAAGCAGCGTTTAATGTTGTTACAAGAAAGTGAAAAGTGGTTCATAGATGGAACATTTAGAATCGCTCCTCCATTATTTGCACAAGTTTTTGTGATTTTGGTAGAAAAAAACGGCGGTGTGCATCCATTAATATATGCTGTGCTGCCTAACAAACAACAGGAAACTTACCAGCGGCTGTTTCAGTTATTAAATGAGATGGTACCTCAATTGGGACCCAACTATATATCCTGCGATTATGAATTGGCTATTATACGAGCCATTCAGCATACATATCCAGACACTACGATATGTGGATGTTTTTTTCATTTGTGCAAAAACATGAAAAAGCATATCGGAGAACAAGGTCTGAACCGGAATTACAACAATGATGCAAATTTTGCTCTTAACGCAAAGATGATAACATCTCTTGCATTTGTCCCGATCAACGACATAGACATTGCAGTAGATGCTCTAGCTGAAGAACTACCTGAAGAATTGCAACCAATACTACAGTGGTTCGAAGATTATTACATCGGTAGAGTAAATAGAGGAAGAGCCGGCAGACGACCGCCGGTGTTCTCTCACGAAATGTGGTCTGTTTATGAGAGTATTACGAGACGACGACAGAACGAACAATTACGCCGAATCAGCCCACAGACGCCTTCAGGAAGAACTTTCAGTGGATCATCCCAGTAGCTGGAAATTCAAAAGCATAGGGATGTGTTTTATGAACAATTATAGTGGCCGGCCAAGAACCTCCACCAAAATTAAAAAAAATACAGAGACGCTGATAGACGGATAAAAACTTTAGTTGAACATTATGCAAATAGAAATGTGGTGGAATATTTGAGAGGCATTGCGCACAACTTTACCTAATTATTATTAATATACTCGAAAAACTATACTTGTAAGTTTTCTTTAACACTTTGTATGTAAGTACATAATTCATTTGTATTTTTTTATGCTGTATGTAATAAAATTTAAAACACTATAAAATGGCTCTCGTTCATCGCCCCAAAACGCATTATGAGATGATGACAGAACAAATAATCACGCTCAAGTAGCTCACAGACGACTTCAAGAAGAGCTTTCAGTAAATCATCCAAGCATATGGTAATTCATTGATTCTTTGAGGACTATTAAAAAACATAGACGTGTTTTATGAACACCTAGTTACTGGCCATGCTCCTCCTCCAAAATTGATAAGTACAGAGACATAATACATAATAAATGTATTTTGTATTGTCGTTGGTGTGTGGTGTAAGGTGTGACGCTAAAAAGCCTACGCTAAAACACTCTTGCCAAAAGATGCTTTGCGCCAAAATACTCGCACCAAAACACTTGCGCCAAAACACTCGCGCCAAAAGATACCTCGCGCCAAAATACTCGCGCCAAAACGCTCGCGCCAAAACATTACCGACCGCTTCTACCGAGTTTAACACTATTTCCAAAATTTCCCAAACCAATAAATACCCGATCAACTTGATAAGAAACCTTTCCCTTTTCCCTTATTTAGGCATTTCCAAACTCGACTGAAAAGATTGCCTTTCCACGCATTGCCCATTATAATGCACGTATGAGATCTTTAAAATCCAGTAGTTTTAACCAAAAACCTTCCTTTGCCACATCTTAAATTGTGACTATTCCATTTTAACAGACAACTTGGGGACCCTCCCTTTTTGCAATAAAAACCTCATTATAAACATTTTGGAATTTGCCAATCGAAGGTATTCAAAAATAGTTTAAAGAAAACCCCCAATTCGTTCTGCATGAAATTTTAAACCTTAATAAGCATCTCTTTTGTTCCAAGGTATTGCCGGATATTTGTACCTTTTATGTAAATACATTCTAGGAGGAAGAGTCACCTTAAATTTTAAGATTTTTCGCAAATGATCTAAAATTCGTTATGACAATCATAACCGGAGGCATAGAAGTAGTGAGTATTGAGCATTGCATTGAGCTAATTAAGTCTGTTCCTATTTTGAATACTTCAGCGTGTATCAATTAATTATACTTCCGGAACCATGAACTTCTAGATTTTTAATTTACACTCATTAAAATCGGGCTTATAATTGAAATTGGAACAGTAAATTGAGTTTAGTTTTAAGTTTTAATGTATTTACGGAATAAAATAATTAAATTAACGAATTGCACGTTGAACATTGCATGTACTCGTACTTGTGTGTTGTGCGAAGCCACGGTTTAGTAATAATATCTCAGTAGCACTGATAATGAGTTACCATATAATTTAATTTCGGTTGATTATTATTTATTATTGATTTGTTATACAAGCAACATAAATTTATATAACAATTATCCCTACTGGATGTAAATCACAACGGTCACAGACCGAATGGGAAGGACAGATCGTCTCGGTTTAGGTACGTTATTAAATTGCCTTGAGAAGGGCGGTAATTTTACACGTAATTGCCCGTTCTCCGTTGACCCAAATCGAAAAAATGATTTACGTCTAGTGCATTATCAGAATTGGCAACACTTTGAAACTCATCCAATTTTATATTGAAGTAGTAACACGATGATTTCGTACCTGATGTAGCATCACGCGTTCCTAATACCGACGAAGGTCGGGGACGTGGTCGTTCCTCTTCTAGAACAATCTCCGCCTCTGAATTGTATAGATGAAATAAACTAGCAACGCACTGTAGGCGAGCTTTTCCACCTTGAAACGTATTACCGTCGATGTCGAGTTCCAGTCCCGAAACTGTTATCTTCGGCGCACGTCGTCCTTCCACTGCGGCAGATGGATCCGAAATATAAAATAAAGAACTCTCGTTTACCTAAAACAAAAATGATTATTTCAGTTCTTACTTAAATCAAGCAACATATGGGATGAATATAGAAATTGAATAACTAAAGAACTGGGCGAATAAGAATCACAAAGGCTGTAACAATAATGAAGTCACGTTCGGATCGCTGCGCTCGCCGGTTTTGTTTCTGACAGAAAGCGCAGGAAAAGGCTTTGACCGCATGACCAAAATTAAGCTTCCATTTGTGTAAAGAAGTTAATAAACGCGCCTCCAATTAAAAAGAATAAACGTGAAACACTGTAAAAGAGAATTTATAAAGGCGTTTAATTTGCTCATTAAGCCAACCCGACAAGAAAGTTATCATTATATCACATTGTGACTTAAACGGCAGCGTAGAGTGAAAGAGAATAAAATTGATTGCCGCCATGAATTTATAAAGAACAGTTCCGATAAAAATATACAGTTTGATTTTAACAGAAATTGAAAATGTGATGTGCCCTTAAATAGAAAATATGTTAACGCAGTCATTGGATTGTGTTTGTTGCCTTTATTTTGGCAATGTGGACGTATACTTTTATGAGTACGGAAATTGATTGAATTGTTTTATATTTTGCTAGTAAATCTGAAATTGAATTGAAAGCTCTTGTGGAGATCACATTATGTTACTGCGTAGTTGAAAATTTAATTTTTTTTTCCGAATTTTCCCATTCAATTGCCTTTTCATTTTGTTTTATATATAAATAGCTGTCGGGGAAAGTTGTCAAATCAGTAAATGCAAGGTAATTAGCCTGTTGGAGTTTCTACATACATGTTAGCGATGAAATTGCTCTCCATAAAGCGTGTAATACAGATTATAATTTTAATAGGAAAGTTTGGGGAGAATTACTGTAATTCTGTTTGTTTTTTTAAGATATTGAATCAGATTCTGCTGACGAATTTTGTGACGAACAGTGAAAAAAAACTATCAACTTTTCTTATTTACGTTGTGCCTCGTTTTTCATTCCAAAACTATAATTTATTATTAAAGACCTTAGTGAATAGCGCCTGCACACAATGTAATTTTTACAATTGTTGTTTCACTTCTATAGTACGTATGAAAAAGAAAAGTACAAAGATTTTTCCAAACCTTCTCGCGCACATAAAGTAATTACCATCTATAATTACTACCACTATAGCGCTCACCTTATAGATTTTAACAATTATATTATGTAGGGACAACAGCTTAAAAAAACCTCAGAGTAATTGCCCGAGCTTAGGTTCTCCCGTCGTTTCCATGGAAACAATATTGTATTCCGTTCTTCATTTTACTTTGTGCCTGTGTTCCATTTTTAATAACTGTGACAGATGTCATTGGAATACACATTGATATGTTTCACTGTATCTACCCTTACCGTTAAACTTTACCCTTTATCCTTACCGTTAAAGAGACACTTGGCTCATTCAAACTTACTAAAGTCTCAATTTAACATCTGCTATAAAATATGTATAATCAAAATTTGGACCGCAGCGCCCCACACAGTGGGGTATTTGAATTAATTAGCTGGTCAATATGTGAATATCTCAAAGTTGAAAAACACACGAAAAATTGGTTCCGTGGCAAAGCCAATGGGTCAATGTAGGTACCTATATAGGCAGTTTCACGCAAACCGTTATCTACGTTACCATTACTAATTTAAATCTGAAAATTTGTATACCGACATAGTTTTTCATGATATATCGAAAATATAAGGATCGTTTCACGTCCGGTTTTACCGGACGTGGATAGCAACTTTCTTACTTTAAATACAACATCCTATATTTTATTGCATTTTCGAAATCTACATGAAAATCTACGTCGTTTGATACCACATTTTCCTATACCTAGCATCAAAGGTTATCAAGTTATCCAAGATATTTCAAAATTTTTGACGTTTCCTTTTGTTTAGCGCCCTGTAACTATGGCTCCGTTGACTTGAATTTCAAAAAAACTTCAAAAATCAACAATACTGACGTGATGCTACATGGGAATGATTTAAATTTTGATCGCCCTTTTACAGGGTGTTTTAAAATCAATAATGGCCAAGTTTAATAAATTCAAACAAAGGTTAATTTTTTCAAATGAAACCTGCTTTATTTTTTTGCACTTTAAAATGTGGGAAAAATTCTACATCAATCAATTATTGCATTCCCTATACCTATCTGTTTGGTTTTAATTAAGATTTTCTAAAATTTTGACCGTTATATGCATAATTTTCTTAGGAAGCCTTGAAATAAACGCGCTAGTAAATGTCTGTACCATACTGGGAAACATTACCTAGGGGAAACCCACTGGTTTCAACTTGACGGAGCGCCGGTTCATTCTACCCATGATGCTTGTTATACAGGGTGACAATTTGAAAACTTACCACCCCCCATATCTTAGTAAATAAACGAGATATTTAAAAAAATCAAAATCCGTTTCGGTAATTCGGAGGGGGAATCACAATGACATAGTTGGCGACGCACCCCCTCCAACCCCCTGCGCCCCAGCCACACCAACTTTTAAATCTTAAATAGTGACCCCCCATGTGTGATACGTCGTTGGAAAGCTCTGAAAAAATGCTTTCCAACCATACCAAATAGCATTACATTTAGGTTAGTAATTATCGTGCAAATCAAAAAATAAACATGGAAAATCGTATTTAACTTGAACTTCCAAAGCCGACTCGACAGCAACTCATTTTTGATCGCCAGTTATAATCTATTCTCAAACTCTTGTCGAACCTTTTCAAATGTTGGTTTTGCAATATTTCGACATTCTTGAATTATTCTCTGTCTTAGTTCGTCTATGTTCGCCGGTTGCGTTTTAAATACGACAGATTTCAAATGTATCATATTAGTTTATTTTTTGATTTGCACGATAATTACTAACCTAAATGTAATGCTATTTGGTATGGCTGGAAAGCATTTTTTCAGAGCTTTCCAACGACGTATCACACATGGGGGGTCACTATTTAAGATTTAAAAGTTGGGGTGGCTGGGGCGCAAGGGGTTTAAGGGGGTGCGTCGCCAACTATGTCATTGTGATTCCCCCTCCGAATTACCGAAACGGATTTTGATTTTTTTAAATATCTCGTTTACTTACTAAGATATGGGGGGTGGTAAGTTTTCAAATAGTCACCCTGTATATCTTTGAACATTTTTGAAGATGGATTACGCCTACAGATCCGCGCTATTGGTCTTTTGGATCTCCAGATATTTCCAGTTACGGTGGCCACTTAGAACAAAACCTCAATTTACGTTTGTTTTTTATTATGTCGTTTGTTATCATGACCTGTTTCGGTTTTTGATTTCATCTTTATTTAAATTTGTATTCATTAAAGTAAATAGAATTTTTTCATACTCAGTGATATAAACCACCATGAACAACAAATGATAACAATTATACACATAAAAAAATGTGTCTGACAAATCTACTAACGCGTTTATTTTAAGGCCTCCTCAAAAAATTATGCATACAACGGTCACAATTTTAGAAAATCTTAAATAAAGCGAAAACTGTAACAGATAGGGATAGGGAATGTAATAATTGATCGATGTAGAATTTTTTTGGAGATTTAAAAGTGCGGAAAAATAAAGCAGGTTTCAGTTGAAAAAAATAAATTCTTTAAGGTTCAATGTTATTAAACTTGACTATTACTTTTAAAACACTCTGTCGAAAGGCGATAAAAGTTTAAATCATTCGTATGTAGCATCATGTCAGTATTATTGGTTTTGGCAGACTTTTTGAAAATCAAGTCCACGGAGCC
Source organism: Photinus pyralis (assembly GCF_008802855.1). Classification (NCBI taxonomy): domain Eukaryota; kingdom Metazoa; phylum Arthropoda; class Insecta; order Coleoptera; family Lampyridae; genus Photinus; species Photinus pyralis. The sequence continues at coordinate 7,132,391 of NW_022170510.1, forward strand.
GTAGGTACAGGGCGCTCAAAAATTTTGAAAAATCTTGAATAACTTGAAAACCTGCTGGGTATGGGGGGAAATGTGGTATCAAACGACGTAGATTTTATTGTAGATTTAAAAAATGCAATTATATACAGGGTCATTCTTGACGAGCGTCGGTTAGAAAGATAACCTTTGAAAATGAAAATAAACTGATAAGTACTTTAAGGGTTTTGGCCCATGATGAATTGAACTAAAATATTTTCAAGATGGCGCTACTTCTGCAAATACCGGAAGTGGCCATCAACTTTGTTATTTTAAATAGGGACCCCCTATTTTTTCTATATTTTCGGACTCTACGTCGAATATGGAGTACAACGATACCCCATAGTTGACCCTTTGCTCCAAGGGCTTCGTCGATATTCAAGTTTTTATGTCAAAAATTGAATTTGCAGGGGTAATTTTAGAAATTTATTATTCGAAAATGGTAAGAGATATTGCAAAACAGTTTTCACTCCTTTATATAATTATAACTAGTGACCACTTTTGATCCAACGGTAACACTTTGTTCACCCCAACGATAATGCGAATCTCTTAGGACCTATCTGGTCGCATTGAATATAAAACCGAGAACGCCTGTCAAATTTCGCAAATGATCAAGTGGGGACAGTAACCTTTTCACGGCCAAAAATGGCGGAATATTTTTAAAATGGCGATACCTAATTTTTTTATTGCTTAGTGTTTCAACCAATTCCGAGCTAGTTGTAAGGTCGTTAATACTTCCTGATCCTAAATTTTTCGCGGTGAATTTACGATTTGCTGATCTAAGCAGTTTTAGGGTAGACCCTCATTAAAACGGCTGTAACTTGTTACAAAAAGAAGACAATGGCGCGACTGATCATTAGAGACCATTAGAAAGACAAAGAAGCATTGATAACCCCTGTGTAAAATGACGCAAACGTTCCTCGCCCTACAATCATCCAGATGAATTCTTTACATTATCATGAACAATATTTATTTGGAAATACATTTTTATTCACTTACAATTGCAGAGGTTTGCATTTTACCGAGTAAATTTGGGTTGTTTAGGTAATGAAAATCTGTTGCATAGCAATTAGACTAGAAGAACTGTCAACTAATAAAAATGCGACACCGAAGACCAGCAAGCACAGTAGAAGACCTGGCACCTAGTTGTCGGCAGGCTGGTGACTTGGCACTGTATCTAGTTAATTAAGAGAAACTAAAAGGATGAGGGAGGAATGGCTGCTAAATAAATGCAAGCTCGATTGAATAGGGAAGTACGACATCATGTTCAACAAATTAAGAAACATGGTGTGGGATAAAGGAAAAACTCAAAGCGAGATAGCTATTGGCATCGAAAGCGAGGACGGAAAAGTGCTAACAGAGGACAACCAAGTAATGAATAGATGGGAAGCGCATATATGGAAAAGTTATACAAAAGAAATGAGAAAGAATAAATATAGTGGATGAATCAGAAGTATCAGAGGAAGATAAGGGTGGGAGTATTTTGAAGTCAGAAATAAAGACGGCTATAAAAAAATATGAAAAATGATCAAGCTGCTGGATAGGCGGAATACCGGTAGACTTAATAAAATGTTTAGAAGAGGATTCAGAGGAAGAAGGAATGAGGATAACTGAGGGATTTGTGTCAGGAGAAATACAAGAGTGGAGTGTGGACCAGAAGACTTTCTTAGAACCGGAACACAGAACCATCAGTGCTACAGCTCATTCTGCTAAGATTATGTTGTGGGTGTTGAGGAGGATCATGGAGGGGGTAGTGGTGGAAGATCAATTTGGATTCCGAAGAGGATTGGGAACCAGGGATGCGATAGCAACAGTAAAAAAATTACAGATAGATATATAGAACGAGGAAGAACTGTAAGTCTATGCCTAGTAGACCTGAAAATGGAATTCGAATGTGTGCAAAATGACACACTTATAGAAATTTTACTGGACAATGATGTGGATTGGAGAGAAAGAGAAAGAGAGAAATTGGAACAATCAAAAGAAGTAAATACTTAAGTAGGTACAGTAATCAGACGATTGGTTGAGTGAAAAGGACACATGATAAGAATGGCAATTGCTCTTAATAAATGCATTAATTTTGTATGAATTAATTAATCGCCTCGTAATGTGTTAGCCCCAAATCTCAAGCAGAATTTATTACTCGTTAATCAATTACTTCCATTCCGTTTTAAGTTTATAATTAATTACACTAGCCCTTCTAATGCATTGATTAATCGAGCATTTCTACAATACAATAACTGCTAATAAATTTCATAATGCATGCATTTTTTAATCATGATCTCAAGCTTAAAGTAAACTCACTGACAATCGACTTAGTCGTTAAAACCGATTATTCAACGAATTGCCCAGGAATTCCAATACTGTAATACTGCATCAGCTACCTACTTCACCACATCTATCACTGACTTGATAATACATAAGTAGCACATAATGCATACATCGACTATTGCCACCTAATCTCTAGTTTAAATGAGTTAATGGAGCATAACTACCCCTAATACACTTTCACTACAGATTAGCTGGTTACTAAAGCTCAAGATTATAACGGGAGACTTTAGGTGCGTATTTCAGGCATGTAATTTTTCTTTTTTCTCTCTAACATAAGTTAAAATTTTATATGCTTAGCTCTCAGTGCGCCCCTGTATGGGAATGGGGAAAGAATATTTCCACTGCAGAAGAGCACTATATGCGGTAAAAGTCTAGTAATCAAAGGCTCGTACCCCGCAGGGGGCGACCACCTCCAATACGCGTAAACCCCACCCTGGCTTTTGAATTACAAATGAACTGGTCGATTGGAAATGAATTTTGATATTAAAGACAACCAGTCGAATGTCAATATATGTATTTGACTGTAGTGGGCAAAAAATTCTAAAATGGAATCCTTCTCGACGATTATTTATAGTTATTTAAGACGATAAAGGGATATTTTAACCATGGAGTGAAAGATGTCCATTAACGAGTGGCGCAGTTTTTAAAGCCAAGCAACACTTTGTTTACATTTCACTTTGATGAACTTCTAATGCAAATTTTTCCGCAATTTCCAAAAGTACGTAACGTGTGCTTTAAGAAATCATTCGACACGTTTTATGGTTAAAACACCCAAAAAAACCTTCACAAATAACTTTTTAGCTAGCACTCGGTTATCCGTGACAATCCGAACGCAAAATATTAAATACTAAACCCCAAAATAAATCAGCTTTGTCCTTGTAACTGCAATGCTCAGAGCTTCATTAATTTTTAATTTTTTAATCGGACTGATCACCCTCTGTATTCTCATGCCTACAATGGCGGATTATTCCTTATAATGGTGTCCAAATTTTCACTGATTAGTGCCTTTCTTATTACCAGTTCTAAATGTAATCACCTTCAATTCCATTCTACTCGAAAAGTTTCCACTGTGACTTTATCTCATGATAAGATAAGAAATTTAGTACCATACAGCCATTAAAAAAGATTGAATTTTGATCTGTACTCCCGGAATCAACAAAATCCTTTAAAGAACGCGAGCCCATTGAAAATTGGATGTGTAAAAGTGACACATATTTCGTTGACCGCAATTATCCAGATAAATTCCTTACCACATGAAGCTTAAACAAGCCTTATTTACTTACTTCTGCGAGAAAAATCCAAATAATTTAAACTCAAAACCTAAATGCTCTCGATACATATCTAAATTTATGCAGTGGAGGGATACAGGAACAGGTAGACAACTTTTTCGCGACACTTTTGGCATTAGTAGGTACACGTCACCTGTTTCGTTTCTGGAATGTAATTCACATTATTCACATTATTACCGTACAAAACGAGCAATATATCGCATTAAAACGAGATCTTCTTAAGCTTCAACAAACTTAGTTGCATATGTGGCTTCACGTAATGAAATTTAAACTTTAACAACTCGGTACAAAGTTACTCTGCATACGTGACTGCCATGTGTGCATATTTCGGTTTTAATTAGAGTAATGGACTAAGTACGATTATGACTGGTTAAGAATAAATTGTCGCGAATGTGCAGGTACCGGGAGAACTCGCGCAAAAGTTGATGTTTTTTTCGTAATTGCATTAGAAGGTCCTATATGGAGAAATTCAATTTTCTTAAAACTTACTTTCTTTTTATTTATGTACCATGTTAAATTTACAGCCGGATATGCGGGCGGCGACGTACAGTTGCCTCTTAACGTATATCCAATTTCGTATGAATCCTTTTCTATTTTCATTTGAGGCTCTCCTTTAGGAATATCTGAAAGTAAAAAAAGGATGTATTATTTTTCAGTACTTATATATTGATGTAATATGAATAAATACAGAATTTTATGGATTCCTATCGTTTTGGCCCTGATCCAAGTATAATTTATATGCAGTAAGCGTTTTTAACTAATAAATTTGGAAGCATGGCGACATTTCCAAATTTATAGGACTTATTACTCTCTTAAACATAGTTTGGTAGTAGTAACTATGAAAAGATTAGCGTTCTGATAAATTATTGCGGATCATATCATATACATATTACATATAGATACAACAACAAAAATAGGCGCAAACAAAGCCAATTAACCCTTAAAGGCATGCCATGTAAATACGGTTAGTTGTCGATTATAACTACAACTTAATGAAAACTAAACCCACGCGTCGCTCGTGTTATTAATTCCATTATTATCTTAGAGTCTACTCGTGTTTAGTTCATGTTCAAATTTATAAGCTCTTCAGGAAACTCGGTAAAGATAGCGACGTAAAAGTGGAATGCAAATGTCGAGTACTTCAAAGCCTTAAACTTTCTATCTTGATAAATACTAATACTAAATTAATTCGCCAAAATGAAAGCTTTAATTAAATTGTAATAGTCCTCCTGTAATGAGTTGGGTGGTAATCCGAAAAGCTCAATAATGTTATGGTGTATTAATTAATAATCTCTCTTAATCAGACGTATTAACATATAGAAATGTCGGTAACGTAAGAAGCTTTGCCATTTTAGTTTAGGCAGGTGCTTCTTGGACCACTCCACCACCTTCTACTATTACTTTATAGTAATATAGTAACATAATCATAATAAAACATAATAATATAGTAGCATAATCTATTCTCAAACTCTTGTCGAACCTTTTCAAATGTTGGTTTTGCAATATTTCGACATTCTTGAATTATTCTCTGTCTTAGTTCGCCCGTTACGTTTTAAATACGACAGATTTCGAATGTATCATATTAGTTTATTTTTTGATTTGCACGATAATTACTAACCTAAATGTAATGCTATTTGGTATGGTTGGAAAGCATTTTTTCAGAGCTTTCCAACGACATATCACACAAGATTTAAAAGTTGGGGTGGCTGGGGCGCAGGGGGTTGGAGGGGGTGCGTCGCCAACTATGTCATTGTGATTCCCCCTTCGAATTACCGAAACGGATTTTGATTTTTTTAAATATCTCGTTTATTTACTAAGAAATGGGGGGTGGTCCGTTTTCAAATTGCCACCCTGTATACTGTGTACATTCATTGGACTTTATTTAGGCTGAAATAATACCAAAGATAATAACGGGTCACCCTGTATATACGAATGTTTTAATCCAATTTACATCTGGTGAGTTACATTAAAAAAAGCACAGAATTGGTTTATTGTACCGAAATTAGTTATTTTAGTGTCTATTATTCCACTTTAGAATTGTATTATTTGCATAATTTCTTGTTTAAATTTTATCATTCTGTAAATTGTTTTATTTAAATGATATGAAAATTTCGTTGTTTAAATTCAAGGAACATCTGATCGTGTGCGATAAGGACTTTATCATCACCAAAGTTCTTCTTTTGCGCGTAATTTTGTTATGTAAGAGCGCTCAGGCGCTCCTTATTGGAGTTACATTTGAAATTGACGGAAATGGGAGTATGATGGTGGCGGAAGGGTGTACTGTTAAACAGAAAAAAAAGGATGTTGTTTGTTAGTCTCACCGTATGCTCTTCACCTCGCGACGGGAAAAAGAGCGCGTACATCTTTGCACGAGCATTTTGTCAAGTTTCTGATTGTGTGAAGACGCAGTTTTGTCACATTCAGAATAATCTGTGCAGATTCAGTTAAGTTAAAGTTCGTGCAAAGTTTAACGCGGTTTGTCCATTTACGGACGTTGCAATTGTAGCTTGTAGCACATAATGAAACCGTTTTAGAACGTTACTTTGTTAATAAAAGTTTAAAGTGTTTCCCGTCTGAATAGCCATAAATAAATAAATTTTATTCTATAATTCAATAAACTGGCGCAAGTGATTGAGTTCAGTGTAATAGAGAATAAATAAAGTTTTCTGATGCTGTCAATAAGTTTTTTTGCGTCTGCGCATGAATATCGCCAAATCATTGTTACAACCAGACTATGGATTATGTATTTTAAAAAAACTGTAAGAAATGTTAAGACTTTTTTTGTTTATTTCTGTCGACCATCTGCGTCTGGGGTAAATGTATCAACGGGCTTGTAGCTCCCCTTATTTTAGGTTTCTTTTGATGACTTATTGCGTATATATTTTGGAAAACATTTATTGTCATTGTCAATAGAGTTCACAAAATTTGTGTAAATGATTCTCCTGAATTATTAATTACGAATTATTAGAAATTTGTTTGGTAGTGAATGTCAGAGGTGTACGAGGAGAAATCATAAAATCGAGCTAGCTGGACAGGTGTTTTGTGGATGTCCGCACGACCATTGTACATACACAGCATTATTTATTTGGCGGCCAACGTGGGGTCATAGTGGTATGTATACAGGTATAGAAAATGATTATTCCAGGTCTGACTTTGAATAAACCAGAAAGAAAGCGAATCAGCATTATATGACTGTGAAGTGAGATAGAATACACAACAAATTAAAAGCGTTGATGCCACTTATGTGTCTTTAGAGCAGGCTAGTATCATTTAATTGCTATTGTCAATGTCAATATTGGTAAAGTTATGTCTCTCTCACACTCCTATAATTCTTATTGTGTTTCTTTCTAGCTCTATAAGTCAGACCTGCAATAATATCCGTACCAGAACACGTTTGCCACGCGTTTCTCAATTTCCGACGTTCTATCTTGCGTTAAATACATCAGAGCTCTCAAAGCTACAAAGAGATCGAACTTCCTAAAAGTTTACCATTCCTCTTTAACTCCTATGAACCCTCCTTGAAGCCGTCCCTTACGCCAAAATATGCCAAAGATACATAATAAGACCTTCCAATAGCTTCCTTCACAAATACCGCAAAAAGCTAAAGCTAAAGGTACTTCAAATTCAGAAATTACAAACTCTGATATCTTGACGTATTTTTGTGATGGTAGCTCTTAATTTGGAGTTGATTTTTTTGATCTTTTTGCAAAAATATTTAAAATGGGAATTTTCAAGTTTTAATAACGTCGATGTTCTAAATTATTCTCCAAACAAATATTGGTCTTGGTATGATGTAAAGGAATAGATTTGTTGATTGCAGTTAAAAGTTATTTTTTTCGTAGTTTACTTTTGGAAGCCGATAACACCGCAAAGCCTAGGTTTCAGAGCAGATTCTACTTCTTAATGGGTATTCTTGGACTCGTCCCTAGGTCACTGTGACATAAAAATCCTCTATTCAGCTTTTCTTGAATTGCGTGGGATTGATTAACGACCGTAAAATCATTTGGTATTGGTAGGAATTAACACAGAAATGATTAAAAATGGCCGTCAGGGTTAACGAACCGCCTTGTTATATGTTAACAATTAACAATTAACAAAGAGCAGTCGGAATTACTTGTGCAGAATTTTTTAATGATTACTCACGATAACGAAAAGAAAGTCATTTGTTTTCCGAAGAGACCGTAAAGGGTTCAAAAGAGTTAAAAATCTCCGGTATTGGACAGGTTACCTTAAAGAATTAGTTTTCGGCAAACGCGAACCAATAAAGGGTATTTTCTTTTCAATTTCTTCACGAAAAAATATTCTGGGTATGTCCGCAAAATAAAAAAGTTGCCCAAGAACTGGAAACTAAATTCGCTACAGAAGTTCGCCATTTTGAAAGGAATTAAGTTCTCGAAAAATGGTAAAGCTAACGCTGTGTCTTGCAAGCAATGATATTAATGGTTTATACAATAATTATTATTAGTTCACTATCATACTGTAATGTACTAACCTTATGATCGTGCTAAATATATTATATGTTTTACCAATCTTAATATGTAAACAAACACATTGCAAGTGGATTGCCTAAAAAAATACCAATGTGTTTGTTTACATATTAAGATTGCAAAAAAAAATATATATTTTACTCGGTAAACAGATGGGCGAAGGTTGATCCTATGTGAGATCTTGTACTAGCACTCTCAACATCTTGACCTTAAAAAGAAGAATTGCGCTAGGGAAATCAAGGCGACAATCGAACAATAAACGCATTATAACCGCATTGGGACATTTGCTTTCCGTTAACTAAAGACAATTTCGTATAAAATACAAGCAAGACCTTTGTACATACTTTTTATATCAGTAAAATTTAAAAAGATTTTCACATTGGCAATTAGTGGAAAAAGCGAAAGAAATTTCCCCGATTGCACAACAGACATTTAAGAAAAGTCGAAAAAAAATTCATTAATTTTCGGGTCCATTTTAAGGCAGCCGACGAACAAATCTCAATCCATCCTCCCAACGCTTCAGGTTAATTTAGCAGCTTCCATTGTACAAAAAAACCAGCCGATATTGTATCTGACGGGAAAAAACTTCAACTTCAGAATGGTAAAGCAAATTAGCTTTTGTTGGAGCCGTTGGATACTATAAATTTAATAGAGAAAAAATTACTTCATTGATGTAAATTAGTAATTTTATAAAGTGCTTATTGCAAATGTTCAATATTTATGTGCATCTGTTTATATAAATTTTCCTGGTAATTTCCATTTATTAACTATTTTCATTCAGTAAAGCTGTTCAGCAGTATTAATTTTAAACAAGCCCTTTTTTAATAAAAGTCAATAAATGTAGTGTTACTATTCCTTCATTATTTCAGAAAATGTATAAGTAAATAACCTAAAGGAAAAGTGATCACGATTTCTCACAGATATTAATAAACTTAAGATAAACAATGTTCATTGAGGTAAAGACTTAAATTTAAAAAAAAATGTAGAGTGCGGATTGAGTTTTCATTTCGTGTCTCAATCTATTTGCGTAAAAGATCACGTTGATCTCTTGACCAAGAAAGTAGTAATAATCTCCAAATAAATTAAGTTTCCAAGAAAGGTCGAGAAGGAAAAGGAAAATTAGGGAGTTTTACCGTAATTTTTGAGAAGACAAATATCTCCAATCGTGCCCAAATTTCTGCGCATTGTAAAAATATCATTAAAAATCGCGTTTATTATCCTAAAATGTACTACTTTTTTTTCGTATTCACACTTATTTTCACAAGACCTTTATTTTGCGAGAATTTTTTCTTTCCAGCAAACAGTTCACTTATTCCCACAATTTTTGGTGGTAGGTAGAGGGAGCTGTAACAACCATTTCCTACCTCTAGAGGAGAAACGAAAACGAAACAATGTTTTCATTCATTCTGGCATGCACAATAAAATATAAGGATCTTTATTATGACTTTGTGGATGGACCCATTCCGCGTATACGTGGAAAAATTGTAAGGGGACATCAATCATCAATTCCAGGCGACTTTATCGACTTCAATTGCTCTGACAATGTTTTTCCGAAATTTAAGGTTCTGGATCATTTAAATTTTAATGTGAAAATCAAAGATTAATATAGATAACACCAACTAATAAATGTACTCCTCATTCAAAGCGTTCCATATTCGGGACTTTCTGGAAAAATTATATAACAAAATTAAGATGATGTGACGTGTAGTGATGTGGATTGTAAAATAACGATTTGTAAGTTATATAAAAAAACTGTTATTTTACGCGTAACTTACGGTTTTTTTATGTAATTTATGCCTTTTATGAAATTTACCTATTTGATAAATTTTGATCGGTATTACCACAGACCATCCACGGTACTACAACGTAAACGATTCACCGTTGAATCTTGTTTGGTTTAATGAAGATGCTACAGCATCTAATTCGCGATCTGGAACTTCTTCTTCCAAACGACGCGTGATGGCGAAATATACCTACTGCTTGCGTATTTTATTTAATACACCAAAATATATAATTTAACAAGTTTTTTTTGTTTTCAAACACTCACAAAATTCAAAAAGGTTTATGGAATATTAAAAAAAACATAAATTTCAGGAAATTTTACAAAAATATTTGTAAATTACGTAAAAAACATAAATTACTGGTAATTTTACTGTAAAATTGCGGTTTTTTAAAATAATAACTTACATAAATTACATAAAATACCATAAAAAACATAAACAATTGGTAATTTTACACGTAATATTACGCACTTAAAAAAAACGTGTAATTTCAGATCACTAGTTACAAGTAGAAAGAGTGTGCTCCTATACTTGTTTTTCCGCATAAATGCTAATATGTTCGAAAGCCTGGAGAAAGATTCCTACAGTTATAGGATTGACGCCCTAGTTTCGAAATTTGGTTTAAGATTTATGTGAAAATATACGCAGTATAGTTACAGGTTTTCAGAGTAACGTACAGTACTGGTAACTAACGACATTATGTATTATTATCGATTATTTGCCCTACTCTTTCCTTTGGGGCGAGAAAATTTTAGAACTAAAATCAATCAACAACTTCCGAATGTACTAGACCAATTAGTGCAACGGTTTCTTTTTTTGATATTATCATCAAAGGAGTAGTATAATGGAGAACGCTCTAGAATTGGCTATAAATTGAATATAACATACGTACGTGATCAGCGGACCAAGATTAAAAGCAAATAACAGTGAAACAAGATTGTAAAACAATTGAAACTTTTCGTTTTGTGAAATCTTCTAAAAGGGGATGTGGGTGTAACACATGTGGTTTCTTACTTAATTAGTTTCTCGTTTTCCCTTTTTATTTCCCAGCGCGGCTGGGATTTTTGTAGCCCTCTGCTTACAGCATGAAAAACGAAAATGCCTTTAATTCGATAACAAGCGCTTAATATTATCCCTACACGGAAATATAAACCCAATATAGCTTTCCCGTGTGGTTGTTTTTCAAACAATGTGCACAAAATTCCTTATGTTTCTTATTTTAAGATGCTCCAGCTCGGATTACCTATGTCCCCAAGTAGATAGGATTCCGATCTAGCTGGAAGACGGTGATAGTTTATTGTTTTATAAAATGTATCTGTAATTATTTTCAGGAAAAAATGAAAACATTGGCGAAATGGACATAGGCTCAGTAATTAGCACTGCTAGCATTCAGAATTCTGTTGGAAGCACATTTGCATTTCTCAGTAGTCAGGATGATGTGTAATTTTCATCAGGGGTGCCTAATAGAATTGTAAATGTGATACATATTTAAAATTTATGTTTGCTTTCGGCATAAAGGTTAATAGGAGTATGCAATAAGTGAGAGCTTTTTCTTTTTAAAATTGGTGCCCGTTTCCATTTTGTTAAGGTTAATTACCTTTTTGTTTCGTAGTAGTTCAGTCACATGCATTTTCAGCTTTCAGTGTCGACAAACGTTTAAAACTCAGAGTTCACTGCTGGGTCAAAATATCACATGAACTCATTTGCTTTTAAATATTACGTTTGCTTACATAAAAGTACTCTGTACATTAGATGTACATTAAAATAAGTAAGTTCATAAGAAATTTGCAACTTTTCCATTTCTTTTACGAATCTGTTGGAAACAAAAGAAGATTAAGAGCTTTTCATATCTTGTACGACTTTTAAAGCTTATCAGAGCATAAAGAATATCCCAGAAATGGTAAATAATTAAGCAGAATATTTCACAATGAGAAAGAAATAACACCTGCCTTTCGCATTTTTCAAAATATATATGTAGACTTCTATATTGATCGATGTCTTTTTTTACCTTCTACCTACTTTTCGATGAGAGGGAAATTAAAGCTGTATAAAAACAACTCGTTTGTTTTTCGGAATTATAAGCTTTACAAGCCAGTGAAGGTAGATAAGTTGCATAACCCTTTAAATATTAGAAAGGCAAATCCAAATTTGCACATCTTGTGTGGCATGCTAATTTCATTTGTATCAAAGACAACAGTTTTCAGTTCGACAAACTTTCGTTTCTGAAAAGAATAAAAGTGCCGACCATGCGTTGCTATTTCACTTTCACATGTCTATCGAAAACGCCTGACTGTTTGCATTTCCGTTTGTCCTTTTCAGAGTCACTTACCTAAAATGATTATCTGGCTGGAACTTACTTTTTCTTTACAATTAAACACTTTTGCAGTCTCTGAAACAAAGTTGATAAATCGATTCTATTTGACCGATTACTGGTTTGGGGCACTAATTCGGCGGGGCAGTGAAGTGAAGACAAATTTCGGCAGAAGGTCAATTGCTTAGTGCTTTGTTTTGCTGACCGTTATTAGCGCATTTTTGGAAAAAATACGCTATTATCGTATGGCTGGCTGTCCGACTGAGATCTCAGCAATTACAATAGGTAGAGACTTAAAATACTCACTAAAAGCTTTCAGATGTAGTGTAGATGTGCAGGCTTGTGCAGGCTCTACTCTATTTTGAGTTAGATTACTTGTGAGATCGATAATTGAAGAAAATAATTTCGATATGGTTTTCGGAGGTGCTATAATTTTACCGCTAAATAGCGCTACCAGTATAACAACTTAATTAGCCCATTTTTGAAAAAAAATTTACTATTATTTAAACTTTGCTTGAAAGTGTTCGGTCCTTTTACAAAATGATGCAGTACTGGTATCAGTGCGTGGATAAAAAGCAACACCGGGCACAATAAAAAATTCCATACTCGACTTCAAATTTCAAATTCTAAGGCAAATAACAGCCACAATCAAATTTCTACAATTCCAAATAAATTTTGATAACACCGGAAATGAATTTTGGGTACGGATCGACAAAATTATTCATAATTAAGCATGAGACATCTATCTGGATCGTTAAAGGGTTCGAATAAACACACGATTTACACACACAAGTAACATTTATTTTACACACACAAATTAAAGCAATCGTAAAATCCTAACTATCAAAAATGGACTACAACAGCGTCCAATTACACACCCCGCATAAGCGTTCAATGGCAATTAAACAAAATCAAGAAATCTTAACACTATTTACAGATTTCGGTTAAAATCACAAAAAAAGGCACTCAAAATACTAATTAAAATAAAAAAATTGCTGTAGCCAGCACAGTGTACCACCCGTATACCTGCGCATGCGCGTTCTGCCCAAAAGATTTTCAGCTCTTCCTTTATGTCTAAAAATATGTGTATCAAATTTGGATCCTATCAATTCAGCCGCTTATTCGGAAATGAAGGACATACAGGCAGACCGATAGCAGCACGATTTTGTTTGAATTGGATTCCTAGTGCCCCAAAACGTTATTTCCGTAAAAAGACCGGGGGTCATTTTTTACCCCAATCCAAAACCTCCCTTACTAACGTACGGGTGGTGATTATCTCATGTTAAAAATATCTTCGTGTCTTTGCTTAAATTTGAAGAATGATATCCGAGGAGCGCCATCTGCCAATTGCTCCAAGTTCAGAAAAGCTTTTAGATTAATAATTGGACTGTTGCCGGAATCCCCATTCGTCCAATTTTATTTTATACTTGCTCCCTCTTCCTCCGCCACGAGCAAGTTGACTGAGCGCATGTTATAGCTACCTATATCTGTTTTGCTGATTATTTTAGTGACAATAATTATTAGTTTTTTTATTGTCAAACATAATTGAACGTTGGCAATGAAACTAAAACAGGAATGATTAACAAAAATTCCGAAATTGTTAATTAAAAAAATATTTAATGAAAAAAAATCAAATATAAAGTTACGTATGCGAGAGAAGCCAATAGTCGTTGCAAGAAATGCAAATACTGGATATGAACTGGCAATTATGCCCAGATCCTTATAGTTGAATCCCTAAATAATAAAAGCGTGAATATTTCCAGTTGACTATACAGGTTATAAGCAAATCGAATTGTGTTTCAGGAGTAATAAATAGTTCGCGCTGATATAAATTGTGTATATTTGAGTGATAAATAGTATTTTTACCGTTATAAATGAATCTGGTTAGACTGGTATAAATTTATTGTTAGTTAATTCTAAATAAATAAAGCACGTAATTAAATTTACGTTACAATATCTTGAAACGGGCTTATAATAATGATGATAAGCTTTTATATTACATTCTGTATAGCAGTTTGGCTGTAGTGTGCCTCCTTCAACAGCCATCGTGGTTTCAACCGAAGTGTATCCCCGTTCTTTACAAAATTTCTCAAATTGTTGCCAGACTAGCTTGTGCGAATTCTGTGTATTCTTTGGTAGGTACATTTTTTTTTCAAAAGTAAAGACATTAATTTGTTATTTAGACATCATTCCAAATCTTTCCATTTCATGAAAAATTGATTTGGGTTTTTTACCCACACACATTTCTGTTTACTACAGATTGTACAATTAGCACAGCAACAGAAAGCTGCACTAACTTGGCTTCTAAATTAAAATTGCAGCTTGTGCGTTGATGGAATTCTCATGTCAAATAAATCCCGCGGGCATTTAAATTTCCGATAGTTTTCTCTCGTATTCGATAACTCGGTTTTTGGCTCTGCAATGACCACTCGCGCAATCACTCGGCGATGATTCCAAGCCATTCGCTGTCTCTATTCGAAAAATTTTCCTGCAAATATGTAATTACTTATGAAAATGCCACTTCTTTGTTTAGTACTTTGTATAAAAGTTTATTTAATTTATAACATATGCGGGTGGTCTTTAAAGATCACCATCTTTTAGCTGATTAAATGTACCTGATTGCAATTAGCTTAATTAAAACGAGTGGGCAGACATATGTGACTGCATACACGCAATGACAATATGCTTAAAAATTTATGATGCCATAGTGAGTAAAAACGAGAACACGCCCCGTCTCTACACAGAAAGATACTTTTCAAGCAATATACTGTTCTACTTTTATTGCAATGCAGTAGTTCGGTTCATGATAGACACAGAGGTTAAATTAGGAATATTGAAACGTAGGTATTCAATATTTATGTATGAAACCACCATTGTAGTGTCTGCATACTATTGTAAGGTACTGTTTCCTATTAAGTGTTAGGAACTGAGTAAATCTTACTGATTTACTCCTAAGATGTTATCAATAATTTACTACTACCCAATAAGCGGCAGTACAAGCCATAAATTATTAATTGCAACATTATTGTAGTGAAACCCATTAGATACTCGGATGAGCATTCGGGATTGCACACACGCCGATTGCATAGGAAAAGATTATACGTGAATCTTTAAATATAAGTTTCCCCCAACTTCATAAATCATTTGTCCATTCATTAGTTTATTAAATTACAATCACTATAAACAGATATATGTTATTTCATCAATCAACAAAGGGAATTTTAGGTTAGCTTTTTCTTGTCGTACTTTTCCGTGTATTAAATTTATAAGTTGTCATTATTTTGATATAGGGTTGGGTTCAAATATTGATTTGAACGTATCTCATAACTGCTTTTGCACACAAAGGTTTGACTGCGTAATAAAAATAAATTAAATTTTCGGTCGTAAAAAATCATCCTTTCCGAAAACTACATTTTACTTTCGATAAAGTATATTAGAATTTCACAGGGCTAGTGTTTATCCCTTCGAGGTGCGGATAACGAACAATGTGAAAGAACATGTTATAAAAAAGCGTTACCTATAAAATTTATTTCGTCGTTACAACAGAATTAGGACTTAAAGCATTTATTAAACGCTTAATTGAAATTCCATTATGTATCAGTTGAAATGTCACCAGACCTGGAAAATACAGGGTGGCACAAACTGTTATAAATTGTTTTACTTGCATCGTAAAACAAATTTATTTGCAGCAATATTTTTCCTAAGTATGGGTTATTGCAGAATTGACAATTTTTAATTTAAATCTTCAATTATACCAATGTACGCCGGCGAGTTAAGACGGATTTTGGTATTGCGGGTGCATATAATTTGTGTTAAAACAAGTTTGTTGAGGTCGACAATATAATTGCAATCAATCAATAAAGTTTAGTAAGATGGTTTTAACTCAATCACAGTGCCACCCTGCATAACCGAAATGACGAATTCTGCATCGTGTGCGGACAATTCGCACTCGGATAATTCGCACCCGGACATTTCGCTCCCAGGATATGTCGCATCCTGGACATTTCGCTCCCGGATAATTCGCACCCGGACCATTCGCACTCGAAAAATTCGCTCCCGAATAATTCACACCCGGATAATTCTGTAAATCTTTGGTTTATTAACATTAAATATTTTTAAGAGGCTACTAGACCATTGCCTTTA
Organism: Photinus pyralis; assembly: GCF_008802855.1. Classification (NCBI taxonomy): domain Eukaryota; kingdom Metazoa; phylum Arthropoda; class Insecta; order Coleoptera; family Lampyridae; genus Photinus; species Photinus pyralis. Next base: position 7,148,748 of record NW_022170510.1, read on the forward strand.
GGTACAGATTGTATGTAGTAGTGCACATCTTGGTGATCATCTACTTCATGGAAAAATGTTTCAAATAATAGTTAATTGGTCTTTCATTTTCAACACATCGCGATTCTTTAAGTATTTCCATTTCTTAAATATAATCACGCTGGGTTTTTTTTAAATTGTATGAAGAGTCTGATATATTTAGTTAAATCCTGATGTAATTTAAGAACACATAATTTTTATCTACTGCGCTTTCGTTTTGCGAAAATAAGAATAGGTAACTGAAACGTCTTTTGTGGAGTAATTAAATACCAAATAGTTATACCTAGTTATAGTATATCTACAATATTATGTGTAATATTCGCTACTTTTGAGACGCTCTTAATATTAAAACAGAATCAACATATATATACCGTACACAAACAAAGTGATAAGTCTAAAGTTAAAAATATTTACATTATAAGATCAAGATGAAAATAGAAAAAGGAAGTAATTTTAACGCTCCCTTACATAAAGATTTCAGAATGAAGACACATAAAAAATTGTTCTTTATTTCTTTAGTTGAAAAGGGTGACAAAGGAAATGAATTAAATTTATTTTAGACAAAACGAGTATGTATAAATGACAATAGAACAATGCATTTCATAGATGGCACTAAATTTGGATAAGTAATTAAGATAATATTATAATTAAAGGTAAATTTTGAAAAGACCCCGATAACACAAATTGCACTTCATAAAGAAACAATAAGAGAAATATCGTAATGACATCCTTTCTATTATTTCTGGAAGATGAATAGGGTTTATTACAAGGTAAAAGTAATTAGGTTCGAAAAATCAGGTTTAAGTACGTATGACCACAACTAATTAGAACTTTAACGCCTGTATAGTATCTTCATTCTTGAACGTTTGACAGAGTGGTATTTTAAAATTTATCTGAGCACGGGTTTTGATTTTGTGTATACTTTTTTTTAATTTTAAAAATTTTTATTTCTGGTGGTAGTGTTGTGGTGGTGTTCAGAAAAGGTAAGTTTCCAGTTTTCTTAGAACCAGTTTTACGTTTCTTTGACCACATATGGCTATATGTTGATTATTGGTGACTGAGTAAAATTACACTAACTGCTTATTTTTTTGCGTTATCCTTGCTACAACTATGGTAGTGAATGAACTTTAAAGTTTCTTTTTGATTTTCTTACTGTTATTTATTTTATAGTTTGAAGAGATACATGGAAAAATTCTGGCATTTTTTTAAGAGATTGTTAATAATCAAAACAGTAAGGGTTTTGAAAATCTTGAAACGTTTTAGGAACAGGTCGATATTGATGATTTTTTCTTTTAAATGTTTGTAATTATTAAGTACCTATATACTTCCTTTTTAATTTTTGTATGGCATACCTAGTACTAAAGCAAAACCCTTAGCATTGGTAATTGCGCAACAAGGAAGATAGGACATCATTGGAAAGGCTTTCCTTCTCTGAATTTGGTGAGACTATAATTTTTTAGATTTGATATTTTCGAGATATTTTAAAAGTATGTTGAGGGCGCGCTGTTGTTTATGTCATTGGAAGGGGCCCATCACTATGTAATATAGAAGCTAATGGGATCTTGCGTCAAAATTATGCAGTTGCAAGTGGTATAAAAAAGAGAAAACTTGTACCTGCAACGTCGAATACGCTGGAAATGAAACAACAAAACCAAAAAAATTACATATCCGAATTCAGAGATGGCGACCTTACCAACGATGCATCATTTAAGATTTTAAGGGTTGCACTGTCAGCGATGCGAGACAAAGACATTAGTGAGCAAGTTTTATTTTAGACACTGTTTCCTTTCATGATCAATTTGACGTGCCAAAGCGTTTTTTGAAAATTATTTTAATTTACAGAAATAGCTATGTATGGTTTCTAATGCACCACCGTATATTATTTAGCTTCGGAGAAATAACACCAAAATCTCCCCATAAAATTGTTATAATAATAAATGGGTAGATTTTGGTGTTATTTCTCCGAAGCTTCTTAAGCACCCCACTGAGAGTCATGGATCTTCACAATTTCAGTATATTATTTAAATAATAGCCATATAATTTATAGCAAGATCAATTTTTTTCACGATATTTATCAACATTTTTTGCTTTTTTCGTTACTTTACAGTTCTTATCTCTTTAATTTTACGGAAACTCTCAAGAATCTATTTGTTTTACGTTCAAATATGATTATAATTTACTTGAGATTCTTTTAAGACAATACATACGTATTTCGTTATGTGTCCTTTAAATGGACAACATCGAAGGTTAGAGAACTAGGAAACTTAACTTGCAGCAACCTTCCAAGTCCCGAAAACGCATTTTTTGTACGAATAAAACATAAAATGTTTTCTCCAACCCCCTTTACTTCACATTATATTCGAATTTAGATTCAGTCACAGTTTCACTACTAGTATAAGAACTTCTGCTTTCTTGTCCTCACGTGTCATGCCACTCTAGTTTTTAGGTTAACCGTTAACTTATAACCTATTCGTTCTTACTTCTTACTTCTCACCTCTCGCGACTTTGTAGGGAGCAAACCTTGAGGTAGCATGTTCTGCCGTTTCTATAATCTCTGGCGGAGTGCAATCCATGTCGCTATCAGTTTCAGTCATTTTATTGTATACACAATAAATATTGTTATATTTTGCATTGAAATAAAAAACTTACCATACAGTTTTTTAATTAAAATTAATTGCAATTAACTTTTTCAAATTTTGATTTCAAAATGACAGATAATAGTGCAATGGGTCTGAAGTAGATGGCGTTACGCGCGACGGCGGGTTGTATACGTATTAAAATTGCGTTCACGGAATATGTAAATTACGTTACACATGGTTTAAATAAAAATAGCGAGCGTAAATCATTTTCAATACATGGACATACGTATAGGTAACATCATTATTTGCATTGAATATGCAAAAAATATTTGATTTGTATATATAGAAATATCTTACAACCTGCAATGTAAAACGATGTCAATGTGACATATCTCCGTGATTGTAATTTTTTAATTGGTCAACTTTCAAGGTCAATTTCTTTTTTGGTACTAGGACCAAAAGTATCCACTTTTTGTACAGTTGCCATGGTGAAAGCGATTAATCCGCAAAACGTCAATTTTAGGTACCGAACACTGTCACAAAATAGCGTCTTATTCAGGTGGTTGGAGAAAAAAATTATTCCTCTACAAATTGTATGGCTATTGTACGAGTATAACCAACATAAATATTTAAGTGCCACATTAAAATGCCAAAATCAAAGAAAATATCATCAAAAATGGACTTGTCCCTGAGGCTAAAAGTTGAAATTTGATTTGTTACAAAAAGTTGATAATGGATATGAGATTTAGGCGGTGCAAACTATACGGGGCGCGTAACAATGGAGTTCGGTACAACGAAAAGGGGAAAGAGATACATAATCTATGAAGGATACATGTACCTCTTTGCTAAGAACCTTAAACTCCAAAACTGCTCATCATGGCTGTGTCGAGCGAGAAGAGCAAAGAAGGATCCATCGGCTCTTAGTTTAACATGCAATGCCAGGATCTGGGTCAACGATGACAAGGTAAGATTACCGAGCACTGATTTTGAAAGTGCAGATGGTTTCCAGTTCCAAAGCCCTTAATTGGGAATTTAATAGTTAGGATATCGTCTTTTGACCTTTTGACTTTTTTATATGTAAGTTTCATCGTTGCTTATACCGTCGTCTAATGTTAGTTTTTAGATTCGGCCCTCCGTTGCAAAAAATTTAGTTTATCAACCTCTTCAAATTTCAATTTTACTCTGGAACCAACCACGGATATGGTCGTTGGCCTTTCCAGTTTTACTGCCCTTTTGGGTTTTTAATTGTTTTCCATCTATTGTAAGTTTTATAGCTATAGTCTCTCCCCAATTATCTCTACCATCTTGTAGATCACCTGAAGATGACCGTGTGACCATGTAGTGTATCACTTCGTTTTATTAAATTATATGGGACGGTTTAGAGAACTTTTATTCAATATTAATAAATTATCCCATTTAGAGATTGAACACAAAATGGACGTCACGATTCCAAATTATACCTTAATATTGAAAGTATCCAAATTTTAAATGTAGGTATACGTCTATTACATGCACAAAGTAATAAAACGTGATATTGGTGAGTAATATTGGAGATTCCAAGCTCTGAGTTAATTTAATACTTCACAGCCGACTTTCTATGTTAAAAGTCAACCATACACAAAATACCCTCTCAGGGGAGCGAAATTCTGGTGCGAATTATTCCGGTGCGAATTATCCGGGTGCGAATTATTCGGGTGCGAATTGTCCTACAACCAATTCTGCGGTTGTGTCCCTTAAACTAATACCCTTAGACCAGAAAGGAGTATGTTTTCTTTGCTCTATCATTTTTGGAAATTTCAACTCCCGAAGGCTGGTGCCTTATTGCCTGATTCGATTATGTCAACGATCTACTTCATTGATTTAAAATAAATTAATTACTTACACGTGAACATGGTGAATGAAATATTTGATATTTTTAACATCAGTTTATTTCGAAAAACGACCAACTTTTAGCAGCTAAAAATCAAGGATCTGAACATTAATATAATTGGCGAATAATTATTAATAGTCATTGTGTTAAAACATATTCACAAAAATTGTACATAACCTCGCGTGGGGGGGCATTATTAAGAATATTTATCGTTTCCGTATTTACAATGTTAAATTCAGCAGAATGATTTCAAATAGTTTTCTTAAGTAACGAATACCCTGATGTGTTCGTTTCTATTCTGTTAAAGGATTCAAACGCAAAGCACTGAATTTTACTCTTCGAATCTTATTATTTACACATCGTTAAACATTAAACTTTGAAAATTCAGCATTTAGAATGCTTGAGTACGATTGCACGATATTTATGTATTACGTACGAAGGGTATAGTTGCATTAAAAAGGTGATTAATACAAGAGGAAATAATCAGCTTCAAACGAAACATACTCTTGCTGTCATGCTGGAAGTGATTTTAATTCACTGCCAGCATCCATCTAAAGACTGGGAATTCTTGCTACATTTTTCAATTATTGGTTAGAAATATTAACACAATTTCTCGTGCAGAAAGTGTTACCCTCATTACAGATTAACTTGTACCCTCATCAACATAAAAATGCTTTTAATTCCGCGTCGAATATTAAACAATAGTTTCGGTGTAGCAGTCAAATGCAAATTAGGCCGAATGGAATGTTAGGCGCCTGTGTTTTTAATAATTTTTTTTTAATTTATACCCGCTCTGACAACACAAGTCCTTAGCGACTATTGTATATAGATACAGATTTAGTGTATTACATAAGGTTACATATTATTGTTATAATAAGTAAGTTTAACATTTTAGTATTAGCCTTCCTAGCCCCGAGTGAGGTGAGTTCTGCTTTCTGCGCCTGTGTTAATAATCAGGAATCTGGGTATCAAATAGGGGTCTTTTAAAAAAAGATATACATTTACAAAAGATTGATACAGAACCAGATGTCGGTCCTGAAACAAAAGGCGCGATGGCCGCAGATATTGCAAAAATCCAGAAAATAATAATTTTAAAAAATCTATACTTGTGGCAGTAACAAAAATCAGTGCATGAAAGTCGCAGACTTCTCTTCCAAAAAGCAAAATTTCAACATGATGAAAAGTTGATCCCCAATCAAAGCCGCTACTCACCACCATTCCCTAAGTTTACTTACAGGTTTTTTCTCTTTAATATGAGATTTTATATTCTTTGATTCCTGTGTGGAAACGGGAAAGAATATTTCCACTGCAGAAGTGCACTGCATGCGATATGAGTCCGCTAATCAAAGGCATTCCTTTGCTGCGTGCACCCTCTGTGTATGCGGGTAAATATCCGACTTGACCTTTCCAATGTGAAGTTATATTTTTTTATTACTTCCAAATTGGTGCCCGAGGTTAAATTGTGCGGTATTCTTCATAATAATAATAACTTTAAAACAGTATATAAAATTTGGGGGAATATTTTGTATTTGAGTGTTACCCTATCGAGTTGTGGAGATTATTTTTGAGTTGATATTTGATTTTGATTAAACCATGTATTTCTTTTGGTCCTTACCTAAATTAATTTGCGCTGTTATTACTACCCTCGTAACTCAATGTCATGCAGGGAGAGTTTTTCTCAAAGCAAAATTAATAATTTGAAAATATTTAAAGGTGCCAATGGCGGTAATAATGAATACCTAATTTAGAAACTTTGTTTTGACATTTCGTTGCTTTATCGTGATTTAATTGCCATGCTGACATTTGAAAAGTTATACGTAGATTTTTGTTTGAAACAACTCAAATAATAAGTAAATAAAATAAAAGATCAAAGAAAAACATTTATGGTAGGTGGTAGGTAACCCCCAAATCAATTAATGACCAAGTCCGTTAGTGATAAAGTGTTCGTTTTTCCTTGCTAACATTAAAGTCAACTCTTTATTTCACTCATCCCATTGCAACTTTGAAACTACTGTAGCTTTTCACTCTGCCCGTGGAAAACGTAATGCAAATGCGCAAGATTCATTAGCTCTCGAGTTGGTCTAATTAACATTATGACGTGTATATATGCTTTTCTGTTACTGACAATTCGAAACAACCATGTTAAACAGACTTATCCAAACTTGAAATTCGTATATATCAGTTATCAAAGCAAACGAGCTTTATCGTAACTGATTTTCCGTTAAGTTCCTTGATGAATTTTAGTCGACGAGTAAAACCTATTGTAATATAATTAATAATAAATCATCGTACACGAACTACTTCGTTTGTGGCAGTATCGCTCGAGTATTAATACCTATACGTTCACCGAAATTATATTATACGATTACATCAAACAACCGGTAATACATATACGTGTACACCAAATTAAGAACGACAGTCTACGAACAGCACAAGCACAAATTTATGCTGTACCATAGGTAAAATTAATTAAAAAAAACACACAATAGGCGAGAATAAGATACAAAATATAAATTAATTTTATTAGTTTAACGGAATTTTCTAACGTTTTCGAATTTTCCAATTCTGTTTTTAGTAATAGGTAGACAAGTCGAGGGACTATTTGATTAAATTTTGGTCAATATTTGTCAGCCGGAAGTGACTTTTACGCTTGTTGTCTATATTGGTGCAGTTTATTTAAATTTGCAGTGCAAATGCTTGAGAAATGTAAATTTTTTTTTCTCTACCTTTTTTTACTGAAATCGTCAGATTCGCTTTGTTCTTGAATATTGTGTAGTATAGTCTGCCTTATAACGACAACGGAATCATTCGTTGATTGCAGTTACTTAATGTAAGAAATAAACATTGACATATACAAATAGGTTTCATTTTTTTGAAAACTATTTTCAGACTTCAGTCGTTTTTCTTAGGTCAAATTTAGCGATTTAGGGATGTTTGGACATTAAATATTTCAAATATTGCGCTTTATAACGGGCGATCAAAAATGGGTGGCGGTCGATTCGTTAATTACGATTTCCCATGTAAACAAAAATTCCAAAGGTGACACGGCAGCAACTTAATTTTTGATCGCATAGTATTATATCTACACCCAAAAAATTATATCTAAAATAATCTCATCCTTTGTCGTTTATTCCAATTTTAACTGTTATAAATCAATTCATTTTAAAACTGTAATAAATTTGTTATTAACTAATTGTAAATAAATGAACCACTTAATTAAATTTTGATAATTTAATTATTTCAAATCTTGTGCATGATATTAAATCTATACACATTAGCTCTTAAATATCGTCAATAAAATTACAAATACACTTCATTTTTTAGGGGAATAATGTATTACAGCTGAATTTTTTTCGAATTCAAAATTTACCCATGGATTCGTTATTTTCACATTGAAAAAATTTCAGGCACCTAATCTTGCCGAGATGTTTGTATTTTTTCATACCCCCATTGAAGGGATTGGAATTTCAAGAATTTTGTAGTGAATTGCACAGAGAATACCTATTAACCTATTTTTAAAGTCGTTATTCTACCTTTGCATAGGGTTTTTAGGTGAGCTTTTCAAAAGAAACGCTTTCAAAGCTACGCCAATCGATTTATACGATTTAAAGGATCAGTGCTATTGAATATGGGCCGAATCAAAAGTCGTGTTTTCGAACGTGAGTCCAATGTCAAAAATCACCATTTATGGTTTGAATGATTTATTATCCTTTACATATTATGCGGTATAGTTGGTTAGGAAAAAATTGAAAAAGAAACTCTTATTGTGGGAAACATGTTAAAGTCTGTGTTTATTTGGAAGCAAATGCTTGCTGACCCCCCCCCCCCCCCACCCAGTGCTATTCATTTCTTTTTACATACTTCTTTGTTGCACCCTGTGTTTGAACTAGGCATGTAAACATTTTATTACCATCCACTAGTTCTTACTTTTCCCTTATGTTTAATACATCAAACATTTGCTAAGTACCCTCTGACTGGTGATTTTTTTTATTGACTACTATCATTGAATAAAAACACTATTTTTATTCAATGCTACTATATAACCAGGAAAATTTCGTCACTTCATACTCTTGCTTAATAGTTTAAACTACTTTTATTTTTCATTTGCCTATTATACGTCAATTATATCTGTCATATGTGATATATGAAGCAGTCTATTACGCCCAAGGGCATAATGAGAGGGCATAATGGATTGTCATCTCATTATGCCCTCAAACGGCCTGTCAAATTGATTGACGGAGATATATTATGTAATAAAAAAGATGCAATTTGATTTTTATGAAGCACTTTAATGTTGGGCAAACAAGAATCATGACATTTGTATATTGGAAATGCATTCTTTGGAACGATGAAAAATAAAATGTTGTATGCACCTCAGGCATTACTCAATATTTAACCCTCGGGCGACTTACAATCCCTCGGGCCGGAGGCCTTCGGGCTCTGTCGCCCTCGGCATAAATATCGCCTTAATGCCCTTGATGCATAAATAACTATTTTTATTAAACTATATCCTGCCAACCTAATTTTTACACGAAATATGCAATGGGGTTATTATTATCCGGAGCTACTTAATCGTTTTTATAGTGTGCACATACAACATAAAAATGTATAGAAGTCGTCTAGTTTCCGGAAAAGTCCCTTCTTGAAATTAAACACTTCAGATTCCTGGCATAGCAAAATACCAAATTGTTAGAATATGAATTTTACCAAACATTGTATTTTATACGCCCTTGGTACATAGACGCAAGTTTATTGTGGTCATCGAAATTATTATATCTTGCGCGCTTTCACGAAAATAAACTATATCTTTACCGGTGAGGTTAACAAGCCTCGCGTCACTTACGGCTAGACAGGATAATTATGTTTCAATTTCGGTAACGTACTATCACGGTCTCCCCTTTAATCTCAAAATTAAATTTTTTACTCGGAATTCTACGATGAATACTTCCGTAGGTCAGTACCGAATCAATACCCAAAATTCCTCCCAGAATGACTCCCCTTTCCCCCTTAATACCTTAATGCGTAATGACCGCCTATAAAATGGCTTCTTATTATCAAAATCAGACATCTTTATTCGTTGGCTCGTTTGATTCATTTTGCACTACCAATTAAACAAAAGCGAGGGCAAAAAATCATTTCCAAACATGACCAGCATATGCTAATACGTTGCAGTTTCCTCTTACCGGATTCGCAGTAATCAAATAGCCCCTCTAAAGGGTAGAAGACCTAGCAAAACACATGTATATTACTGTGTTTATTTTGTCCGGCAGGATGAAATTTTTGGAAATCTTAATTAAGATGGACAAGGGCGATCTCCTTTTTGTGTAATTAACATTTGTAGTTAAATTTTATTAATTTGTCGTTGGTCTATGGGGATTATTGTGTCATACGAGCAAACGGTCATGTTTGTTTTTGTTTACATTTTTATTTTATTTAACGTAGACATTTCTGGGAATTTTGTTTGGTCTTGATCGGTTATCGATTGTAAATGTTAATGTAATTGACAGGTGGATGTGATTTATCGCCTTTTCTGTGTAGTTAAGAGGGACGAAAGTTTATTTTTTTCTAGAATTAAATCTCTTAATGTCTGATAACAAGTTGATTTATAAAATTATTCGTCCGCTATTTTTTGGTCTATTAACGTACGTTGAGGGGATAGTCTTTGTTGTCAACTGTGTACACAAAACACCAAAACAAAAACATAGCTAGCTCTTTCCCTTTACTTACAATCACGGCACAAAGCTTCTCCCTAGCACAGAGGAGAGATTCGACTCTGCTCTCAGTTAACTTGTTAACTTCTAACAGATAGTGGGTCAGACCAAATACCTTAAACTCCAAACTGAACTTCAAAATTTTTATTAATTAAAAGGACCTTGGGCAAGCATCCAATAAAAACACAAATAAATTAGAAATGATGTCGTTGGGGATGAAACACACGGAAATTTAATGTGAGAATTACAAAAGTGCAATTAAATCGTAACACACAAAAGGAAACTGGTACAAACACACACAAAATTATTAGAAAAAGACTAAAATTAAGACTTAACTACTTACACATAAAAAGGTATCCGTACACACTTTACCAAAAATTACAATTCGCAATTAACACACTTTAACGACCGAGTAATCGCAGCATTTATAGGGGCGCCGATAAACACCTCTCCTTGCAGCACCTTTGATGGCCAAGGCTTCAAAATGTAGAAAAAAAACTAGCCGTGAATTCGGCTTCCGGCTTCACAAACGAAACTTCATCAATCTTCAAACATTGAACGAAAACTTTCAATGCAGGCTGTGGCTTCAAATGAGTACTAACTGGCCGTAAATCAACGATGGAATTCGCAAGAAGCGAAATACATTCTCCAACATAACGTAACTCGGTGCTAAACGTAGCAAAAAGCTGATTTAAAATTTTCCACGAGACGTAACTCTGCTCTGATTGTTGCTAAAAGCTGATTTCAAATCTCAACGAAACGTAGTACGGCGTGAACTCTGGCTAAAAGTGACGCTTTTCCTCTTAACCTCCTATTTAAGGCGAAAACCCTTCTTCCGAAAATCAAACTTACAACAACCAATAATGCACCGTTGACAATAAAGACTATCCCCTCAACGTACGTTAATAGACCAAAAAAAAGCGGACGAATAATTTTTATAAATCAACTTGTTATCATATAAGAGATTTAATTCTAGAAAAAAATAAACTTTCATCCCTCTTAACTACCTACAGAAAAGGCGATAAATCACATCCACCTGTCAATTATATTAACATTTACAATCGATAACCGATAAAGACCAACCAAAATTTCCAGAAATTTCTACGTTAAATAAAATAAAAATGTAAACAAAAACAAACATGACACAATAATCCCCATAGACCAACGATAAATTAATAAAATTCAACTACAAATGTTAATTACACAAAAAGGAGACCGCCCTTGTCCATCTTAATTAAGATTTCCAAAAATTTCATCTTGCCAGACAAAATAAACACAGCAATATAAAACGAATAACAAAAATAATTTACTAGTTTTTAGTGGTAATACATAAAACTCATCCAAAAATATTATCGTGTTACCAACCCATGATTACAAAGAAAACAAAGAATAGTTTTTGCCTTTTCAACAGTATTTGTTAAAAAAAATATTGTAACTAACCCGTTCGGAAAGAATTTTCCCCCATTCGCACTAAATAGATAAATATCTAATAAGTGATTGTAAAGTATTTTCAGTATGCAAGCATTGATGGTAAGAAACCGTAACATAACTTCGTATAGTGAACGCAAAAACTTAAACACTAAGTGGCATCTTTGTTAAATGCGGCTTAAACTACCAATCCTCTTAGTTCTACCAATGTCAATTCAAACTATGCCTTCTTTGTAAGCTTCTTTACTGCTTTACGGGATTTTAGCGATAATAGTCGTATACTTCATTATAAAGCAAGCGGTAACTAAAATATTTTCTAGAAAATTAGAAGAAACCGCGGTCGAGAATTATATTTCAATTTTAAAGGTCGGCGATTTATCCCAAATGGATTCCCTACTTCCTTATATTAGACTGGATATCGACGACCCCAATAAACCTAATCAGCTGAAACCGCTTGATGGATAGTCCATTACTGCCGCACAAAGGCTTTGGTTTCGAAACATTTCTACAATTTCGCTTACAACAAAAAAAGCGCGTTTCGTTAAAGAACTACTAAAACAAATGGACGTGTACCTGATAAATGATGGCAAATACATCAGTTTCTTTTTCTAAGTAGTTATTCCATTCTAATGAAAAATGTATGCGCTCAAATATACGCTCTCAGTCGAGATCTCGCGGTTTTCATATTTCAATTTCTGATATTAAAGATCATAGGTATGAGTAATATCAAAGGCATATGTAAAGCGCTTTAGTTAAATCTTTTCTGTGGCGGCTAGAGGAGGAAGGTTTTCGAAAATTAGGTAACTCCGCGCAAATCAGTATCACAGCTAGGATGTACAATTTACATTACCTTTGCCGTATGAGTTACACACTTCTCTAATTCGGGTAGCGGATCAATTAATAAGAGATACTTTCTGTGTAGACGATCTTTTCTTATGCTGATTATATAACAGAAAAGTATCTCAGATGCTTAATATCAACATTTGCATAAGAGTTCAATGAAAACACCCTAGCCCTCGAACGCACTTGCGTGTGCAAAGCATACACACATTATTCACAGGTTATTAAACAAATAGCCTTTTTGATTCCCTGCAATTTTTTGCAAGTTTCTAATAGAATAAAGGCAAATCGATTGATTCTGACAGCTTTGGATAAAGTAGAACGGACGTGTGTTCAATATGTCATTTGTTTGCCAACGAGTTTTTAGGAAAATGCGCACCGATAAATTCGTCTTCAGAATACTCGGTTCTGGGAAATTCGTCACCGAAATACTTGTCCCTGAAGGTTTACCTCTGACATATGCACCCCGGTAAATTTGGTCCTGGAATATTCTCCTCGAAATATTCTCCCTCTGCGGAAAATTCACTTCCACTAGAATACTCGTTCGCTTTAGTTAATTCATAAGTAATTTTCCATTTTGTTTTTCGATTTTTTATTGATGATTAATTAATAATAATAATAATAATAATAGGCATTTATTGAGCTAAACATGATATTACATATTCTAATGAATAAAAAAAAAAAAAAAAGCATGTTAGCTCAAAGGGGCGAAAGTTCAGACTGGTGGGCACCCAAGAGGGTACCACACTGTCTGTTCTACCACTTAACCCCATTCTATCGAGCTTTTAATACTCGACCACAAATGGCAGAATTGCATAATTTGGGTTTGTGCCAAACTTTAAGTGACTCAACAGTTTCAAGTACTCCGCTGTCTATCCATAAGTAAGGTATACATTGCTTTTTTAAAAGATTTTAGAGAAGAAAACTTTGAATCAGTGAAAACGTTGTAATAGGAATTATAAATTTTTGAAGCATTGTAAGTGAAACATCTTTGAAAAATACTGGTATTATGACTTGGTAAAGAAGTGAAGTTTTTGTTTCTAATATTGACATTATGCCTAAATTTAATTTTGCTGTATAGGTAATCTGGTGTTTTCGTGGAAATGATGTTGTATAAGAGGCATGCTGCGTGTAACACTCTACGATTTGACATGTTAAGCCATTTAACCTCACTTAACTTATTACTAACATGCTCATATCTTTTTAGACCAAAGATGAGCCTAAGACAAGAGTTTTGCATGCGTTGCACTCGTTTGACGTCACTTGCGTCCAGGCATGGGCCGTATATATATTAAAATGTGATAGAACTAAGGATTCGCAAAGCATTACCTTAATCTTACGATTGAGGCTATGCCTTAAATTAAAGATCATTTTTAGATTAAGATAGGCTTTTCGAAGGAGTCCTGACACGTGACTTTTAAAACGAAGTTGATTATCTACCACAACACCTAGATTTCTGACACTGTACACTACAGGAAGCAAACTGTCTTTAATTTGTATTGCAACTTGCGAGATGTTATTGTTTCGGATTTTGTTTCGACCAAATAACATGACACTGCACTTGTTAATATTAAGTTTTAGACCATGCATTTCAGAAGTGTTTACTAAACTTTGCAAATCAGAATTTATGAGGCTATTCGCATCCTCAATTTTATGAGCTGGAAATGTATAGAATAACTGCGTGTCATCCGCATAGAGGTGATACATACAATGTTTAAGACAATCTTGTATTTTGCTGGTATAGATGATGTACAACAATGGTCCTAAGACAGATCCCTGTGGTACACCCGCCATAACAGAGAGAGAGAGAGGTAGACACATTTCCATCAAGCCTAGTACACTGAGTGCGGTTGGATATATAACTTTCAATCAGGTGCACAGCCGAAGTGCTGAAACTATTGTAATTAAGGATGGATGTAAGCAATTTATGAGAAATTCTATCGAATGCTTTTGAATAATCTAATAATATCAGCATAGTTAAGTTATTTTTGTCAATCGCAGATAAGATTGTATCGGTTACAAATGCAAGTGCCGTATTACAGCTATGCCCCGGACGAAAACCTGACTGCATCGGAGGTAACATTTTCTCACTGTTTAAGAAGTGTTGTATTTGTGAAGCCATGATCTTTTCAAGAACTTTTGACAAGCAGGGAAGAATACTAATTGGCCGTAGGTCCTTAAAATCTTGAGCATTCTTTATCTTAGGTAGCGGTACCACAATGGCGTTCTTCCAAGCATTGGGAAAAGTCGATTCACTCAAACAGCAGTTAATGATGTGCGTTATGATCGAAGCCAAATAGGGTAAGCATAATTTCCACATTGTCAGACTGATTTGATCGCAGCCAATTGAATTTGATTTTAAAGATAAGAAAGTCTTCAGCATCTCTGCTTCAGTTATCAAATTAAAATTAAATTTAACATCTAACAATTTATGCGTATTCAGATTGTAGAATTCAATCAGGTGGTCAATATTCACATGGGTAGTATTAGATAATTCATTAAATGCTTCATTGATTTTATTTACATCACAAAGATTAGGTGGTATTTCATGTTTATGTGAAGATTCGCATAGCCCTATTTGCTTTAACCTTTTCCAAATACTTGTACGCGTACTTACACTCTGATTAAGATGAGACTCTATATATGCTTTTTTTTCAGACCTAATGGCAGTTATAGTAAAATTACGTAACTGTTTATAATAATTCCAATGGGAAGGTAATTTGGATTTTTTAAATTTTGTAAAGGCTTTTTTTCTGAGTTCAATCAAAAGTTTAATGTTATCAGTCAGCCACGGAGCTGGAGGTTTGCTAATTCTGACAGTTTTACGTGCTGCATGCTTGTCAAATAATTGTACGATATGATAATTTAAATAATCTACTTTATCATCAACAGTGGATAACATAAACAATTGCTGCCAATTAATAGACTTAAGGTCATTATCAAAGGAAGTTAAATCAAAATTATGAAAATCACGGTACGGGTAAAAAAAAGGACTATGTTTTTTAGAGTAGTTCGCAGGATATTTACAATATACCACATGATGATCAGAAAGGCCGTGCACGCTGTATGCACCTGACTGAATAATTTCTATGTCATTTGACATTTTTGATTAACTGAGTGTTTTGTCCTCATGATGCAAAATTGTTCACTTGACTTGACCATTACAATACTGGAAAACATGTTCCAAATTTGCGCTAATTTAACCTATCCGTGGAAAATGTATCCTAGTTAAAAGTTTAACCTTTTGATAGTGTATTGAGGTTTTCCCTCTCCATTCGTTTACTCCTTTGCCTTAGAAGAATTAATACACTAATACTGAAAGTCACTCAAATTTTGGTACATATTGAAATTTGAATTTTTGGTGTCAAATTTTCGGACAATGAAACTATAAGTATCTATATCACAAGCTATGTCAGTGTCAAATTTCATTCTGATCCTTGATTAAGCAAAGCTCAAACATGAAGTACGAAGTTTGCTAAGTTTTGGTGATCATATTAGACCAGAGATACCTAAAATATCGTGGTCTAACCCCAATCTGATAGGGGAAACGGTGAAATGCCTTGATAAAAAAAAATGTGCACGTGTTAAATAATGGATTACCCGGAAAGATTTTACCGAAATTTTAATTGAAGGTGCCTATAAAAGTGAATTGAACACGTGTCAAAATATGGATTGCGCATGCGCAAACAGTTTCTTATTTTTGAAACAATAGATGCAATTTAATTCACTTTTTCTCATTTTATCATCCTGCACCTGTCTAAGCTACTTTATTCCGAGTTAGTTGGTTATTTTATTAAATTTTATTTGGCTCGTCACGTCAACATTGTCGTTCAGTTACCGATCATGAAAATTATTGTTTCAGAAAGTCAATGGAAGGTACACATTGATCTCTCTCAGTCACACGAAGATTAACTTTCTGAAAAGATAATGCAATAAATAGTTAAGGACAATGCTAGCGATCGTATAATAAGAACGTAGTATCGCAAAGTTGGAGTGTCTGTCTACTATTAATTAGGCAAATAAAATGGAAATTTACTTTTAGTGACCCGCTACAATTTTTATGCGCCCTATTTCCCGTCACAGTAATTTAATAGGGTGTAATACAATGGCGCGCTTTTAAATTTGAAAATTTCTATCCGTCGTCCTTTATACTCCGACGTAGCAATTAAAAGATAGTATAATTTATGGGAAGAGATGTAAAAATTTTTATTAGCGTTTCAACTTTTCGTATACAGTGTAATAAATAGCAAATTGTATTTAAAGTGGAAAAGACCAAAAAGCAAGCTTCAGATCGCGAGTGGGTAACCAATTTTTTAGATTTATCGCTGTGGTTAACGAGGTAGAAGTTATGGGATAATTGGTCCATATGTGACCACAAAGCTCCACCCCTAGGGAAATTAGCTTAAATAAAAACGAAATCAGGGCTTGGATATGTAGGGTAGATCCAGAGCATCTATCATCGATGATATTATTATATTCATCATGAGTCGCTAAAAATGGCATCATAAATTTATCTTTTTATTTGATTGTAATATTTTTTCACCGTGAAATAATTTTTTGTCCGTTGCGAGAAAAATACGAAGGAAAGGTTTTTTAATGCCCTACTTTACGATATTGTTTCCATTTTAGCATGCATAACTTCATGATCAAATTTTAGTAAATCACTCTCTATGACGTTGTAAATTAAAAAGTGTTCTAAAGTGAAATATCGTAAATTGTGGCGCTAAAGTACATAAATCTTCAAGTCGTTTTTATCTACAAAAACTTTTAACCTCCTCCTTTCCACTTTACATCCCCAAAGTGGTTTAATAATTATGCATTTTGAATAACCGTTACGTTGCCGGAAATTACGACTTAAAGCATAATTTTAACTTTCGCGTTACTAAAATGCGCCAAACATAAAATTACAAGTTATGTTTCTTACTCACTTATAACGTACATGTATCCAGTCTCTATATTCGTAAAAAAATTTGGGGAATCGGTAGACACCTCGCATCTGTATCGACCTGAAACCTCTGGCTGTACATTCCTCAGGACGACTTCGTGAGGAGTAGACTTGCTAAGCTGGAAACAAAGTTTATATGAAAACAAAATATTAAAATCACAGCTAAGTAAAGATTTAGCTAAACAATATCAAATTGACATAAGGGCAGTCATGCTATAATAGACGTTTCGAATTCCTGAAAACCAATCATTCTTTCACATACAACTGCTGTTGACGGTTCATTTCATGCGGTGTGCCAGCAGATTCCAACACTAATAGAAAAAGTTTTTATTTCTGTTTTTGTATTTACATGAACTTAATGGGAATTCTGTGCTACAAAGTACTATTAAATATTTTTTGAAGCAAAATCCAATTTCGTGTTATTTCACATTGCATTGAAAAATTTAATATTGATAGCGGAAGATCGTTTTACAATGTAATTTATGTTCTTTCTTTGTTCGTTACTTTGATATATTAAAGTACGTAAAAAATATTCTTACGTCGACATCAATCCCAGGAAGAGGAAACACTTGTGTATCAGGAAGTTCTTTAGGTAAAAATCGATAAAATTCACTTTGTCCCTTATACCACTTCACTGTGTATAATGGTTCACCTTCCAAATTGTAGCGGCATTGTAACGTTACGGTGTCCCCAACGGTGGCCGCTTGGGGTATTGTCACTGCGACATCCTTTAGACCAATTGTATCTGTAAAAAGAGAAAACAGCTTCAGATTTGCGAATATAAAAATCAGTTAAGTCGGTATATTTTTGTAGAAATTGGCTTCCACGCGCCACGCGGATATACATTTTACTATCGAAATACGTCTAATACAGTTTCGGAAAGGCGCAGAAATGTGGCTTCCTGAAGCCAAAATAGTTTTGTTAGTATCTACCCTAAGCTTTTGATACGCGTTTCTGTTTGAATTTTTCTTCCGAGAGCTTAAATTCGGTTTGACCGTGATTAAGCTCCGAATCTATTTATACAGGAAAATTTGTTGCGGAGGAATTTGATTTCTCATATCCTTTCCCGTAGCATATTATTGAAAGCTTTATATAGGACTACCCGACTTACTTGATACATGGCGAAGTTTAGAACACGTATTACATTGCGAACAATCCTGGAAGGATTTACCTACACAGATATAGAAGACTAATGACAAATACGATTAAGGTTATTAATCCCCAAAGGGCACGCAGTTGGAATTGTGTCTCGTTATACTAATCTTGTGAAGTAATAAAAATATCGATTCATACTATAATCAACTAATAATGTGTTTAGTCTTATACTTAAGGAACTAACTTAGAAAAGTGACGGTAAACGATGAGATGTGATTTAAAATGCTTGCGTTATTTCTGGTTCTTGCATCATAATTCATAGTCATTATGCTGTTTTTCATATACAATGATATTCATTAACAAGTAGTCATAAGGGATTTACGTGTATTGTTTTTCCCTGTGTCTACTTTTAAATGACAACATTTTTCTGAAGGGCGCCTAATTTTATGCACCAAAATATCTTCTAAAAACAAAAAGATTTAGCTATCATATTAATTAATTTGAATGTTGTTGCTTTGGCTTTCGTTTTTTCATTTTCGTTCGTGTGCAATACATTCAATTGTAAGAGATTTATTTTTTGTGAAGACAAAGCATAACAATATTGAAACATTAATTAATATGACAGCCAGATCTTTATTTGTTTTAAGAAGTTATTTTGGTTGCGCCCTTCAGAAGATTTTGTCATTTAAAAGTAGACAGGTAAATTCGTATGTCTACTTCTTAATAAATATCACTTAATACTTTTCGATTTAAAAGGCAATAATAGCAGTTGGTCTTAAGCAACCACATATGGTCGAGAAATAACTCGACAAATAATTAAGTTTTATTGGTTGCACATCTAGAGTATGTAAATTTCATACAGGAAATAGAAATACCTATGGGAATGGGCTAAATAATGACGTGGGCCAATGGATAGATGGATAGTACGGACGTACTATGTATATCTGGTTTAAAACCGTTCCAAATGTGTATTTTAAGTTATGCTAAATCAACGGCATATTTTAAAAAAGAGGAAAATAATTATGGACACATATTCGCAGTTCAGTCTTTTGTTTCTCAAAGTCCTCTGGCAGAAAATATCTTAGAAAGGCCACTTAAAGGACACACGAAAATTCTGATTATAGGGAATTTTAGGGATTAGGTATAAGCTGGGCATGTGAAGGGGTTACTTTAAGACGAGCTACACACCGAATGTTTTATTAAAGCATTTTTAGAGCTTATTTGCTTTTAATTTCCTTATTTTTTTACCTACATTAGCAATTCAAACATTTGATAAAGAATCCACTTGCAAAATTTCATCGCACTCGGTCCAGTCGTTTTCGAGATATCGTGCTAAAGGACAGATGGACAGACATCGCAAAATTATAGTCTCGCTAGGAGCTCGTTAATAAAGAAAATTGTTCCGAAAATTTCTTCAAAATTGATGAAAATACGCTGGGGGTTCACATTTATGGGGGCCATTATATATTTTTTGAAGCCTTGAAGGCGCCTGGCAGTGTAAGAACACTAAATGATCTTGCTTATTGATTTTTTCTCTGTTTATATATTAAATTTAAAGTTGTACAAATTTTGAAACGCCTCAAGGATAGAAAGATAGATAGAAGATGGTAATGGGGGTAATTAATAAATGGCCAGGGTGTCGCTTCGAACAGTTAAAAATATAAGTAATTTTTAAGATTTTTATTTTATTTTATTTGTCGAACGCTTGCGTACGGGGTAATTTGTTTATACAAGCTTTGTGATCTTGCCTTTTTTTCAGGAATTTTGTTTTAATTATCATTGTTTCCGAATAAATTTTTTGTCATTGCCAATCAATGAAATTGTGTTCCTTCGAATCAATTATGGTACCCGGGTAGTGTTTTTTAGATTTATTTAAGGTGTGGATCAAAATTTCTGTAGTAATTCAATGGAATTTGCAAAAGTTGATCGATGCCACTGAGTCTCCTAAATTATTAATTTAAGTCAATTATGATTTGTACATGTACATGAGAAAGAGGTTGTTCCTTCACGCTGAAATTCCGCTGATTCGTCTTCTCACTATTCAGAGAATTATTTCTTCCCTAATTCGCAATTGTAATCAAATAGCCCTAATTAAGATAACCGAATGCGATACAAAACCTCGACATCAAGTCTCTAGACATCCGGAATCCATTAACAAAACAATGTTCTACACCAGGAACTAAACGATGCAGAAAGGACAATCTTTCACTCCACCGAATGCTCGCTTATTTATTCTAACAATTCCACTACCAAAGAATTAATTGGAACGGCCCTTTAAATTTCGACATCCCATAGAATTTCTATGATATTCAATTAATGCCTAAACTGCTCTACCCTTAGAAACTCCACAACGAAATTTCAAAACTTTAAATGCAAATTGAGAGCTACCGTTACAATCCTCGTCACGTTATTTTAAACCGAGTATTCTAATCTAGATTCTAATTTTAATTTTTTTTAAATTCTATATTAAACATGTAGTACATTTTGTGTTGACCGCTGACTAAATGAAGGCAATTTCTAATTACATCGGTATCAGTCTAAATAAGCACACTCTATCGACCTGGCATTTTTGATATATGAAAGCTTACATATCTCGTAGTGCATAATTTTTGTAATTTGTGTGTAAATTTTGTGAACTGTTTGAGCCTTCTACATCCTGCAAATGTCGTCAAAATTCTGAGGTTTTATAGCCTCTGTATAAACGTCACCGTAATTTTAGTGCCATTTTTCATTGTATGTATTCCATAATCCTCTCACAACCCTACGGGGCCGTTGCCATAAAATTTTACACAGAACGTTTTTTGCTGTTTTCTATAATAATAGTAATATTATTATTATTTGCTGTTTTCATTGGTGGAGACCCTTTAGGCATATACTGCAGTGAGTCGTTGATAAAGGATCCTAGGAATACGCCCAGGTTTCATCGCCAGTGGCGTAATAATCGACCTACTACTCCCTCGATTAATTAAATTAAATTTAAAAAAACATACTTTCTTCTTATATTTAATTTGAAGCGGGAGAACCGCATTCACCTCCATCGCAACTATAACTCAACATAACAACGACAAATGATTTGTTCTGGGCACATGCTTTTTACATTATGCGATATGCTTGTGGTGCTAGAAGCGCCTG
The DNA here is from genome assembly GCF_008802855.1 of Photinus pyralis. NCBI lineage: Eukaryota > Metazoa > Arthropoda > Insecta > Coleoptera > Lampyridae > Photinus > Photinus pyralis. The sequence goes on from NW_022170510.1 coordinate 7,170,366, forward strand.
TGGTTAAAATTTCAAGAAAATGTTTATAAAAAAGAAAGTTGGCATTTCGCAGTCTGAGCATGCGGACACTAATGGTTGGTTGAGGTATCAAAGTTATAAGGCTACCGAATGCAAAAAGAACAATCTAAATATCTTGAAAACTTAGGAGTAGTTAAGGACTGGGGCGGACGGACGGATAAAGTGGGAGTAGGAGAGGTGGTAGACATTTTTGGGTAAGTGGGTATTTGAGGCACGCTGAAAACTTGTTCAATATACTTTGCCAATAATACCCAAACACAGAATTTCAGAACTGCCTGAGAAGTAGCGGCGCTAAATCAACCTTTATATTTTTAAAGGCACATTTTTTAATTTAATTAATAACAAATAGTCATGCCCGAACCCGGATTCGAATCGCAGTCGAGCTCTACTCCACTGCGCCACACGGGCGGCCAAAAATTATTGGCAGTAATAATTTGGTACCTCATTTCTTGATCTGAATCTAATATCTAACGAGAAATCTATCATGGACGCAAATAAAATGAGTATAAGGAAATTCTCGACTTTTTGAATTTGAGAAGTGCGGTTCGAAGTTGCTACCACGTCATCAGACCGATCAGTTGTGGTAAATTACCTTCAAAAAAGAGACAACAAATTTCTTCTTGTCTTTGAATGTAAATCTGTTCTATTTGGCAGTCTAAATTATACAACTTTTTTTATTTCAGTTCATGCCCTAACCAAACTGTATAAATGGAGGACTGGAACTAGCCCTTTCCTTGAAGGAAATTGAAGTTGGAAATCTAACTTGTCCTTTTCAATGTCAATTCAAAAGTATACGAGGGCTATATTTGATAACTAAACAGACTAGTTTTCTTGTCATATCGACGCTTAACGCTTTCAATGCTCTATCTCTATAATGTGGAGCTCATTTGTCAAAAGCTAACGACGCGTCAAACTCGACGGCGTTCAACATCCGGTTGCGTACAAAACAGCAGATTGTAAAAACAGTGCAGCGCGACCAAGGTGAAAATGTAAGATTTATGAGATTATAAGCGCGTGTATATTGTACTAATACAATTATGTTTCTACAATGCGCATTCAACGTTACCAATTTCATTAAAACAATGGGGCGTGGAATTATCGAGAGCTCATAAATTACGCTTGTGAATTTGGGGAGAGTATTTGTATTTTCAATAGGTATCAATCATTCTTAAATAATAGTTCACAAAGATACGACTACATGCACCTGAAAAGTGCTCAATGAGGGCGAATGGTAAACTCTATATCATGCAATATCATGAAGTGGCAATGCCATGAAAAGAAAATGATTTCTATGTATAACGCATCATGTACAGGGTGTAAATCGAAAAGTGGAACATAGGCGTTTAACATGGGAAATTACTTCTATATTTTTCTTTTATCATAGTCCATGGCTACTTAGACTAAAAACTCGTGAAATCTTTACAATTAATTTTTTCGCGTACAAGAAGAGGTAGAATAATCGTTTCACATGATTTAGATGCAGAATTTATATCTCTATAACTTATTTGAAGTATTTTTGCGTAAAATAATTAGGAAACGTTTGCGCAAAGAAAAAGTAATTTCCCATGTTAAACGCCTATGTTCTACTTTTCGATTTACACCCTGTACATACATGTTAGGAAAAAAAAATTTTTCAACAAAAGCCGTTTATTTTTTTACAAACGTTTTTAGAAACAATTACCTATGATACAGTTCGTCTAGCTAAGTGACAGCAATTTCCGTTGTAAGAAACAATGCTTTTGCCCTCAATATTTTAATTGTGCATTTGGGGTCGTACTAAAATTCGCAATTAACCTCTTAATTTACCAAAACAGTACAAGGAGGTACTATATGAACAATTCAGAGTATATTTATCTCCTTTTGATAGACATATTCTAGTTCGCACTTTGCTTCAAGTTCCTTTTTTTTATGTGACTGAATAATGTAATAGGTTCGCCAACGTTTTGGAAGTCAATACTGAAAGAATCGACTAAGTTTTGAAATAATAGCACTATTGATGTTTTTTTACATCATAACCATCCTGTTTTTTTTATTGCAATCGTCAAAGTTTTTATTGTATCGCAGTCTATGAGAGATACTAGGATTAGCAAAAAAAGTGTAGCGAGAATAATTTCAAATATCTTCCTTTGAGAACTGAAAAATTTTCTTAACGAGCTTGCTTTATTGCGCGTAGTTTTTTTTAAGTTCTTTACGTATTTATTAATCACGCTTCGTAAATTTTAACGATGTTACTTAGTAGACAATAAAAATTGACAGGAAATAAATTTAATGTGTATATGTCCTAAATTCAAACATCCATCTACTCTTTGTGATTTTGTTTTTTGCATTTCTTTTATTGACGGTTGTGTCATCGTATTTTTACGAGTTCGATTTTATTCGTACGAACACTATTTTATTTTTCAAATTTAGATCTATTCTTTGAAGGGAAATTCAAAGTTTGCCCTACATAAAAGACAGTTTGAGAATATAAAATACTCTTTATGTTTTCGTAATAATTATTTACGTTCTGTTGATGGGGTTAAGATGTCTATAGAGAGTGTTTTCATCGGAAAAGTGAATTCTTAGAACTCTTTTATAATTCTTGTTTTCGGGAATGCATGTGTGGAAAACACGGCAATAAAAGTGAAATTATACACAATAAAAATAGCATTCGTATGCAAGACATAAAAAAGGTAACGACTAGTCCAATATTTGTAACCGTATCTACTTGCAATATATCAATAGCCTACCCATCGGTAATTAGATTATGCTTATATCAATACACGTACTTTCAGACTCGCTTCGTAATTACACACACATTTATAAATTACAAGAAACATTTGAAACACAAAAGCCTAATTGGTATATTTTAAGTCAATTTTAACGCATTTATATTAATTATAATTATTATATTAATCTCTGTTTAAGTTACGAGTTGCTAAAACAAGAATGATGCATCATTTATTTTAGTTTATTACCAAAGAAAAAACTTTTTGTATGCTTTTCTCTTTGGGATTGCATTGCTCGACAATGCTTTCATTTCTTCGCCGAAAAATATCAACGTTGTAATAAAGAAGATGTGCTTCGGTTTCGTTGCCGACATCGTAAAACATCCCATTGGAATTGGACCAGGAAGATACCTAGCAAAATAACATGGGGTAAACTGTATAGAAAGCCCAGTTGCCAAAAACCACTACATGAAATCTGCCAGAGAGCAGAACTGTGGAAATTCGAGACGACAACCGCTTCATCCGCCTGAGATCATCAACTTACTGCGATTGCAACAATTTTTTAAAAAAGGTACTTTTGAAATTTTTGCTGTTCTACAAAAGGAAAAGTATAGAAGGTTTTTGGGTCAAAGAGGCGCCTACATGATTAATTGGCGATTAATGAAATGTCAGTGAAAGCGAAACGAACTAAATTTTTTCCTATGATCATTTTTAACTGAGCTAGCTGGAGGTAAAAGTACAAAAAGGTAAATTCCAAAGGTACTTCGGCAACATAAAAAGATGAAGAAATTACAAGAAGAATTTATACTACGAACCTGTACAAATTGGCACCATTCCACGGGCCAGAATTACCGAACCACCCTTTAATTTATAGCTGACCGGTACAATCGTGCATTTAGAGCATAACATACCATTTCTATGAGTCAGGTATAGATGCTACCATTCTGCAAGCTTCAATACGGGGGCTATTTCATAATGGCGAACCGAACGTCCATTTTCCAAATAATTATTATTATACTTTCATACAGACATTCATCCAGACGGTTTGATATATAACCCACCAAAAAACATTGAAAAATGGGAGATACTCTTGTTACTCTTGTTAAATGGTTGATGTAATTGATTAGCGATAAGAATGCATTTACTGAAGTTGGTGTAAGATCGGGGCCTTAAGTTTCGTGTTTTTCATCAAGTAAAAGTCTTGCCGTTATAGTCAGGAAATCAGCCGAATTCGAGTGAAGGTTAGATAAGACGTAAAAGTTGGACGTAGCTCTCGTCTACTTGGTCGAACGGCCATTGTTTCCTCTGTCATGTGTTTGGCTAGCCAGTCTAATTCGTTGGAGTAAAGTGTCGATCCTGTGACTCTAAGAGAAGATAAGATACGTTTTGTAAGTGCGTTGTCGGAACCCGGGACTCTTGGTGCCGCAGTCGCGCTTCCGCTCCACAAGCCGGCCAAGGAAACTAAGAAAAAAGGGGGAAGTGGCGATGAAACGGGTATGAGGCATAGGAGAGAGGTAGGTACCTACCTAATATTAATAAACGAATTCAGAATGGGAAAATACCTTTTTGATGTATGTTTTTTATTCTCCTTACCTTGCGGGCCTTTTAGCTTCCGTCAAAACCTGAAATTCAAGTTTGATTTAGTGGTTTTTGCCCGGATTTTTGGGATTTTTACAGAAAACAGTAGAGTAGCTTTAAGATTTTATTAATTTGTTTAATTTTAATCGAACGCTTATGCGGGGTGTGTAAACAGACCTTGTTATAGTCCACTTTGATTGTGAATTTTGTAATTAATTTTGTTCTGTACCCAAAGTTAATTTCAGAGGCTTCAAAATTTATTCAAGTAATCCTTTTGGAATTTAAGAAATTTGATCGCGGCCATTATTTACCATGGAATTTGAAGTCGAGATTTTAATTTTCCATTGTACCGGAATTTGGATGTGTTCTGGGAAATTTTAATATAAGCGGGCTATAAGCTAGGTTTAAGGTGTTTTGTGTTTGGTTCATTTTTGCGGGTCCATTGCACACAGAATGTTTATTTGCTCGCCCAACGGGCCACAGCAATATTTCTTATGGCAATAATTCCAATTTGATGGGGACTATTCGAGACGACACTAAAGGAATGAATGCTGAAAAAAAATTACCAAGGGTTTATTAAAATTATTATTTGGTATCTTTGAACACCAGAGCATTTTAGAAAATGACATTTTACCTGATTTTCCGCAGGAAAATGAGACTTCAGTTTTGTGAATCATATTTCTTATCGAAATTACACTGCAATGTGCAATTTGTAACGGTAGCATTTAATTTGCATTTAAATTTCTCTCGAAATTTCGTTGTGAAGTTAGAAATTTTGGGACTTCTAAGCCTAGAACATTTTGGGAATTGCATACCATACAAATTTCACAGAGTATCGAAATTGAGCGGTGATTGGTTTTCCAAATAAATAGTGTTCTTGGTGGAAATTAAACGAGTAAACTTGTCAAATCCTGATGGCATAGCAGCTCATCTTCCCTGTGTTCTTTGAATGGAGTTTTGTTTGTTAAGGCCCATCTGTTTGTTTGACTTCGGACTGAAGATTTTCGAAAAGATAATTAAATCAAGACTGGAACGGATAACATCCGGTAGAGTATCCCCAAAACAATATGGATTTGTGAAGGGGCGATCGACGACCGATGCGCTTAAGTGCATAGTCCAGAGGTGAAGCGTGGAGGACACATGAGGCTGCCGGAAAAGACGAGTGCAGCAATCTTGACGGGTAGAAGAAAATGGCCAGAGGCAAATATCCAAACGTTAGGCATGGTAATTAGTGACCAGAAGAGTATAAAAATACTCGGCGTTACGGTGGACATTAATTTAAGTCTTATAGATAACGCCAAAATGACCTGTGAAAAGACCCTGAAAAGTTTAATGGCGATCAACCGCATTCTGCAAAATGTGCGCCCAGTTATCAAGGATAGTGATGGCCACCGCCTTAACATCGATAGTGAATTATGAGGCAAAGGCAGTCGTGGACGAAGCGGTTGATCTCCAATATTGACGGTTGAAATAAAGACCAGCATGGGAAAACGAGTTATTACTTCACCCAATTCATCTGGGAACACGGAGAACTTGGCTGATATCTACAACGGAACAGGAGACGGGATATGTTTTGATTATGAAAACTTTGACGGCAATGACCACCCGGTCTTCGAATGCGCCAGACACAATCGACACCCAGTTCCTTCTGAAATTGATATATCAATGTTCACCAGAGTAAGCTATAAGCTTAAACAGTACTCAGATCCCCCTTAAAATTGCAATATTCATCTGCAGTACATTTGAGTTCCTTAAAAGTGTACTGTGCATATCAGCGCCTAGTTTTTTAAAGACGGATTTGAGTTCTAATTTAAAGTTAGCGTAGATTTTTCAGGCTGGCCATTAAATCCGGCTCCTCCAATTTCCTCTGCCCCACATTGGATAAATCTTTCAGAGTTGCTAACATTCCTGAAAATAAAAATCCCCATGTCCATTTCTTTTAGGAAAATGCTCTAAAAACAGCGCACACTGCGAAGCTTACCTATTCCATCATATTAACAATTATTGTTCTATTTAGTCCAGTTCCTGCCTCGCCTGCACTTTAAGGCGACTCGAATGCAATACCGCCAAACTTTGAGTTGAAATTTGCGAAAACGCACACCTATTTTAAATCAAGTTCACCTAAAAGTTGAAACAGATTTGTAGGTAGCACGAAATAAAGCAAATGTATCTGTTTTCATCGCACGTACATTTTTTGTTGCGCCCATCGCAGAAAATTTGTTTCATTCAACTTTCTGTGCTGGTATAAAATGCTAGGTGAGTGTAATGTCCTTTTTGAAAGGCGTCGATGCCCTATTTTACTTGCATATGAAACTCGTGTAGAACAACCAGACCAACTTTTTCACTATCTGTACTTTCGAGTTCCTAAATCATGTATATGGATAGTTATAACAGAGAAAAGATTTTAAAGTTAAAATTAATAGACGAGACGCACCATTAACTGCAGCTATTCTTTACTCTAGATCGCTGTCGATACTACATCTTCCAGCATTGTCTCTAGCGGAAAAGCATATAAAGATTACGCATTTTTTAGGAATACCGCATGTTAAATTTATCATTTAAAAATTGAGGTCGATTTTATTGTGCGGCACATGGAGACGGTAAACGACATAATTCTGTAACGTAAATTTACTTCAGCCGAGGCCGTGGGTGTACAATGAGAATTGCATTTTGTCTTAAAACAATATAGCTTGCGTTTCACGACCTCAATTTGGTAGATATATTACGGATAAAGTGTTTACTTGGCTAGTTTATAGACTAGCTGGATAGTATGTAAACTAACCAAATGTATGATTATTTTGATTGGAGTGCAGATGTAACGTCCAATTGTTTCGTTGAATGCAGTCTTGGTTTGGGTGACTGACTAACTGAATACGTACCATTGGGTTTGAGAAAATATCACTTTTGCTTTTGTCGTTGAAATGACAGATTGTGATTTTTGCGAAAGATATTATCTAAATTGGAAAATTCCACACTGAAATTGTTTAAATATATTGTCTAATGTTTTTTCAGAGCCCCAGTGCCATGTAATTGGAATTTTTATTCTGTATGGTGTCTGGTTAAACAACCAAATAAATAAATAAATTAATTAACTAATGGGTTTCGGAATGCGATATAGGTAAAAGACAGATAGGCAATAAATTAAAAATTTGACCATTGACACTCGAAGAAAGAATGGCACTCCCACACTTGGCTCTGCTCCTTCGCCTCTCGGACGTATCTCGCATACTCATACTCGTAATTTCACATTGACGTAATATCCATCCAAAACTTGAAACCGCCATCTAAACACTTCGACGAAATGAAAATTATGCTCGCAGAAACTTCTTTCAAAAACACAACAAACTCCAGGCCGGGCTTCAAATTGGTAACAAAACTCAAACTTGATTAAACCACCTTATTCAAATTATAACGTAATCGGCCGAAAAGAAGAATGGAACAGAAGTCCAGAATCTACAAACTTACACACTTTACCCCTTACAGAGCTACGTTGTTAGTTGAAGTTGCGGTTCATTACAACAGTTTCAGTGGTATCTAGTTAAAAACTATGAAAATGCAATTTGGTAGAAATGTCTCAAGCAAGAAATAAGATTTTAATTCAATACTTGCAATTCGATGAGCTTTTCCTCGCGAATGTTTCCGCCCGTGCTATTTGTATCTAGTTCAATGAGAAAAGTTTGCAATTTTTATTAAAGCTCGACAGGTTCATAAGTAGTCTCAAAGGACTCGCTTCAGTCAATACATTTATATATAAGAGCAGAATGTTTCACAACTGGAAAGCTATTTAAACAAAGAATATTTCTAAAGATCGATACTTACAACCCTCCTAATGTCAATGGTGCTGCTCGAGTATGTGTATAAATCTGTTCCACTGGCGCACAGTTTCGGTGCTCTTGTTGGTGGAGTACCTGTCGCAAACGTTGTTGATACGAAAAATAATTGAAAAGTATCTCTCATCTCATCATGCATAATTTAACGAGGAGAGGAAAACAAAAGGTGGATCGAATACACTATGCAATTATCTACGAAGGAGGATTTATCCCCTACTGCCCCCATCCTTTTTATTATACAAACGACGATTACCTAGGCGTTTGTTTACTGCTTACTAAATGTATTATGCAACGAAAAGGGGTAAATTGAAACGCCAGCTGTTCAACGCGCTCGCTAAACTGAATCTTAGTTTAGCGACATTCATTAAATCTGGAAACGCATTTATTTGGTTAGAAAGATGACATACAGCATCCGGTGTAAGATTCAACTTTGCCAAAGTTGTAGCGTTTATAGAGGTGACTGAACCGGGACTCGAAGTCTCACTTCTACATCTTTCGTATGCGGTACACAAATTATTTTGAGAATTGTATTTATGCAGACAACATCCACGTTTCTGTCATACAATAAGCATGGAAAACGTAAAGCGATACTATGCAAACTTCTTCAATGTTTATGCAACAATATGAAAAATAAATGAGTCGAATTGAAACTGAACAGATTTTCAAACGTAATATAGCCTTTGTTTGTTACTGGAAACAATACTCGAGAAGAATACGACGATAAAAGCTATAAACATTGATTTCATTTTTCTATTCAAATTCAAAACAGAACTGACAAAGGAAACAGATTTAAAAGACAGCCCTCTTCCTTCAATAAATTATGAGACGTATACCTACTAATATTTTTTTCATTTATAAGACTAATGGACCGCTTTTTTTAGTATAATAAAATAGGTTTATTTGAAGTGGATTTTTATACGTATTAGTGATTTAATTTGTGTACATTAGTCTGAATTACAGGTAATATTTTATATTGTCGCCTACCACACCTCAATAGAGATGTCTGTTGGTAAATTGTACAACCGAACATTATTCTTTGAGGGGTCGGGTTAGTCGGATCTATTTCTGTTCACCCAACAGATGCAGTTAAGCTCCTCCCAAAAAATCCCGGCAAATTTAAATGAACATTTTTACTTGGCCTCCTGGTACTTCTTTAATAGGTAAATACATTGCTTTTGATAAAGCAACCCATTATATTTGGGACTTGACATTATATCAAATGTCGGATTTAGAATACTTCTTGGGTATTTAGTTTTATGATACAATATACTGTTTGATTCTTGATAGTTCTGTAAATAAAAGACCACCAATTAATGATTTTATGATTACTGCACACTTGTTTGTTTTATTCAGCTTTCAAAGAAACCGCCCATTGTAGATATAGGGCTGTAATTACAAATCCACATTTTTAATTGTGGGATCCACTGCTGAAGAGAAAAAAAAGGGGTTTTCTATTTATAAAAATTGAGTATTCGCATTAATTTACGAAATTTGATATGCAGGGTGGTAATTTGAAAACTTACCACCCCATGTCAGTAAATAAACGAGATATTTAAAAAAATCAAAATCAGTTTCGGTAATTCGGAGGGGGAGTCACAATGATATAGTTGGCGACGCACCCCCTCTAATCCCCTGTGCCCCAGCCACCCCAACTTTTAAATCTTAAATAGTAACCCCCCATGTGTGACAGTCCTTGGAAAGCTCTGAAAAAATGATTTCCAACCATACCAAATAGTATTACATTTAGGTTAGTAATTTATTATCGTGCAAATCAAAAAATTAAACTAATATGATACATTTGAAATCTGTCGTATTTAAAATGGAACCGACGAACATAGACGAACTTTAGAAAATTTATCATATTAGTTTATTTTTTGATTTGCACGATAATTACTAACCTAAATGTAATGCTATTTGGTATGGTTGGAAAGCATTTTTTCAGAGTTTTCCAACGACGTGTCACACATGGGGGTCACTATTTAAGATCTAAAAGTTGGGGTAGCTGGAGCGCAGGGGGTTGGAGGGGGGCGTCGCCAAGTATGTCATTGTGATTCCCCCTCCGAATTACCGAAACGAATTTTGATTTTTTAAAATATCTCGTTTATTTACTAAGACATGGGGGAGTGGTAAGTTTTCAAATTGCCACCCTGTATAAATTTTTAAAACTCTTGTTACATACGAGTAGGGCGTATGCCTTAGATAATGTAACATGAAAACAATATTGCCGTGTGTGGTCACTATCCCCCCCACAGAATACCTGTCCATCTGGCTCAAAACAATTCAAAATTGAAACTTAGGAATTTTATAATTTCTCCTCGTAGACATCCGGCACTTGCTATAAGACAAATACTAATTATAGTCTCAAAATTCCTCAAATCGAGAGACTCGGTGGCCCCGATTAACTTAAAAAATTTTATTCGAACACATGATACAATTAGAACAAAATCCCTGAAAGAAACTAAAGCTTACACAGCTTGTTTGGGCATAATACCCCGCACACAGACGGGCGATAAATAAAATAAAACAAAATCTTAAAATCTCAATCCAAATAATCTGGTGGGAAAAAGTTTGCGATATTCAGGCGTTCTTATCAAAGACACAAAAGCACTCGCTGATTGTGTCAGGCAACATCACTTTTTTTTATTAAACTGGATTTTAATAAATATGATGAGAAATATTCGGTGGCTGCTAGGAGGGTACACGGAGACTTCATAACGCCAGGTTCGAATTAACGCCTCCCGTGTCCCCACTTACGCCGAAAATAAAGCGCAATTCACCGAAACACCTGCAATTTCTATCAGCGATAAGAACACGTGCGTTAATTAAATGGAAACTCCTTATCGCAATCGACCAGATGTCCTTACATTTTAACACGAAATTTAACGTTTTATAATTAAATACGTAAATCTAAATAAAAAATTTAAACAAGAATTACGCAATTACAAGCAATTTTAAAACGAAAAACAACACTGAGACACAAAATTAAATACAATAAACCAACTTACTTCGTCAATAATCCATCAGATTTACCCTTAATAAATTAAAATATTCTCGATTCTCTTATCCAGGGTGTCTCCGTCATTGGTGTTTAGACCGAGAAATATCGTCCACATGACGATGTTTACACAACAATATATTTGTTTCTTTTTCATTATGAAAGACAAAAAAGCTCAAATAATTAAATAACCGTTCGCTTCATGTAACTTACATTAAATTTAATCCAATTTTGTGTAAATAGAAAGATAATTGAGTACAACTATGGCACGATTTAAAATAGCCTTTCCGTATAAATTTTCGAAAATCGTTTGATATTAGTTTATTTTATAACAATCGATTCAATAATGGTTTCCGTAAAACAAAATAACTCCCTCCTCATCCTTCCATCTTTTCGTGTCCTAGACGACTTTTGGCTCGAATGTGCTACTGAAATTAAATGTTGGAAGTAGATTAATTGTATCTTGGGCCTGTCAATATAAATGGAACTAGAGAAATGCGCGTTGTCAATGTTTTAGATTACAGTTACTACTTGTTTTATGTTTCCGAAGCCCGGAGCATTTTGTTCCATATGCTTAATGACGTAGGCGCTGTAGTTGGGAATTAATCCATGTCCATCACCCTTCATCCCTTACAAAGAACCAATGAAATATTTGTATCCAAACTCGAATTTAGTAATCATAGCGTCCTTGCAATCTGTGTTAATAGTTACTAATAAATAACTCGACAATCGTGCCTTATAGAGAGTACGGTTTAAACGTGTGTTACAGAAGAGTTCATTATTCTCCACTGTTTCCCACATAGGCAACACTCTAGAGATCGTCCCAATCCAAGTATAATAATTGTACTAGTAACTCTTCAGAGTGCTTTTAAAATGTCGCATTTAAAGTTGAGTAACAAAATTCTAGTAATTGGCGTTGCAGGCAGGTACAAACCAAAGCCAAACCTTAATGTTCATGTAATGAAGTAATTCGGTGTGTAGTACAGGAAGAAAAAACTTGTGACTTTTCAGTCTTCATTTTAAGTCTAAGAATATTGTACCAAATTTGGTTCCAATCGCTTCAGCCGTTTAGCCAGAAATGAGAGTACAGACGGACAGACAGATCCACATCATCGAGATTTTGTTTTATTCGGATTCCCAGTGCTCCAAAACATGTATTTCTGTCAAGGGGGGGGGGGGTAGTTTTACGTATCTTACTAACGGCATTCTGAATTCAGTGTGTGAATGTTGGGTTCCAAAGCCGAATTTTGAAGGTGAGACTTTAAACTGGTTTTATTTTCCGAGATGAAAGAATTTTTTCCTTCCCTTTGGAGCGAATATTCTAGAGATCTGAAATCTGCGATTTCACTTTCAGTACTGTCTATTATCCATCCCTTTCCATGATTTCCAGTGCAGTTGAAATAAATATAGAACTAAATGTCTTGCAAAAAGCGATGCTGTCATAAACAAAAAAAAAATGCTGAGCTTTGTTTTTACATGCAACTATTTGTTGGTTGTCCAGTGTAGTTACTGTTGAAAGGGCGAAAAATGTATGGATGTATATTTAGAATGCGTTAGGATTACTGAATTGGTTGCCAATTTTTATCACAGGAAGTAAACTTACAATCTTAACAACCAATAAAAAGTAATGTAATGGCTGTCCTCTTCTTCCAACATTTCATTTAGCTAAACATGTATGGCACGCGGCCATTAATATAAAATATCCCCGTTCTAAATGAGTGTTACGTTATTTTGATTCATAAAGTTTTTGTGCCACTTTTTGCTCCGCAGCTAGCTGCCAAGAATTATTATGAATGAATGTAGAGATTTCCAGATGTGTACCTATAAATAAATGTGTCACCACGTTAGCTGCTGAATGAATTGCAAAGAAGATAAAATGACAAAATACAGACGGAAATTGCTGTGTAGGCGATGCAAGATATTTTAGTAAAAAAAAAAGGTATCCCGGAAATGTAGGCAAGGTGAAACAAATCGTTGGATATCACGTTATGTCAGGAGGGTGACGCGGGCAACTGCTGTTTCCCTGTTATTGATACCGGTCTGTGATTAAACTAATATAACATTTATTTAATTTGCATATAAATAGCCGTAGAGACACCCAGGACATATTTAAACTGATTTATGTATGCAACACCTTTTTTCCTAAACTATGCTGAATGTAGCAAATGCCTTGTCAAGTATTTTTTAGCTGTTCATAAATGCCTTAGGGGTGAAAGCAGCTATTTACGTAAATGATATGGATGGAGTACACCTATCACCCATTTTCTATTAGTGCAACGTCACAATTGAATTTGTAAGACACTTCCAAGTTTAGATCGATTTTGGAACCAACCTTTGAAGTGAATAACGTTAACGGAAGGCATAAATAATACAACTGAAGGTATTATAGCTCTTTTTTAATATTTCTATTCTCATAAAAATATAATACAATGAATTTAAAACAATAATAATAACGTATCCGTTAAGTACTTGCCAAGTTTTACAATCCCATCAACTGAACCATTTCCACCAAATTTTACGATAGCTGTTCAGTAACGCGTGAAGCATAGAAATATAAATTCAGTTAGCGGAAATATTAATGTCTCCAGGAACTTATAGTTAATCCGTCGACGGATTGGTCTACTTCGTAATAGGAAACCGTGAGGGTTAATAAAAATGTAATGGCCACCACTTGACTGCAACTTGACAAGAAACCGTCATAATTTGGTTTTTGTTACTCATTCAAACTTACGACTCCAATAAATGATATATGTTCTCTTTCGGTTACTTGAAAAGGTAAAAGTGTAGATATGTGATCGATATTGGATAACGTCAGAGATTGAATCACGCTAAGTATGTTCGATTGCTAGATATATGTTATTTACAAAAAGGAAGAGAAAAATTTCATAAAAGCAGTTATAAAATAAATAAATATAATTGGAACGTAAACATCAGTTAGTAAATCGATATAGAGCAGTGCGGCAGTTGGGTATCTCGGGCAATGTCACTTTAACGCAATGCAAAATCCACAGAAAAAAAAACAAATAATAAGTGTGTGAATCATAATTAAGTATATCAACATTTTCTGCAATATGAACACTCTCGATCAAAAATGCCTCTTTAAACCTCGCTTTAAAGTAGTCTTCAATTTTCTCAAAAACTTAATGACTAATAAAGACTTTTAAACGTTGTTAAACTGTCTTTAAGCACGTTTAAATATATTCAATATAGTCAATACTTGGAAAAATCTAAATTTAAGGAGCATTTCATATTACTTTTGGCTTTATTTCCTTCTATTTCGACCCCGCTGAGCCCCAAAATGCCTGTTGCCAAAACGAAATCTCCACCGGAGGAGACAAATTAGCGTTTTTTTAATTGGTCTTTGTTAGTCATTAAATTTTTGAGAAACTTGAAGGGTTTTTAAGAACTTTAAAGAGGCATTCTTGATCGAGAGCATTTAAGAGTATTGCAGCAAATGTTCTTAACGATCTCAACAGCTTCTTAGTGGCCTTTAGAGCTCCTAACAAAGATTTTAAGGGTTGTTGGGAGTCTTTGAAGGTTTTGAAGACCTGAGTTAAAACTTATTTAACAGTTTTGATGGGATTCCAAAGACATGAAAAGGTTTACAAAAATCTCACAATGGCTTTTTAGTCAAAGATTCTTTGCCTTTAAGGATCGTTGGTGGTCTTTCAGGATGTCCATTCGTATACAAATGTTTTTATAGATGCCCAAGGGAAGGGAGGAATCTTTTATAAGCTTTTAATTAACTACTAGTTTATAAACTCTAGCTTTTATTGTCGCGATGAACGAGATGAAGAACTTTTAAGGCTCCATGATCATGAACCCTTTAAGAATGTTGTTGATTTTTAGCTTCTAAAATCTCCAGCATCCAGATTCCCCTAAATGCTTAATACAGTCTTCACAATTGTTAAACAAAATAAGTTGTAAGTCAGCAAATGCATGATTACAGCGCATTTTTGGTAATACAGATCAGTTAAATCCCTATAAAAACGGACTGACTAAATAAACAAAATTGGAAGATTTGGCTTAAAATCGAGGATAAATCTCAAAATAATTTGGACAGAAGAAGGGTGGATTAAAAAGGGGCATGAAAGTGTACCTTATGTTACAGGATTAAAAGAATTCTGAAGAATAGGACGCCACTGAGCTAAATGGCAACCAACAAAACCCCACGAAAATTTTAAGGTTATCCTAAAATAAAAACAAGCGGAAACTTCTTCACGCCTCATCGCTAAGGTTACTGATGGCGCTGAAAAGAAAAATTAAAGACAAAGACGAAATAGACTGTAACCCGTCGACTTTAAGTTTAAGTTTAAGTTAAGTCTTTATAATATTTAAAAGTTGAGCTTTAAAGAGTACTTGTGTCTTTTACGAACTTGAATAGTATTTTAGAGAACCTTAAAGGAAATTTAACACCCATGCATCCATTGGAATCTGTCGGTTTTTATGGGACCTCTTTTATTTTTCAGGTCTTTGGAGTCGTCATGATCTATAAATGGTTACGTGAATAGTCACAATCGATGGCACTTTAATACAAAATAATAAATGCTTTCAAAATACTACACATAGAAACTGAAATATGTGGATGGAAATATCCAAAAGCAAAATTCAACTTGCCAAAGGGGACCAACTGACTGACGAAAATGTTCCTTTGAAACTCTACCTACAGCCCTTTGGGCTCAGAGGGATGCTGCAGCCAAAATCTGCAAACGTAAGTAAATATTAACATGAAGAATTTCTTCGGAACGACAAAAAGTAGCGTAGTTAAAAATCGGAGATATCGTTGTCCAAGTTCTAGTAACTTATACCGGACCAATTTACAATAGCAAATTTTCTTCAAAAAGTAATCGGCAATAGTTGCAGTTAACATGAACAGTAAATCTTCAGTTGTAACAATTTCTAGGTAGGTCGATTTAACAATGTCACGGGATCGGCTTCTATCAAAGTGGCGAGTCCACGTAAAAGGCGTTGTCGTCCAAATTCGATGTAAGTAGTAATATTCAGGTACAAAAAAACACAGGCAGAACTAAATATATTTGCGTTTTTGAAGGTATCCAGCAACTTTAGGAAGCAAAGACAAAATATAATCACTGCCAAAACTAAACCCTTTAAAGGCAGACGACATAAACGACGACAAAAAATGGCGTATTTCGATGAATGCAACAAGCGATCTTTGCATAAGCGTTCAGCCAAGAGAAAAATCCTTTGCATTACTTCTATAGCGGTAGAACAGGAAATACGAAATAAAATCTTTACCAACAATCTAACTTACAGGAACTTACATTACACAGGAAATATGCAGGTGACGTAACGGGTATTAAATGAATTCAATTGGTAAAACTGAATTTAAAGAAACTTACACGGTCCATACTTGTGAATAGAAAAATGCACGAAGCGGTTTTATTATTAATAAAGTTTAAAAAGAACCAAAACCAACGTTTTCCAAACAAGAAAAGGTTCCAAATGCTGTGAATTGTAATTGCTGAAACAAATTGTTAAAAAAATGCAAATTTTGGGGACATGGTTACCAAACAATGTTTGATATCCTATTTTGTATTTAATTTCACATTTACTTCGTGGGTAGATTTCTAACAATTTTGTGTAACGTAATACTAATGAATGACTTCAGGCCTATATAATTTACTGCCATCCCTCTGAATGACAATGATAAAAGTAGGTAATCTCGAGTTCTTACAGCACATAAATTATGAATAATAAATAGTATCAGTGCTGTTTGTTGACATTTAATATACGAAAACTGTTTCTTATGTGAAAGTACTATTGTTACAGCACATAAATTCAGAACATTCGTTATTAATATCGTCATACAATTTTCCCTGAGCATCTAAGCCCACAAACAGGAACAACTATAATTAAAAGTGCTGCCTGTAATAATGTTCCTCCGAATCCTTTGCGAGAAAGGCGAAGTGATATTAATATCAAACGTTTTAAATTTAACAAGTTGTAGATATGAGGAAGAACGTCTTGAATACCTGCATATCAATTGTACTAAACATTCATTTGTGTTCCTAGAAGGTGTTAGAAGTTATACAAAAGGAACTTCAGCACATAATATTGAGACGCGCGTTTCGTTAAAATGAAATGAGTTCTGCCCGTAGTTACCGATTGTACGAGATTTTTAAAAATTCGAACTTCATCAGCAGGTGCTAATTTGTATCTTTATAAACGCATAATTATGCAAATTTAGAAAGTTTTTG
This sequence comes from Photinus pyralis, assembly GCF_008802855.1. NCBI lineage: Eukaryota > Metazoa > Arthropoda > Insecta > Coleoptera > Lampyridae > Photinus > Photinus pyralis. The sequence continues at coordinate 7,187,713 of NW_022170510.1, forward strand.
CATCAGTAAGGCCCACATTCTTAGTTTTATGTAAAAATGTTGGAAAGACCTTAAAAGCGACACGTTTATTGATTAAAACTTCGTTCGGACCCTCCCTCACTTTATATGTTCGTTTCGGTGAAATTTCTGTCTGAAAATTCCCTTAGGGGTAAAGAAAAATGTAGGTATGATAAATTACCCGAATTGCAAATAATAATTATAGTCAAGTATGACTGCATTTGTGAACGAATCGGAATAGTTTAATCTTATTATTAGCGGAAAAAGTCCAAAGCGAAAAAGTTTGAAACTACGGATAACAACCACAAAACGAGGAGGATTCTTTCCTTCAAAAAGTAGAGGTAACTGCATTAACTACTCCTTTTGAAATTGGGAACGGCAAACCTGAAGTTAAACAATTAAAGCCTTTATCCTGCCATTTATGCAATTAACGAAATGTGTACCAATGCATTAATATACTAATTGTTGCAATAGTTAGATAAATTACGATTAGACCAAATAAAACTGTTCTATTCATTGTTTTAGGCTTATGGCACGTCGTGCCCTATTAATTTACTACAATCCTTGCCACGTAACGAATTAGCAGTCTCACATTACTGCACAATAGTTTGATGAGACGCTTATAAGACTAATGGGCGGAATGGCCCATGGAAAATATATTTATAACTGAGAGTGTAAATAGTAGCTAAAGTCAAATAATGTTCAGTGTTCAATTCGAACATTTTATAAAGTAAATATTATCCGTACAGTTTCACTTTAGAGTTGATATTGTAGAATTTACCAATGAAAATTAATAATACTAATTAAAAAGATGAAATACAATACAAATCCCAGACTTTATGGAACTATCGGTCTTCCGAAAGTAATAAAGACCCTGTAGAAAACAAACGCGAAGAAATATATACACGTCCGTTGCACTGCAGTCGACTAATTTATTCTTTCAACTACTCACAAAACCACTATTGGTCTGATTCAATGCTCAAAAATGACGCAATCCACACCTGTGCTATTTGCAACCTCTTGGCTCTCGTGAGAACATTTGTTACATCTAGCAACATTTTTACAATTACGACCTATGTGTCCAAACCCTTCGCAACGATAACAGTTCACCACTTTTTGCACATACGGAACAAAGCTAGGTAAAAGCTGGTCCAACAAATAATAATATTATGAACTGCATTGGAACAAAAACGGTCTAATTGTTATAGTTGGGGCTTTATATTATTAATTATCTCAATTATCTGAAAATCTTTTCAGGTCCTCTCCATTGAACATAAAAATAACAGACCAAAACTTTTCAAAATTTGAAGAAAATTATTGGCCTGAAAACGTAAAAGCATAAGCGTAATTATGATATAGTAATTACTTAAGTACTACCATTGTATATACACCATAGGTACAATGGTACTACTTCAGTACACTGATATTATTCCAGTATACAGGGTGTTACATGACCGTATGCAAAAAAAATTGGGTGATGGAGGGGATCAAGACAAGCACTTTTTCCAAATAAACCAACGTGTTTCGTTTGAGAGCCACCCCCAAAGAAATGGTGAAGTTTGGATTTCTTCTTTAATTTTTTTCTCAGCAACCATTAAGAGTTACAAAGATGGGTGGCAGGTTTTCGGGTATGTTCTATTCGTTTTTGAAAAAGGTGCACAAAAAATGCTGATTTCGACGAAATTTGGTATCTGGGGGTTTTTCAACATGAAAATCACGAATCTGGAATTAGTTTTTGTAAATTCGAAAAAAAAGTTCCACTAAATTTGTTGTGTAAATACTTAATGAGATAAGGAACAAAATTTCCGAACAGTTTTTTTCCTTTTTGTGGTAGGAATTTTGAAAAAAAATTTTCAATTTCATATAATGCATACCCGAAAACCCATTCAAAAACGTGCCGTGCCACCAATCTTTGTAACTCTTATTGTTGCCGAGAAAAAATTAAAGATATCCAGTGCATTTTTTAAGAATAACAAAAATGTGCGTTTTCTCCGTCCGTCCGTGCGTCAGTCCGTCTATCCGTCCGTTCCACTTCTGCGGTTTCGAACTACTTTTAGGGGAATGGTCCTAGAGTCCTGGAATTTGTTGCAATACGTAGCCTATACCTTCAAGGTGTGCCAGACGGTCAGCAATTTTTTTACTGTTTTAAGGCCCCCCCCCCCCATAAATTATTTCCTGAGATACTATTTTTGAAAATGAAACGTACATAACTTTTATATGCGACAACCAACTGGTCTCAAACTTTGCGTACGCATGCCTTTAGTGGTTCCAAGTAAAATTTTTGAAAATGGGGGGGGGGGCTGGGGGTGAACACACGTTCTACCCTTCATGGTATTGTTATGAAAGTCTCACCAAAATGAATTGGTTTTCACAAACTATAACTTTCCTACGCGACTCATTTTCAAGATCATGGCCGGGGGAGAGGAGGAGGGGGGGGAGAAATGAATTTTATCTTTCTCGGTATTCAAGGGTCTCAACAAAACTGTTTTCTGCCGCCCTTCTTTCTAATTCCTTGTCAAGAGGGGGGGGTTTTGGGTGTTGGAACTGGTTTTATCATTCATGTACTCTAATGAAAGGTCTTAACGCAAGAAATTGATTTCTACCAACCATTGCCTTCCTCCTCGGCCTCTTATTGTTATCAAATGTAAACAATTCATTATATCTCAAGAACAGATTATCGGAGGAAGGGCGATTGGAACATTTGGTACAAATATTGGTGATGTCAAAACGTTAAAAGCGAATATCTCCAAAGCGATTTGTCGGAGGAAAGTACCCACAAAGTCAAATCATTTACCAAGAAAGAAAACATCGATAAATATAGCTATTTCGGTTTTAAAAAATACGATTTATCTTCAAAAGAGTTGTGCACAATTTATACTTGTTTTATTATACTGGGTGTCACGAATATTATTAGACATTAGTATTAGACAAGCTATCATTTCTAGAGTATTAAGTGTATCGAAATGAGATTTGGTACAGGTAAATAGTACGTGAAGAGGAGAGTTTTCGCATATTTTTCTCTTTCCGCTCACTTCCGGTTTCACCGCAAATGGTCCAGGTTGTGAATTTTTAATTGGAACACCCTGGATATTTTATATGTTTTTGGATAAAACATTTTTTCCGATCCTTCAATTTCTTCAGGATTATTTTTTAAATTCTTCACATTCTGCGGGCTCTTCGGATATTTTAATTTTTTGATCCTTCAGGTTTTCCAGATTTTCTCGGAATTTTAGTTTACATTGCCTACATTGTCTCGTTTCGCAATAAAGTAGGCGTATTATGCCTACTGGCAGCTGTTTGAACTTCATTTGCTCTGAGATAAGATTTAGAACCGGCCTCTGTAACAGTAGTTAATAATTAAATAGTGGTTCCAATTTAGGAATATTTTTAACTTGATTTTAGGCAAATCAGGAAGTTTTAAGTTATGCTCTGTGTGGAGACGGAGAAAGAACATTTCCACTGCAGAGAAGCACTGCATGCGGTAAAAGTCCGCTAATCAAAGGCCTACCTCCATTTTTGCACCTTGTGCAGAGGAGGAAAATGTACCGGACTTGATTTTATATCTCTTGATTTGGACTTTTGTGATACGTTATTGGGAGACCATCCTGTCCCAAACAGACCGTGATTATTATATATTCAATGAATGTATTTATTTTTTACTTGAAAAGTTTGTCAAATGATTCTGTTTGAGTGGTCGATTGATGTTATTTCAAGCTAGAAAGAGAAATATTTCATTATTCGCGTTAGGGCCGTTAGTCTACTTTGGTAGGAAACTTCACCCCTACACTTCCTCACAGCAATCCAAAGTAACATGAAGAATGCTGTCAGTGTCATCTTCTCTTTTCAAGTCCGGCACTTCTTGAGTTTATATTTGTGTTAGACGCATTCTTAAATACAGTTTTTTTGTCGAAGGGGGCTTTTCATGGGGCTGCAGGGCATTTTCCATCCTCAAATTTCAGGGTGGTTTCATTTTTAAATAACAGTTTGACTGTATACAAGTGGTTTTATTCCAGTCTGTGGTTCGCGATGGCTTAATGTACTGTTCATAGGCATTTTCTAAAGTGAGAAATATAAATGGTTAGGAGGGGTTTCATTGTGTTTTTTTAGGGGCGACTTCAGAAAATGCCTATGAACAGTACATAACTATCAAGTGGACGTTTTCGTTAAAGGATTATTTAAATTAAAGTTAAGTGTACATGCAATTTTGAACGTCGAAACAATTAAATTTAAAAAAAAAGTGTTGGCGCTGGAAGTTTCGTAACGGATTTTAATTTGCAGTTTATGTCCAGAATCCTTTGATGATGTAGCCATTCTCATTTTAATTCTTTAAATGACATAATCTAAACATATTTCCCAACGAGACAACTACAACTTCAGAAATCTGCGTTTTGCACCAATTTCCCATATGGAGTTTACTTGCCCCTTTATCTTTGCAATCTGGCTCTGGCGAAATAAAATGTACCAAAGGCTCTGTTTTAAAATATTACATTTACGAACTAGAAATTACAAAGTACAGAATGTTAATATTATTATCTTCCCTGAATACATCAAAAACACTTCACCTCATGCGAATGATAATTAAAGGCATACTAAAGTTTACAACATTTTAATCTACTACAAATGTATTACGTTTGTAATTACGGCTGCGTAGGAAACGGTTCGTTAGTGGTTCTGTGGGTTGTAAACGAGTCCTGTAGCTACGCATCGCAATGTTTTTATCAAAGACGAATGGATTTATTTCCTCCGGAAGGAAAAATAAAATTTTGTTAAACAATCTTGTCAATGCCTCTCGAATCCGACAAGTTTATTATGTTTTTATTTGATCTGATTCAGATGTCAACGTATTGAGCGAGATCAAATTTTTTACGCCCTAAATTTATGCATATGAAAAAATAACGTTCAATAAATACGTTCCGGGGCGATAGCAGGCATTATCAATATTTGTACTTTTTTTCTGATTCGAAATATAAATTAGATTCTTTCACTTAAAAAATTGGTTTCGTACATAAAAGCGAGCTTTAAACGAGATGAAAAAATTCATTAAAAAAATAAAGAAGGTTTTTAGCTATAACGAACTTTCCTCCATACCTCCACCTTGTTATTAAACGAATTACCGGAGTCTGCTCAATATTCAATTTCCTGATGACGTTCAGTGGACTGTCAAAACGTGTAATTTAAATTAGGGCGTGAATAGCAGATTGTCGATAATCAATATTACAATGCGAATTAATTTAGGTATTTTTAAATAAATTGAGGTAAGGATTCTGGTGGTTATTTGTAAGGGGGAATTGTTCTTCCGTCGCACCTAATGGTGATATAAACTTCTAATCAACGAACTGTACGCTATAAAGATAATTCAATTAACTTCATTACTCTGTTTCTTATTTAATATATCTTAACAGAAATCCCTACTCTGAAGATAAACAAAATTGTTGTTACTGCCGTAAAACGAGTTGAGTTTCCCCTAATCTCCAAAGTCAACATACACCATCTACTTTTGCAACGGTAATTTGGAATTAAGTTTCTGCAGCTTTGTTTAAATATTTCTTCATTTGAGCAGCAATCGGAGAAGCTATAAACTGTACGTTGTTATATGCGCGGTAGGGTCAAATTTTGGGAACTTAATTAGTCGGAAGTGTCGTTTCTGTTTGCGCATACATTACCTTGTTAATATTGATACAATCATTACACACAGCTCAAGTTCTTAGCGGTTGTATTGTACAAATTGTATAGCGTAGAAGGTTTAGTAATTGAATTTTTGCTCGATCTATTGCTTAAATAAAAACAGTGCTTATAATTTCAGATTTTTGTTTTGTTATCGATTGGTATAGGACGTAACATGTTGGAAACCAAATCCCATCATCCACCGATAATTTCTTATGGAATTACCTGGCACCTTATACACTGTAGTACTTTTTCTCAATATTTCGATATCTTGCAAGTTTTATAACTTTTCCTTTAATTATTTTGCACAAAAAAATATGTTAACGATATAATTAAATAAGAAAATGGTTTTCAAATTTTACTTGCATGCTGTGGCAATCCTAAATTTGCATAAGCGCAGGTATGTCCGATTATAAAAACAAGTCTAACTATTCGTCTGAGAAGTATGTAAATATTACGTTGATTACTTCCAAGAAGACTCTTAATTGTGATAACGCAATAGGCGATTCTGTCAAGATGGGATGTGTAACACGAATAAGTGAATTAAAGGGGATGAGCGTAAATGGAAAAATGAAAAGTAAATTCTTACAAAATAATTTTTTTTTCGTCATTTCTGTTTATTTAATATTTTTCCCCAAGTCCTTTCGCAATTTGTGTAACATGTTTGTTTCAGAAATGGTTTTTATGTTCGTTAAAGAAATGAAACTTTATGTTTGCACGGGAAACGAGGTAAATAAATATCCGACATCAGGTTTATGGCCAATAATAAATTAAATAAGGAGTGCTACCTTTTTTTTTAAATAAATCCCCAGCAAGTTGGCGGGAGTGGCTACACCGTTTGTATAGATACGTTCAGGAAAGTGTCTCTAATACAAACATAGGGGAGGAATCATGTGTTTTGTATGTAAATATTCGCATGTTAGCGTACATTCCTAAATATTGCTTTCTCGTTTCGGAATGCTACAAGTTCTATTATTACTCGTTTCCCATTAGGGGATAACAAGCAAACGTTTAATTCAATACCGCCCAGAATGTATTTTTTATTATACCTGAATCACAATGTTGTATCCCGCCGAAGATCAAATCACCGTTTCGATTCTGGTCGGGAAAATATTGCGTTGCCAATACTTGCACACGTTGAATAAGTGTTAGTAAACAGTAGGAAACCTGATAGTAATATAACAACCAACGAATTCTTCAAAACCTTACAACTTTATTTCGAATGACTTTTTATTATTTTTCTTACATTTGCTTCATTGACATTCGCCTACTCATATCAAAAATATTAGCTGTGTTGCGACATTCTCCCACCTGAGAAACACTTTTTTTTTCAGAAAGTTTTTCTCACAATTTGAAACCTACCTACATATTTAACAAACTCTTTGTGGCATTTTAATAATACGGCCACTACGTGTAATCCTACAATTATTACAGTCCTTAATCATTTGAAACTGACTCTGTCTGCTTATCTTTAAGAAATCTTGAACTAGCTACTTTCGACTTTTCTTTTGTCATCTCCTGAACAGTAACAGCTTCGTTATCAAACTCTGCTTCAAGCTTTTCTTCTAGAACATTTGTATCACACTCCTGTGGATATAGTCTTTGATGGACTGGTCTAAGCAGCTCACAACGTGATGTTTTAATTTTCACCTTTTTTCTACCCACTAATATCCAATACCATTCCCGCAGCACACCAAACAAACCTTGGACTCCTAAACGACAAAACTCCTTACGTTTCTCCAAAATCAAATTCTGAACTGGGTACTTACTGGGCAAAGTAAGATATCTGTAGTCGTTTGTCTCATTTGGTCTATTTGCTACTTTCAATTCAATTCTAATTAAGGCAAATTCATTGTCTCTGGGCTTCAAACTTTTAATCTGAGTATTGCCAGAAAAACACTCTTTTTCCGCCTCTTTTACTTCTTTCACATTTACCTGAACATTAATAGTGTAGGGCCATTTTTCTTCACATACATATAACCACCGAGGTCCCTCCCACCATTTTGACAAGTTTGTTAAGTCTTTGACCCAATTTTGGAATGCTACAGCCGTCTCTTGGTCTACTTCAGTGTCCCATGTAATGTTTTTAGCCCAAACCTCTTGTAACCATAATTTTGGTTGTAAAGTTGCAAGACAAATGAAGCCTATGGGACCAAAAACGTTTTGTGCCATACTTAATAGTTTTCTCTTTGTCACAACGATATCTATTTCAATTGTGCTCCAAGTGTCATTTAAACACCACACGTCTTTCTCTTGAAACCATTTTAAGCCAAGCATTAAAATATTATTTTCAGTGCCACTTAAATTTCCCGAAAACTCCCAGCCCCTTAAATCGCATGGCGCTTCTGCCATGGCCTGTACAGATTCTTTGATGAACTTATTTACATCATTTCTACTTGACCCACTGGCTACGCAGTTGTTAACATAGAATGTACTGGCAAGTTTTTCTATTGTTTGTTGTGGATATTCACAACCAAGTAACATACCTTTTTCTTTAAAACAGAATTGTTTGCTGTCGTTTGAAACCGAACAAAATATGCATTTTACCGTACTGGTGTTGTTTACTAAACCAGCGGCAATCATTATACCCGCTATACTCGCTTTAGAGCTGTGTTTTTCATCACTGAAGGATTTCGATTTTTCGTATTTCGATAACCCGAAACCGTCGCTCGCTAGAACAATTCTCTGCTCGTTTTCAACCTCTGATCGCAAACAACGTAACAGGTTCTTAAGTCTTATCTCCAATGGTGACTCACTATTACGGTCACTTTTTTGTACACTCTGATTATCATCTAACTCAGCTTCAACATTACGACATGAATTATATGTCGACCTATGCCAAATTCTTAACAACTCTTGTGGCAGGCACGACTCCATCAGTGGAAACAAAACAGCAGCGTATTTATCAGAACTGATGCCCAGAGTGGCAAGCGCTCTTAACTGTGTCTCTATCTGATCATATAATTTAGTCAAATCCATTTTTTGACGCGAATCATTACATTTTAGAACTAGTCTTAGCAACTCGTGCACGTAGAACTCTATTTGCAAATCTCGCCCAAAACTACTTTTCATACACTCAATAATTTTATCGTAGTTTTCGCCAAGACTTGGTAAACTCTCTACTATCTGACGCGCACGACTGCCTGGAACTGTAGCTTGTATCAAGTACTCGATTTTGTCGCAGTTTCCTATCCCACTATCGCTGTGTATTTTTTTAAACTGAGACCAAAACCCTACCCACTCTCTTATGTTTCCATCATATTGTTTAAATTGCATTCGAGGTAGTTTAAATTTGTCCTTACCTGGTGTAAGGTCAATATTTACATTACCCTCGCTGCCATCTCTAATAACTGGTCCTACTGCAGGCTTCAACAGACACCTCTTCATTCTTAACTTAAGTTCTGTAAACCGTTTCAAGTAGACCTCTCGTTCATCCATAACTGGTCTTACTGCAGGCTTCAACAGACACTTCTCGATTCGTAACTTAAGCTCTGTAAACCGTTTGAAGTAGACCTCTCGTTCATCCATTTCTATCAACAACGCGTCCTCCTCCACGTCTTCTTCAAGCATTATGTCATAGATCCCATTATCACAGGCATTTAAACTGTCCCACTTGGTCTGTAAGCACTTCCAAAATAGTTCAACATTGCTACTCACCAAAGGAACTTGTATTAAATGTCCGTCTAACTCATTTGCGATCTTCATAAAGGACGCGCGGAGAACTCTCTGATTTTTCCTTTTTGATTTCAGGTTGTCAACCATTTTTACCTCTGTTTACTTTTCGTACGTACACTTATTCTTTTGCAACTGTATTTACACGCAATGTCCAGTCACGGTCGCCAAAAAATGTTGTATCCCGCCGAAGATCAAATTCACCGTTTCGATTCTGGTCGGGAAAATATTGCGTTGCCAATACTTGCACACGTTGAATAAGTGTTAGTAAACACAAGGAAAACTTGCTAGTAATAGAACAACCAACGAATTATTGAAAAACCTTACAACTTTATTTCGAATGACTTTTTATTATTTTTCTTACATTTGCTTCATTGACATTCGCCTACTCCTCTCAAAAATATTAGCTGTGTTGTGACAGGCACAGTAGCTGAGTGGTATGCGAGCTATTCATTGCCGAGTATCGGGTATTGTTTGGTTGCCGGTGGAAAACATTTTAAATAACTTAACGCCTTTACATTGTCGTATGGCCCATCTTAAAAAAACACCCTGTATGTACTTGTCTCCTTTTCGCAATGCTCTTGCAACCTTATACACTACTCATACATAAAATAAATTATTATTATTATTAATCTCAGACGTGTGCGCTTGAGGTGACAGGACGTGAATTCTTTGCTCTCTTAAAAAGTGTGCTTTTCTGTGGCTAACCAGACGTTGTACGTACCTAATTATTGTGACTTAAGATATTAAAATCTAAAAAGTACAGTTCCTAAAATGCAGTGCAATCAGTGTGAAGAAGCAATGTTTAATTCGGAAATAATATGTCAAGGTTGTAACAACAATTACCATTTTAGCTGTTCCATATCGGAGAAGACGTATCGCGCAAAATCGAGAACGGCAAAACTTGCTTGGCGTTGTATACAATACCGCGATAAAGCTAATAATCAACTTGCTACACCAGACATTGAATCCAGTTCAGATACAAAGGGGGAATTTTTTGAAACTGTCGAACCCATTAATCCTACGGAAACTCATATACTGAAGCAGCTCGTGCAATCGATTAAATCGTTATCAGAAAAATTCGACGGTATTAATTTATCCATAAATGCACTACGGGAGGAAAACAAGAGTCTAAGAGAAGAGGTTAGGTCGTTGCGTCAAACAACACAAGGGAAGGAAACGCAGATCGAAATTTTGTCAGCGAGAGTGAATTCTCTGGAACAACACAAACGGAGAAAATTCATCGAAATTCACGGCATAAACACTGATGAACAAATAACAGCAGAAGAAAAATTCAAAGTCATCACCGAAAAAATCGGTTGCCAAAATATCGAAATTAAACGTGTAAATGAAGTTTCCTTAACCCACACAAACTTTTTGCTCATTAAATTAAAACACGAAGAAGACAAACCTATCGTTTTAAAAAAAGGTCGCGAATGGTACCGTTCATTGTCGGTTAATGAAAAAAAATTAAACAACATTAATAGACTGTATTTTAATGAAAATTTAACCCCCGAAAACCGAGTAATTTACCGTGAAACGCGTAAAAGGGCTATTATACTTAAATACAAGTTTGTTTGGGTAAAAAATGGAAAAATTTTTGCAAGGAAGGACGAATCTGACAACTGACTGTGTTGATAAAATGTTTAGCGGATGTCAACAAATGTTTAATCTAAAGACGACCTATGCGTACTTTTATGTTGATTACCTACAATGAACTTTCTCGATAAATCAGTCATTATCAAGCCTTTGTAACCTATCACAGATAAATTACGTTTCATTTTTTAATAGATTTTATTTTACTTTACGTCATTTAAAAATTATACAATAGATATTGTCCAATCAATGCCTTTTAAAATTGCATATTAATTATAATTTATGATATAAAACCAATAAAAATTGAATTGTACCAGTTCTGAACGTTTGTAAATAATTATTTGTATGTTATATCCATTAAGAGGTGCTAGTTGGCAATTTAATTATTTTATGCAAAATTATGATGTACCTAATTATAATTACAATTTCGAAATATAGTTCTGTTTTCAGTTCATCTCAAGAGCCACAAGAAATAAAGTCAAGAAAGAAGAATAATTTTAAATAATGTAAATGTAAATTTTGGAACCGGCTGACAAGTCTCAGACTTAGCTGGACCACAAGTTGTATATTTTTTGTAAATAAACCATTCATTCAAATAAGCATGGTTTAATAAGTAAACATTAGAACGGGCTTTTAGGGCAGGAAGGAGTGTCGAAACGGCTTGCTACGAATTAACCCAAGTGATTAAATAAAATGGATAATGCGGGTTATTTTGTTGTAGGATTGAAAGCGTTTGATGCGGTATCTCTTGAATTCTTAATTAAAAAGCTAGAAACAATGGGTATATATGAAAAGGTGTCTAAATGGTTTAAATCATACGTACCAAAAGAAAAATTTCAGTCAAATATAATTGGATTATTACGATATGGAAATGGGAGTACCACAAGGAACAGTTTTAGGTCTGCTACTTTTCTTATTATTTACACATGATCTTCAGCACATCAGTCACGGTTTTGTTATAATACTATTGTGATCATGTTTCAGTATTAATTTCGTCTAAGTGTGAAGAAAATATAATTAATGAAATAGATTGTATATTAAATGAAATGAACAATTGGTATAATAAGCAAAAAACGGTGAGCAACAGACTAAACATTTCTGAAAATTGCCAACTAATTTGGAAAAAAATTCCAGTAACATCATTAAATTTCTTGGATTAGGAATGGATAAAGAATTTACATGGAAGTCACATTGTGTCACTGTGGCAAAAAAAACTATCAAAATCATATTTTGCAGTTTACCAAGCAAAATTTTGCTTATCTAGACCAGTACTCATCAAAGTATACTATTATAGATGCCTGTGAAGTTGGCCTGGATAAAATAGCCCGGCAGCATCGCACCATGCTAGATCGTTAGTGCTTTGTTAGTGCTCGTTAGTACCTCACAAGTTAACATAAGGGCTCAAACCGTTTTCTCAAAATAGAAATTTTTTTTGTTCGGGTCAACTTCACGTTTGCCCGGACAATGACTCCAATTTGCATCAAATTTTGTAAATCGTTAGTGCTTGGTCAGTGCTTGTTGGTGCTTCATAATTTAACGTTAGGACCCGAACAGTTTTCTCAGAATAAATTTTTTATTGATTCGAGTCAACTTCACGTTTGCCCGGACAATGACTCCAATTTGCATCAAATTTTGTAAAGCGTTAGTGCTTGGTCAGTGCTTGTTGGTGCTTCATAATTTAACGTTAGGACCCGAACAGTTTTCTCAGAATAAATTTTTTATTGATTGGAGCCAACTTCACGTTTTCCCGGACAATCACTCCAATTTGCATCAAATTTTATAAATCGTTAGTGCTTCGTTAGTGCTTTAGAATTCAACGTTAGAACCCAAACCGCTTTCTTAAAATACATTTTCCTGTTGGGGACAAACTTCATTTTTGACGTAGCTCTTTTCACATTGACATGCAGCGCGATTCATCTATACGTACCATCACCGTTCCGTTACCGCACCGTCAACGAAACGTAAAATATTCTCGTTTACCAATTTTGACGGTCCGGACGGTGACGTAACTGTGTAGTCTATAGCTACTATATATACCACAACTGACTCGTCCACCATTTTGGAGCCCACTGACAATTGACGCTTGCAAAACACGTGCTTCTCATGACAGTAAGTTACCTTGGCAACATAACACAACATAACAATCAAACAACACAGCGTTATATCTGACAGACTGTCAGTGGGCTCCAAAATGGCGGACGAGTCTGCTTTCTTAATCAAGTGCTGTAGTGTAGCCTGAATATGTCTATAGCCTTAGACTAGGAAAGAGAGAGGACAGGTAATACTTTCAATAAAACTGTGACTATTTGTCACCAAGGCTTGCCTGCCAGTGTCGTAACATACAAACAGCATTGATGGGCGATAAACATTATTCCTTTTATAGGACGAAGACGAATGTAAATAAAATTTATTAAAACAGTAGTAGAATTAATTATTTTGCTAAATGTAAGAGTTGAGAATTATATATTCAAAATAATTTAAAATGGGCCAATAGAAAGCCTTTAGAACGACGCGGTACACTCCGTGCTCCGAGAAAGTTCCATTAAGTGATTTCAAATGATGAAAACTATTAACAACATATTTTGCTACATATCATGTAAGACAAGTACTGAATAAAAACGCAAAACGTAAAAATTATTAAAAAGACGGTTTGCTCTAAAATTTACCAAACAAATTTTTGCCTTTGAAACGAAATTCTGGCGCTATGGCATTGGACTGCAAGACAGTAGACCGCAAAGGGAATAGACCGCAGACATAGGCCGTGGTCATTAGGACGCAGACATTGAGACGCGGACAACGGGACGCGGACATTAGGCCGCAGACATTAGAACGCAAGCATCATGTAGATCACCATACAAAGCAGAGATTAGGTCGCAGGTAGGACAATAAAAGGTATAACTAAAGTAAACCAATGTTATTATACTTATTTCATCTGTGTATGCGCTACAACGTCTAGTCCTAGCCTAGGATCTGTGTCCTAATGTCCGCGCCCCATCAGTGTCTGCGTCCCAATGTCTGCGTCCTAATGTCTGCGTCCTAATGTCCGCGTCCTAATGCCTGTGCCCTAATGTCTGCGTCCTTCACTTTTGTGTACCTACATAGTAATAAGTTGGTTAGTCTGCTCAAAAACAGTTATTCTTTTTTAAAAATTTTTCTCTAATTACTACATGTAACTTGTTAAAAAAACCATCATTCGTTAAGAAGTTATACCTTATTAGAGAAAAATTTTAAAAAAGAAACACCGTCAAGTAATGAATAGTACATATCATTAATCTGTAAAAAAAACAGCTTCATTCATTCAACCGTAACCGAGTTAGGAAAGTAGAAAGTTCGTGCAAAACGACCAATTGCAAAACCAAAAATTATTTTTTACGGAGTTATCAAATGTTCGCAATTTGTACAGTCAAGGATACCACAGAGCGTTAACAGTTAAATCTGAAATGTCAATTTCAAAACAAATAAATGTTTTTTATGCTCGGCAACGGGAGTTGGCACTGATCAGGCCACTTTGACTACTGCCACAACACTTTTCATTAATGGAGATAGACTCTTAGATTGTTTCAATTCTAATTACATTTGTATTTGCTTCTGTTGTTTTATATCGATATGTAATTAAGTATGTACACATTAGCTATTTATGTTAGGTAAACTGGAATTCTATATTTGGAGCATAAAATAGACTATAATTTCACTAATTCCTGAAATTATTACCTATATTTTGCTCTTCACATTAACTATTTGAGTTTTGCATCTTTATGTCTTTCTTGTATTTGGATACAAATGTCAATTTGTAATGTCTTAATTTATTTAATCGTACGATATATTATGTATAGGTACAATTTTATTTATTGGAAAGGTACTGCTTGAGCAAAAGTGAAATGGGCCCAAACAAAAAACATTTATTTTCAAACTATAACTCCTAACGTTGAATTATGAAGCACCAACAGGCACTGACCAAGCACTAACTACACTACACTAACTTACAAAATTTGATGCAAATTGGAGTCATTGTCCGGGAAAGCGTGAAGTTAGCTCAAACAAATAAAAAAGTATTCTGAGAAAACGGTTTGAGTCCTAACGTTGAATTATGAAGCACTAATACGCACTCACAAAGCACTAACGATCTACAAAATTTGAGGCAAATTGGAGTCATTGTCCGGGCAAACGTGAAGTTGACCAGAACAAAAAAGAAATTTTTTTTTTTGAGAAAACGGTTTGAGCCCTTACGTTAACTTATAAGGCACTAATAAGCACTAACAAAGCACTAACGATCTACAAAATTTGATGCAAATTGGAGTCATTGTCCGGGCAAACGTGAAGTTCACCCGAACAAAAAAAAAATTTATTTTGAGAAAACGGTTTGAGCCCTTATGTTAACTTATGAGGCACTAACGAGCACTAACAAAGCACTAACGATCTAGCATGATGCGATGCTGCCGGGCTATTTTATCCAGGGAAACTTCACAGACATCTATTATAGCATGGTATACTCCCACCTTGCCTACAATTTATCAAAAAAGAATAATATTCCATATATCTAGAGAAACATGTCAGAGTATGTGTCTCTCTGAAACGTTTTAAAAGATTTAGAGCTTTAACAAGTTTTTATCCGTATCTAATTAGTTTGCTTTTAATTATGTAACTGGCGTGTTCCGCATCCACTTTTGGGTTTTAGGAACACATAAAATGATTTGACTTTACTATAAGGAACCTTGGTCCAAAATACATAAATTCTAGTTAACAGTAGTTTTAAGAACGAACGAATAAAGCGTCCAAATACCTACCTACTTGTCCCAAAAAAATGTGCTTATTGTACGTTTTTGTTCATTGGATTGTATTAGCATTAAGCGTGTTGGTATTTTGATGCACTTCAAACAAAGGATTTCAATAGGTCAGTCTCAATTTCCCAAATCATAAATACGGAGCACTACCCTTCAAGTATAAATTCAGTAAAATGTATTTACTATTATTGAAAGTGTACGTATAAATTCTGACTTTGTGATTGCGTTAGTCACAGTCAATTTAAAATCGAATAATTTCAATGTTCCCGTGGACAAAATGATTTACGTGACAGATTTTCCTACAAATGCGGATAAATGAATACCTGCGAACGAAATACAGTGCGTGGTCCAAACATTACCTACACAAATACATTTCCATTTCCTTATTTCGTAAAATTATTATTGCTTTTAATTCTTCTTTCACTGATGCAGGATAATAAATAAGCAATTTGAGTTAAGGCATCAGTATAGGATATAAAGTATGAGGAATTCAATTTCACGAACTGAACTAAATTCAGTATTGTATAAAAGTCTCATATTTCAGCCGGTATGTTGCTTAAAACGCTTTGGAATACACAAATTGGACAATAATAAAAGTGGAAGTATGATACAAAAACTTATATAAATAAGTAATCAAATTGTTTACATAGTCTGCTATAGGTACAACATGGAATCGTACCTATTTTATATATTGTTTCTAAAGGGTGCATAAGTGCCACTCCTACAACAGCACCGATTAAAATACAAAGTCGCTACATCCAACTTACTACCGCGAACAAAAGCAAACTAACTGAAGCAAAGGAAAATAGCACTCAACAAAAGACACCAAAACCACAAATATTCATATATATGTAGTTAAAAGAGTAATAGCTGTGCCCTAGTAACAGAAGAAGAAACGTACTACACTAAAACCCTTCTCAACGATACTGTTAAAATTAATGCACGCAATGCAAATAGGCATAGAAAACTAACAGACATCTAAAAGACGAAAACATCATTCATCATACGTATCAAATTAAAGAGGAACCAGAATACTGAATAGTTATACGACACCCCTCCACCATTCTACTGCATAAAATGTGATTTTCCTTGTGATTCAAAAACTAGTCAAAACCAATCAATACACCCGCTACATGTGCAGCATGTGGTGACAACCAAAGAGTAACCATACTCTGTGGTGACAACCGAACCCTCTTACTGGCCAACTAACCCTAGACAACTCACTGACCTCCTGCACTTATATACAACACGTGGAATCACAAGAAATAACTGTATAACAACGATCTCGCATCCAGTTATAAGAAACCTCAGTACTACGGTCATTCAAAAATTACCCCTACCTAAACTAACCTCGAAGAACACTGACTGGACTTCCTTCGAACATACACCACGACTATACCACTATACACATTCGCCAGCTAATATCAGAAAAACGTCAAGCTAAACGGATCTGGCAAAGGTAACGGCATATTACGGACTAAATCATGTACGTACAAAATAATACCTTTGAACACTACATTACCAAACTGTCTCGTTCAGGTCTCTTTGTTGCTCGTCCAGTACGGTTTGACCGTATACCCACATAAAAATAATCAGTGAATGTTGTGGAGCCGCAACTTCGGTAGAGGGTTAGTTTTACTGTTATATGATGAAGATATATGTTTCTTGTATCTCAAATAAATCGGGTTAACCTTTTTTCCGTACAGAGCAATGAGAAACACGTCTCCAGCTTCGGCAATGCCTTTTTTGTAGACCTTATCAAGACACATATTTTTTGTAATTGATATTTTTCACATTGGTGCTTACTTTTAGAGAAAAATGAAATTTAGAAAAATAACTTTTCAATTCAAAACTTCTCAAAAACAGAGGAACTCACAAAAAAATTGTAATGAACTTTTTTGTAGGGTTTTTTAAGCCATTTTGGCCAGTGTATGCGAACAAAATTTAAAAAAATGTTTTCAAGCTGTTATGATTCTTAAAATTTTGACACCCTCAACAACCTTGAAGATAGTTAAGGATCAACACCAAAATAGGACGTTTTCGATTCCCCATACCACTCTATATGCACCCCAAATATAAGTTATAAGATTGAGAAAGTCTGATGTAATGCAATACCAGCATATGATTGATTAATGAATAAATAAAATAGAAACTAAAAAACGCAATATATCTGTGATAAAACTGACATATGGAAAACAAATCTCTGCTATTTTTAGTTTTCCCATGTAACTTATTTAATGACGTTCCCTCGTATTACTTAAAACTTACTGAAGTCCTTTAACTGCAAAACGCTTCCTTTTTTAATAGTACATTTGATCAAACAAAAAACTATTAATAACATGAAATCTGTTGACACATTTGGCGTTGTACATGAGGGATTTTCCCTGCTTCATAATTATAGGGATTTGGATGAATTATTTTAGATAGCAAAAATGGAGCTGTTAATACGTATAGTCGAAAACCATCATGCATTTCGATCATTTTGTTATTTTAATGTCGGATTCCAAATGCACTTGCAGATGGACTCGGAGGGTGCGTCGAGAAAAACTAATGGCTAGCGTATGCCATTTATATCGCAAAAATGTAATAGCGATCGGTGTTCCAATTCGAAACCGCTTTAAATATCGGAATTTTCATGAATAGTCCCAAATGGTGATATGCGAATCTATCGACAACCTATCGCAGTTGGTTGTCGACCACCAGAAGGTGTCCCGTTGTGAAAACAGGCAGTATATGTATAATGTAATATTTCCCATGCTTGGCAGAGCGCATGAAATACTGAAACGGGATGCGGTGATGCGGCAATGCGCACCATCAGGTGCCGGTTGAAAGTTACAATTGCGATGTGCTTACACTACTGATGTTCACTAAATGCAACACGCGGACTTGCTTGGGATATTGAATCTACAAAATATTCCGGTAGGCAAGCACCGTTTGTATCTTTTTCGAATTCTCTTACGTAACAACATCCCAACCCACTTTATAAACAAAATTCAAATAGTTTCGCAATCCCATTACTCACCCTTAATGAACTAAATGCAAGCAACTACTATCAGGTAATGCAATCAGCGAATAAAAATTGTGAACCTTTCGGTATTAAATTCAGGAAGAATGTAACGAGCTCATACAATACATTACTATCCTGCTGGCTACCCTTTCAACAACACTTTGCTAATATTACCTAAATTAAAACTTTAGGAAACAAATATGGACTTTCAATTGCCTCACAGCTGCAGGTTTCCTATGTGAAACCCCGCTCCTGTGGGATCCTCCGAATTCGTTATGCTAACATAATGAAATTGCATTATAGCACTATTGCGATGTACCTACCGGCTCTCTTTAGGAACGAAATTGTGAATGAAACATTTATTTACCATATACATTTCAAACGAACTTCCCTGTCAGGTTTGAACATGCTTGCCAGTGCGGCACAAACAAGACGCCTTAAACCCATACTACAATGTTGCTTGAACAATGTGGGAAAACACGCAATGTTACGCATAAAAGAGCTACATTATCATGATTAATTCTTCGGGGATGGTATACCCTCTTAGCCAATAGCTCATGACTCAAGATTCAGTGCACGAGCTCTGTCGCTAATTTACTGCGGATCCAAATTTACTTTTTCAAGGACAAGGGTATGCATTCGAAAAAGGATAGAAAGTTAGCTCCGAGCAAAATGGTCCTTGATTAGAGAGGCCTTGGCTCAACCTCAACGTCATGCGACTCAAAAACGATTGCTTCGAAAAAAAAGCTGGAATCGTTGTTGGAGGTGCAGAAGTTATAATATGTTATGTCTATACCTATTACAGAAGGGGAGTTTTATCCCTACAATTTGAAATTTTGAGAAACCTATAGGTACCTATAAATTTCAACTGTGCATATGCTTCTTTGTAAAGACGGTTACAGGCTAATTCTCCTATAGCAGTTTATGTAGTTCTTAATTTATGAGAACAAATATATATAAATAAGAGCATGGAATAATAAATTTGACAAATCGTAAACATCAAATTTTCGCTTTCCACCCCGTACTAAAATCAAGTTGCTGTGATCGGATTAATTTTTAGTTATATTACAGCAGTTACATCTCTGAAGGTATCTTAAAAAGGAAATTTGAATTGGAGTTGTAGTATTTTAAATTATTAAAATTCGTACGTATATATAATCAGAAAGACCTCTTACCTACCCGAAATACCGAAAAATACACAAAATTTATATTACACTTTTGGTACTCATTCCGAGTTTTTCTAGGCTTTACCAGATCTTTTCATATGTTCTTTGGCTTCCCATATTCGCTTTACTGGCATGTCCTCCTTCATCCTATTCAGATGTCCAAACCATCTTAGCTGTTAATTTTCTATCTTCTGCACAATTGCATCAACTCCCAATTCCGATCTTACGCTGTCATTCCGTATTCTGTCCCTGCGGTTTCTTCCTTTTACACTTTTGAGGTATTTAATTTCCATAGCCTGTATCTTGCGTTTTGGTGCTGTGTCCTGGTTCCTGTACTAATTTCCCTCCGCCGCAGAAAGGTTTTACTTAGCGTATAGTCTGGCAGCACTGCTAATTCTATAATCCACGTCCCCTCTCTTTGGTTTAGCACTCACAGGTATTTACTTTTATACATTTACTTGCTCAATATTTTGTTGGTCCAGTTCTAGACGAGTGATTCTTTCTTCCTTTCTTATCACTATTATCTTTGTTTTCATGTTCCTCTTCGTTAATTCTTTCTTCCATGTTTAAAAGTTTGTTTTTAGGTCATGTTTTGCACTAATGTCGTCTTCAAAAAGACAGTCCGATAGTTCCACCTGTTTATTATACCCCACTGCCACATTTTTAATTTTACCACGCACTGCTTTTAAAATATCGTCCATGATTATTATAAAGAATGCTGGGCTTAGCACTCCCCCTTGTCGTAGACCTCCTTCAAATTTTTCCGTCAGATTTACCTAAATTCGTAAAAAATGTAAATTTCATTCAATCATATGTCCGATTCTTTAAAAGGTAGAGTATTCAATTTTTATAATCAGTTAGATTAAATCATAATACAGATATTGGTATATTGCATTATGTGAAATGTTAATTACATTTTAGATAATTAGAAAAAAAACACTTTTTATTCAATGGGTGTTTCTATTCAATGGTTTAGTGGAGGGCGAAGTTTCAATAGAAAGGATTTGCGTTGATCAAAGGTTTAGTCAGGACGAAATCCACGAAGGATGAAAGCTTAAGATCCGGTATATACAGGATGTTTCACGCAAACCGTTACCTAAACATATTCATACTCCCATTAACAATTTAAATCTGACAATTTGCACACCAACACAGTTTTCCATGATCTATCGAAAGAAAATGTTATCATGATCGTTTCACGATGTGGATAGCAACTTTATGATAACACTCTGTATTTTATTGCATTTTCGAAACCTACATGGAAGTCTACGTTCAAAGGTTTTCAAGTTACCTATTCAAGATTTTTCAAAATTTTCAATGTGTTACTGCTTTCCTTTAGTGCCCTGTACCTATAACTTGAATTTCAAGAAGTCATTCAAAATCAACAATACTGACTTGATGCTACATGAGAATGATTTCAATTTTGATCAACCTTCTACAGGGTGTTTCAAAACTAATGGTCAATTTTAATAACTTCAAACCTAAAAAGTTGATTTTTTCAAAAATTTTTAGATATCCAGTACATCGATCAATTATTACATTCACTATAACTATTCCTATCTGTTATGCTTTCCGTTTTATTTTAGATTTTTTTAAATTCTGACCATTATGCGCAATTTTCTTAGGAGGCCTTGAAATAAGTAAACAGGTTTTGGCCCTTAGCACATTTTCCGTGCATGGATCAGTACTTCCCAAAAGGCCATAGTTACGTGTGCTATGCTTTTCTTTACTAGAGGCTTCTATGATTAAAATTTCAAAGAAATATCTCCATAAATAAGAAAGGTGACGTTGCGCAGTTGGCGCATGCGCACATTTAATTTAGATAGATAGATTTTTATTTATTTATTGAAACACTCAAAACAACAGATACATTGTATCCAAAAACAGTTTTGAGGAATAAAATAACTCTTAAATATACGTATAGAACATTAACACCCAATTTAATACAGAACAGATAATAAAAACTAGGGCATATCGTTTAAAATGAAGTGGCGAAGATCAAATTTCAAACTAAAAAATTTTAGTTAAAACGAATTGAATAACCTTGTGCATCAATTTTGAAAAAATTCCAATATAATAACTGGATCAGTACGTTGTTATAAAACTCCTTTTTCACATTTCCCAAAAGAGTTGGCAATTACGTTCACTATTTCACCTCATCTTTTGTACTGAGAGTATTTCAGGAAATAAGCGGAACTTTTAACGAAGTCTAACTAGAACGGTAGAACATTACGAACGCAAATTAAATTAGTAAGGAAATTTTTCAATTTTGAATCGCAACGCAAAATTTCTATTAAACTATTCGAAACACCTTTTTGTTCTGTGTACAACCTACAAATACATTATGGTAGGATTTTTATTTAAAAAAAAACGGAGTTTTTTTTGCACATTTTTTTCGACAAAACGGTCATTTTGATTTCGTAAAAATTTTGGCAGGGTTCATTAGACAGAAAGGACTGTTAAAAAGGTTTTTTTTTTAATATCTGGTTTGAGGTAGGAAACTGTTCTGTCAAGAATTTGTCACTTGGTTTTCATTTTCACTATGAGGATCTCGTAAATGGTAAGAGAAACAAAGTCGCTTAAGTAGGCAAAGTGATGCAGAATTTTATGCTAATTAATTTTCCGTTTCAAAATTCCTTGTAACTCTACAAATTGCGAAGCCCTGGCTAAAAAACCGAAAAATGTGGTTTTCGATAATGCACTGGCGACCTGGCGTTCATTTATTTTCAAAATATCAAAAAATAATTTTATTAACAAACCTTTGGTGATTTCTCATCTTTTTACATCAATTTTTTATTTCTTATGGATTCCATATTAGATTTTTAGGTCACTAGATAGAAAACCAGTTGCCAAATTTTTGACAGAGCCGCTTCCTAGCTCGATGCAAATATTTAACAAACAAAAACGTTTTTGATAGTCATACATCCTTTTTTTTGCAATGTGCTCGATTTTTCGGGCCACTTAAAAACTGCGGGTTTTCGCTAATCGATAGCTGCTATGGTTTTTATTTGGCCGTTACTCATTTTGTAGTATTGCAGTATCATTAATAATTGTAATTTCTACGCGGACCACCGAGTGGGTTTTGAAAAATTTTTTTGATTGATTTTATTTATTTACAAGGCGTCATATAATTAATAATTGTAATTCCTAATTAGAATTAATTTAATTTTGCCAAAAAAATTTTAGTTTTTTAACTTTGACTTTTTTTTCTTAGTTTATTTGTAATGAAACCTAGCACAATTGTTGTAGGTAATACACAGACAAATAAGGTCTTTCGAATACCTTAATAAAAATTTTAAGTTGTTTTTTGAAAAAAAAAAGTTCGATGCCGTTGCGCACTCCAACTTTTTCAAAAATCCGGCTCATTATTTTTTGTTTCCGTATGCCTAATACATATAAAATATCCAAAATTTAAACGGAATCCGTCGAGCCGTTAACATCGGAAAATTATTGAGTTGTTCTCTTTTTTATAAATGGGTTAAAATATTGTCTTACTTAAAACTCAATATGTGTCATTTATTATTAATAGAGACGAAAAAATGTTATTCTTTGAAAGTTGCTAAAAATCATGTAAAACGTCAACATTTGATGAAATTTTGAGCCAAAATCCCCTAGCTCATGCTAAGAAGCTAAAAATTACAAAATCGGAGATACCGATTACCTACTTAGTATTTCATTTGGAAATTAATCTTGAATTTTTGTTAAAATTATTTTCTGATATCTTTGAAGTTTGAACATAAATGAACGCTATAGCACGTTCTCGGAAATTACATTTTTCGGTGGCCATATCTACGCATTTGTAAATCTACAAGAGATTTTGAAAAGAATATTACTCCGCATAAATTCTGCATAACTTTGACCATTTAAGCAGATTACAGTTTACAAGATATCCATAGTCAAAATGAAAAAAAAACTCTGTACAATAATATTTTTTTTTATTTCTGTAAGATACCATTTTTTGGGTCAAATTTGCCGCCCTAAGGCTCCAGCCTACTCAGCCTGTTGGTAAATTCCACACACACAGGGATATACATAAGATGTCCGAAACGAGTATGATGTGTATTATACGTAAACCCTGACAAACGTATATCCTGCGTATATACATCGGACATTTGCGACATTTCACTTTCGATTGATATCCATAATTTCAGGTGTATGTTTGCAATATAGGGAGGCGGAGACTTGGGGATCATTTTTAATAACTCTCTGATGACTGTGATGAGTATTATTGAAGTTGCTTAAAGTGTAAAATGTTGAGGTCACAGACGCGGTGTGAAACTTTCTTACAGATATAGATTCTTAATTATAATGTATAGATTTTAATAAATAATAATAATAAGCAATAAAGGCATTTGTGTTTCAACGCGATCAAACCAAATTCTCTACTAAACGCTCGTCCGTAGCAAATACGCTCGATTGCAAAAAAATTAGTGATTCATTTTCTTTCTGGAGTTGAAGTCGGAGTACATATATTTCAAATAGGAACAGGAGATTCCGGGCCTATTGCAGTAACCCGTTGACTAGGAAAAGTCTAATTTAGGTAAGAAGAAAACGGATCATTTTCATATTAGCCTCTACTTTAAATTTAAATTATAGAGAGGAAACGTCAAGTTTTGGGAAATTACGCATCTGGCAATTTATTAAAATGAGTAAATTGATTACGTAAAAAACAACAACTTTAATTACTTTTAGATTTGAGAAAGAAGTCAAATGTGACGGGTATTTTGTTCGCGGGTCGAGTGGGTGAATCATTCTAATGAATTATCACAGGGTCTTAATAATTTCGCGGACGGCTGAGGCTCGGAAACGCCTAGAACGTTTTCAGACCGCTCTCTTCTCTGCATTTATCAAGCACGTGGCACATGACACTTCAATAACGTAATTAAATCCGCAAAATGGCCTCACTGTTGAAATATAGCCCAGTTATTATCGTCGCCAGTCAAAACGTTTTCGAAGTTACACTAAAAATTTAATTATCTGTCAAATGATATCTTTCTGTGGCAACTCTGAATGCGGCTTTCAAAGTTTAACCGATATGTTGATATTCCGACAGTAATCCGGTCCCTACTGGGCTGAATTAAATGTGATGTGCAATGATGTTTAAGACATGTTCGCGTTTGACGTTGTTAAGCTCTCCCATAAAATCACTTTGTCCAAGTTCCAACTCGCCGTCATGCATTATCATCGGTTAATTATCGCTCTCGGATCCCGCGGTTCGGCTTTGGCGGAAACACGGACCCTTCCAACCCAGCATATTTAGTGAACTACGTAAATTTTATTACAATATATTTCTTGTTTAACTTAACTCATTAAGATACACTTTCGTACGTGCATTCGTGTTGTCGCGAAACATTATTAATTCGTACCCCCGAGTCTGCGATCTTATTAAGCCAATGAAACAGGGAAAACTCCACCCTCTATTTCCATGTATTTTCAAAGTTTTTCTACACTTCCATTCTATACCTGTTAAAATTTACAGTTTTCAGTGGTAGAATCGTGAGCACTATAAAAGCTGGAAAGTCAGTTAAATGAGATAAAAGTTGCCTAGTTAAGAAGGAATTTATAGGTGTCATTCTTCCCTTCTCAAATTCCATGACTAACCTACATATTGTGGAAGTACACAAGCCTTAATGTTTAAAGGGAGAATGGCGAATAACACAGCATTGGCAAAATTACTTTTATTGGCAATCTTAATGTATTAGCGGTACTAGCTATTAAGGCACACCCAATGTGGGCCAAATGAGACGTCTCGTAACAAGATTATATTGAGAAATTTGTAACTCGTTATAGTTACTCCATCGGAGGGTATAAAGGTAACGTAGCGTGAAACATTCACTTTCAAACCGTGCGAAACATTTCTGTTTTTCCAAATTTGTTTCGAGGTTACTTTGATTGAAATTATCTCAAATTCACTTTCAAGTTACTTGATGATGGGCAAGGTTAGTTACTAATGATTATATAAATGAACGATTATCAAAGCAATATGTGCTAACCTTATAAGCGAATTGCTCCTTTATTGCTATTACCGGAAGTAGACAACCCCATGTCCCTAATACATATTTATTTTTTTAACACAAAGAACTTGAGGTAATGCTGATGTGCTTGATTTTCTGTCGTCTGTCTATGTTCAATCGAGATCTGGGCATCTGGGCCACCTAGAAACTTCGCGTTTTCGCTAATGGATAGCTGCTAAGGTCTGTATTTGCCCGTTACTATATTGAATAAGTAGGTAATTATAGGAAGCCATCTCGCGTTCGACTTAACAAATACATGCGTTCAAGTTGAAACAAATTCCGGGTTTTAGAAGATCCCAGTACTTGTCAACGTTGCCAAACTATTAGTATCAATTCCATTATGCTATTCATTAGCCCTGCAGCCTTACTTTAAATAAACTAATTGGTCGAATTGATATCTTTCAGTCAAATTTAATAACTGCAGAGAAGTGAAAGTTGACCAGATAATAATTTCTATGATTAAAAGAACATACTATCATGGAATAATAATTACTTATTCCATGGTAATGTAATTCTTTTTGTTTTTAAAATTATTTGAAACGGTCAATACAATAACATTCATGGCATCCACGTCTTTACAAATATAAACAAGTATAAATTGTGCACAACTCTTGTGCAGATAAAGCGCATTTTTTCCGACAATCCGTTCTTGCGGTATAAGGGAATATATCCGATCACGATAAGAGTTCGAGAAGGAGGGCTATATATGGTTGGTATCATTCCTTTCGTTGAGACCTTTCATTAGAGTACCATTTAATAAAACTAGTTCCTCTGCAAAAATTCCAGGACTCTAGGACCATTCCCCTACAAGTAGTTCGAAACGGCAGAAGTGGGTCCGGACGGACGCACGGACAAAACGCAAACAATAGCACATTTTTTTTTAATAATTCTTAAAAAAGGCGCTAAAAAGGTTTAGTGTTTTTCAGCTACGTCTACTATCGGGTCAAAAAGTTACACCCCTAAAACAGGTCTCGAGGATCGTTTGGTATTCAGTTGTATCGGATTTTTTAATCCTAAAAGCTGTATAAGTTCGGAGGCCCGCTTGCTGGCAATCGTTTCGGATCCAGTTCGAAACACGGATTTGCTCACGAGGGGCTGGTGTTACTTTCCCAACTTAGCGAAACAAAAAGCGCATTTCGGCTTACGTGACCGCTAAGTATGGTGAAAACAGCAAAAACCCTTAATAATTCCTTAAAAAGTTTGGGGGCGCAAAATTCCTCCACCCAGTAACATTCCTTGTCAATCTGCTTTCAAATAACGATGGGGTCGATATCGCCATTTTTTGTACGTCGACTCATTGCCCCCTCACAAGGTTAAACAGCACTAGATTTCGACATTCCCTGAAAGACCCATCCTTCCCCCGTAGGCCAACGAAAAAAGATGCCAGAAAATGTGCGCAAAGACCAATTAAGCGGACCCTTTCACTGTTATCCCCGTGAACGTATAGATT
The DNA here is from genome assembly GCF_008802855.1 of Photinus pyralis. Classification (NCBI taxonomy): domain Eukaryota; kingdom Metazoa; phylum Arthropoda; class Insecta; order Coleoptera; family Lampyridae; genus Photinus; species Photinus pyralis. Next base: position 7,215,060 of record NW_022170510.1, read on the forward strand.
CGGGTCCGAAAAACCACAGGTAGTTTGGACATGAGCCCTCAAAATATCGAAGAAAGAGAAAAAAATATCTCTATGCTTGCGCGCTATCGCCCTTCAAAGTTAAGGTCATAGAACGCACTTTCCTCTACGCCGCGACGCGAGAGCCACTTAAAGGACGGCACCATTCCCACCCTAAATAACGTCGCGAGTCTGGGCCCAATCGCGCTCACCTGGGTACGTGAATTTTTTAAAATAACCGTTTTTCCCAAAAAAAAGTTTACTTTGTAACTTTTGACATTTTCGTTCTAGTCCAATCAAGATGTACCTACATCCGTGCTTGCAAAGGTCCGGTCGTGCTGATTTTGGTCTTTCCTTGGCCAAACGGTGCTGAGGTGGTATCGCAGCCGGTAAACGCGTGGGTGAATAGTACCGTCCCTGGTGATCGGTGGGAGTCATGGTGCTTGTAGGAGGTCTTAGAGTAGTGAGAGCAACCACCTTATTGCTACAACTTAATTTCAAATAATATATTTCAATTTTATCTTGCGCGCATTCAGAGTATACACACACACTCTACGAGTTCTGTTATCTTTCAAGTGCAGTGCAATAAACAGATAGTGAGTAGGAGGTCAAGTTCGTTCACTGACTGAACCCACATTTTGAACTAAAAATCGTACGTATAAGGAACTGGTTACCTGTTATATGTACATACGCCAAAATACCATAAATTATGTTCCCGTCTGGGAGCGCCCATGACCCAGGACCACATAACATAACAAATGTAAACAATCAATTCCCCCCTGAAAATTACGGATTTACATTTAGTATCCCAGGTGTCCCGAGACACCCTACCTTCCAACCGCAAAATCACTATAATCCTCAACCCCATTATGCATGCAACAACCAAATAATGATTACGTCTGCCCCACCTAACCAGGCAATGCAAATCGACGGTAGTAACCAGCAATCACTTGATGAAACATTCAGTGAAATCTCATCAGAACCAGACAATGAGAAAACGATCGAGGACGCCGACATGACTGCTGACAACGACGGAGAAAGTCAACATAGCTCCAAACATGAGTGGCAAACACTTAAAAAAAAAAGGAAAAGGGCTACAACGGCACGGAACCCCAAAGCAACCACTCCTAACCAACTAAATACGTCTAACAGATATGAAATACTTGCACAAACACAAACCACTGATTACAATGACAATCAACAACCAAAAATTATAAAACCCCCCCCAATATACATCCATGGAGTAACTGACTATGGTAAAATGGTCACGAACCTCACTAAAGTCCTTGAGGCGGAGCAGTATCACACGTCAGCAGCATCAAATAACACAATCCGAATTAATACCCATACTGCCGACTCCTACAGAAAGTTAGCCAAACACTTAAAAGACGAGAACATCATATACCACACCTACCAATTAAAAGAAGATCGAGCATATAGAGTAGCGGTTCGAAACCTCCACCATTCCATTCCGATTGGCACCATAAAGGATGAGTTAGCCAAACAAGGTCACGCAGTACGAAACATCATAAATATACGCCATAGGATAACCAAGCAACCTCTCTCCCTTTTCATGGTCGACTTGGAACCAAGCGAGAACAATAAAAAAATCTTTGAGATCAAATATATAGGGAATATGGTAGTCGCGATTGAACCCCCTAGAAAGAAAAACACTATCCCGCAATGCCTAAGATGTCAAGACTATGGGCATACCAAATTGTATTGCAATAAACCTTACGTTTGTGTAAAATGTGGCGGAGGACACAACACTACAATATGCAAAAAAGATCGAAATGCCCCAGCCAAGTGCGGCCTATGCGGCGGAGATCACCCGGCCAACTATAAGGGCTGCACAGTATACCAGGACCTCCAAAGAGCCCGAAACAAGCCATTCACAGGAATAGCTAACCAATCCCGTCTGCAACAAGCTCCTCCTAACTTCACCTTAACTGAATTCCCTCCTCTACGTAATCAAACTGAATTCCCCCCTAACCAAACTAATAACCATCACAGCAGTGAAACGCAACGCGTAACCTACACTCCCCAAGCATGGACAAAAAGGAACGATAGTCCCTCAACTCAAACCCAACAAGTAATCAACCTCCCTGAAATGCTCACATCCTTTCTCAACGAATTTAAAAACATGTTTGCTCAACTCATAAGCCAGAACAGCATGATATTAAACATGCTCTCCACGGTGATAAACAAAATAGCGTAAAATGGCTACCTCACTACGCATTGCGCTGTGGAACGCCAACGGTATTACTAACCATATTCCGGAAGTAATAACCTTTCTACAACTACAACAAATTGACATACTTCTCGTATCCGAAACTCATGCAACTAACAGGACTACTGTAAAAATACCGCATTATACCACATATTATGCCAATCACCCAGACGGGACGGCGCACGGCGGATCAGCTGTAATAATCAAGAACACGCTCGTCCATCATGAACTCCAACCATACCTTACTGAAAAAATTCAAAGTGCAACAATAAAAGTCCAAACCTTCCCCTATTCGCTGGTAATCTCAGCTATCTATAGCCCACCGAGGCACCCTATCTCATCTGACGAGTATGAAGAATTCCTCAGATCGCTAGGCCCTAAATTTCTAGTAGGAGGGGACTGGAACGCAAAAAATACAGCTTGGGGCTCTAGACTTATCAATCCAAAAGGACGCAACCTACTAAGAACAATCCAGAGAAACAATTTTAACGTTCTATCAACCGGAGAACCAACTTATTGGCCTAGTGACCCCCAAAAACTCCCGGACCTATTGGACTACGCAGTTGTCAATGGAATAGCCAGCATTTATACCAAAATAGAATCTAATTACGACCTCTCTTCTGACCACACTCCAGTCATCATTACCGCCAGCGCAACAATAATCACAAAAGAAATGCCGGTAAAGCTCTGCAATAAACATACGGACTGGGATCAATTCAGAAACCTATTAGAAGAAAACATTAACCTAAGTATCAGAATTAAAGATAACCAAGACCTTGATGAAGCAGTCCATCACCTTACGACAACAATACAAGCCGCTGCTTGGCAAGCCATGCCTACGACTAAAAATCACACTCCTGTAATCAACAACATTCCTCGTCATATACGTAACCTACTCGCGGAGAAACGAAGAGCCCGGAAAAAATGGCAAATAACAAAGAACAGGCACGACAAGACAATCTACAACAGACTTACACATCAACTGCATACCACACTTACGGAAGCCCGCAATGAAACTTTCAAAAAATATATCACCAATCTCTCTCCTACTGATCATTCAATCTGGAAAGCCACAAAAAAATGCAAGAGACCCACAATAGCAATACCACCAATCAGAAAGCCTGACGATACATGGGCCAGAACTGACAACGAAAAAGCAGACACCTTCGCAGAACACCTTGCCACCGTATTCGCTACCCCGAACCCACACCAAAACTACAATGACACCGAAGTTCAGGATTTCTTAACCGCTCCGTGCCAACTCTCGCCGCCAATTCAACCATTTTCTCCGTCAGAAGTACGCCAGCAAATCAACCGCACGAACAAAAAAAAGCCCCTGGCTATGACTTGATCGTAGGTGAAGTATTGCAACATCTGCCAAGAAAAGCAGTTGTCCTCCTCACCACAATATACAACAGTATACTGAGATTATCGTACTTCCCACTACAATGGAAGTATGCTAGGATCAACTTATGATCGCAAGCCTGGCAAACCACCCAAAAACCTCCATCTTCCTTCAGACCGATAAGCCTATTGCCTCTACTATCCAAACTCTTTTGAAAAACTCCTCCTGAAGAGAATTAAAGAAACTGTTAATCTCGACCAGATAATTCCGACCTTCCAATTCGGTTTTCGTGAAGCCCACACGACGATACACCAATGCCACCGGATTGTCAATCAAATAATAGAAAGTCTTGAAACAAAAAAATTAACTGCAGCTGCTTTCTCAGATATACAGCAAGCCTTTGATAAGGTTTGGCATGATAATAATAATAATATAATATATATATTCATTGTGCTAGTACATTAAAAGTAATGTTTACACGCGTCATAAAAGCAGAACAATACACCAATGCCACCGGATTGTCAATCAAATAATAGAAAGTCTTGAAACAAAAAAATTAACTGCAGCTGCTTTCTCAGATATACAGCAAGCCTTTGATAAGGTTTGGCATGATAATAATAATAATATAATATATATATTCATTGTGCTAGTACATTAAAAGTAATGTTTACACGCGTCATAAAAGCGTAAACACTCTAAGAAATATTAAAATTTATAATTTAACGTCAATGTTAAGAAAATCTTTAATATTGTATAAGGGGTTTTCAGTTAAAAAAGCCTTTATTTTGTTTTTGAAAATCTTTCTATTTTCTGATCGAATGTGATCAGGCAACCTGTTATAAAACACCGGCCCCCAGTAGTTATGTGCAGCTTGCGATTTTTTAAGTCTAAGTTTCGCGCATACAAGATTATTGCTGTTACGTGTGTTGTACCTGTGGATGTCTGAATGGGCTACATAATTTAATTTATTTTTATGAACATACACCAAACATTCTAGTACGTACTGAGAAGGCGCTGTAAGAATTTTGAAAGATTGAAAAATGTAACGACAGTCTTCTCTGTATCCAGCACTAGCTACACTTCGGACACACCTTCTTTGCATCGCAAATATTCTTTTCATTGCAGTGGAGTGGCCCCACGCTATTATTCCATAACAAATTATTGAGTGGGCATAACTGTAATAGACACATTTTAAAATCGGTTTCGACACCATGTTAGATAAATGTTTTAACAGATACGCGACTGAAGCCAGTTTTGCGCTAATTCTGTCTTCGTATTGGCCCCACGTCAGTTTCGAATCAATAAGGACGCCAAGGAAATTAATGGATACTACTTCTTTTGACGTTGATGAAGAGAACTGAATTTTTTGTGTTTTACTATTATTTAAAACTAGCTTATTAGCACTAATCCTGTTCAAGATCAAACTACAATTCCCAGCTCAGATCTATTTAATTCTAAAATCCTATCTCACCGAAAGATTCTTTCAAGTTATAGTACATAACTCAGCCTCGGAATACCATCAAATTAAAGCAGGAGTACCGCAAGGAAGTGTGTTAGGCCCTCTACTCTACCTGATCTACTCATGTGACTCACCAACCACGAATAACACAACTATTGCCATGTTTGCCGACGACGTAGCCATCCTCTCAACCAGTGAAACACCTGAAGCAGCGGCAAATCATTTACAGAACCACCTCAACCTCATTCAAGACTGGACCAACAAATGGAGGGTCACAGTAAACAGCGACAAGTCAGCACAAATAACCTTCACCAATAGAAGACTTGCGTGCCCTCCCACTAGTTTTAACAACATCCAAATCCCAACTAAGTACGAAATAAAATATTTAGGTATGCACCTTGACGAAAAACTCAACTGGGGTGCGCATATCAAGAAAAAAAGACAACAAATAGACTTGAAACTAAAACAGATGCAATGGCTTATAGGAAGGCGCTCGCAGCTATCGTTATCCAACAAGGTCCTGCTCTATAAAACAATCATAAAGCCCATTTGGACATATGGTGTCCAACTCTGGGGCTGTGCAAAAGCATCCCATACAAAAATCATACAAAGAATACAATCTAAAATACTCAGAATAATCACTGACGCACCATGGTATATAAGCAACGATTCTATCCACACCGACCTGAAAATCCCCCATGTAACAACTGAAATCCAAAGATTCGCACAGGCATACAACATTAAATTACCAGGACATGCAAATGACCTTGTGGGGCACCTCGCGCGCCAACCAACAGCCCCAAGAAGACTCCAACGCACCTGGCCACTAGATTTACTCCCCTAACTGTTTCATGTTAGTGTATAACCCTGGGAAGACGGTAATGGCCTGAACCCAATTATGACATGTACATATCCAAGATAACATTTACTCATTACTCAATTGTATTACTGAGTAGATTGTAAATATGCAGATATATTAATAAAAAAATAAAAAAAAAAAAAAAAAAAAAAAATAATATTTGACGTGACGTGGGATTCGTATTTTAGAAGATATTTTGCAAAAAAGTGACCGTTTTGAAAAAACACCTTTTTAAAAAGATCCTATTTTCGTAGAACTGCATCTTGGGAACCAATGGCTGTATAGACCTCACTCTCATCTTAAATTGTAGAAAAATTTAGTCTACTTTAAAAGATTATAGAATGACTATACCGATCAGACCCTTCCTTCACCGAGATATTGAGTAAAGACTGAAAGAAGTCCGAAAATTTCAGGGTTTTTTGGATATAGCCCCGATCGCACAGCACTTTGGAAATTGCAAATCAGGTTTTTTATTGTTGGTTTAGGTACTAATAGTAGGGGAGCTAGCACGCAATCCACTGAACGATTATTCTACCTCTTCTTGTACGCGAAAAAATTAATTATAAAGATTCTGTTTTCACGAGTTGACAAACGAAAGAACAAAAAAAGGAGAAAATTGCATCGCTCATTATCCGTGAAAGAGAAAATTGAGTAGGATTGCCGAAAAGCGAGACAGGGAGTGCAAGTGGGACGCGACACTGAAGACAATTACAGGAAGCTTTTCAAACTTCCAAAGGACTCAATACTCAAATTCCGAAACGCAACACGAAAATAAAAAAGAAAATACCATAAGATACGAAAGGGCAGAATGGCACTTACATTCAGCCAATAAAACGCGACAAATGAACAGAAAATTGAATTTCTAAATGAACAAGAACAAATAATTCAATTATTTAAAAGGAGTGAAAACAAAAAAAATATATATAAAGTAATAAATAAAAATAACATCTGCTCAATCTGTACGGATCGAAAAAGGAGAACTCGCCGATTTTCTAGCAGAGCAGAATATAAACGTGATGCTACTCAACGAAACTCATTTGAAACCAAACACATCATTTAAAATTCAAAACTACACAATAAATAGAACGGACGCCAATCTAGGTGTAGGAGGAGGAACCGAAATTCTTATAAAAAAACGGAATTACGTTGCATCGGCTGGCATCAAAATACCTAACCCAAACTATTCCGCCCTGCACATCCCTCCCAGAAAGCAGATAATTGAAGCAGAAGTAGTGAAAATTTTTGAATACCGAATGGAACAGCAAAGTCAACAACCCAAACCTCAGAGAATAGCAGAGAAGAATGGACTCATCGTAACTGGTCTCGAGGAACATAGCCACTTCTCCACGAGCACAAGAACAAACGACCTTATTGGATATTGCGGTATGAAACATATTCAGCGGAATTATTATAAAATCGAAGCAGCAATGGATCTCAGACCATTCTCCAAGTCAAAATTTCAGCTGAAGAAGAACACAACAAAGGAAAGTAACAAACTGGATCAACCCTAGAAAACTAAAACGCAAAACATTAACAACCGTGCAAAACTAGAATCCTTAGTAACACATCTGGAACAAATAGTTACAACTGCTGCAGAAAAATCAACAAAAACAATGGAAAACACTAAAAACAAGTGTCTCTCAAGAAATAAAGGTCTTGATGATGGTGAAAAAAAAGCAATAATAAATACAGAAGAACCCTACATCCGAACAGCAAAACAGACCTGAACAGTATTACGCTCGAAGTAAAAAGCAAAATTAGAGAAGTACCAAGTGCGGAATGGAATAGAAAACTGGAAACACTGTCGAGAGATAACCGTACGCTGTGGCAAATGGCAAGAGCACTTTCAGTGAAGTTTTCAAAACGCAAAATATCCTGTTTGGGGGAGTGAAGTGTAACAGCAACGGCAGAAGAAGAAGAGGCAAGTGGAACTTTGACAGAGAATTCGACCTAAACGTTGAAAATATTATAGGACAAAGAAGAGAAGAAATGATAGAAAAAGAAGAAATAGACGAAATCACTGCACATGAAGTAAGGTAAATAAAAAAATCCTCGAAGATCAAGAAAGCGCCTGGTTCAGATGGAATAGGAAATCATGCCCTAAAACATCTACCAGACGAAGTCGTAGAAGAAATCCCAGAAAATGGCTACCAGCTGACTAACTGAACCTACAGGGGCAATTGTCCTACACATGCAGAAAACGATTGACAATGTGTGGCACCAGGCACTGGTTTGTAAACTAAAAACTCAGAATAGGTAAAAATCCGTCATTTTTAAAGAAAATGGAAACTGGGATCCGTCCTCGAAACTTTACTATTCATCCTATACACGGCAGACCTACCCAAACCATAAAAATGAAGAATCGCACAGTTTGCTAGCCACACGGCACACCTCCAACAGAAACAGACACAACAAATTACAAACAGAAATAGGTAAACAAAATCCAGCAATACTGCGACAAATGGAGAATCAAAATCAACCCAACGAAACCCAAACAAATCAAAATGAACAAAGACGGAATTCCAAATACCTTGGGGTAATCCTCGACGAACAACTAATGTACAAAGAACACGAAAACACACGCCTACTTGTACCTGTTAATGAACAGCGAAAGCAAGATGTCGCGCGATAACAAAATGAGGATAATTTTACCTGCAGTAACATATCGAGGGGAAATATGGCACATGCGAAATGACACAGATACGAAAAAAAATATGAGAATGGCAGTAGGAGGAAATACAAACAATAGACCAAATACTAATTAAAAAACGAATTAAAATATTCGAGAAAGTGGCAAACTACGAAAATGAAGAAGTAAAGAAACCGAAGAACTTCTCTGACGCAATGGAAGAGAATACCACAAAGGAAGCCACGAGGGTATAGACAAACCACGCTCCGCAAAATGGCGGTGCCGCAAGTATCATCTGGTTACTCAACATCTTAAAATCTACCAGACATTTACAAAATGTACCCAATATTTAATAAACTCCCTCAATATGTGCTATATAGGGTCCCAATTTAAGTTCAATTTTGATCGCAAAAAATGTGAGAGTTAGATATAAATTATAAGAAAACTCTGTCTTGGGTACGTTTCATTAAACGTATTGCGACAAACTATGCGTGAGCAATAATTCCTGGAATACGCAATTTAAAGGAAGTGGCTTCTTTGCTGCTTTCTGTTTTCTAAAATCTCGACATGTTCAAACGCGATTGTCTTTGCGAGTCTAGACCACAAAGGCGAACCGCAAACTGTAATCCAAATTGTCAATTACAGAACGTCATATTCAGCGCCGTCGTTCTGTGAGATCAACTAGTTGCAGCATTGCCAGCAGTAACATGCTAATACAATCAACTGTATCACCAGCGAAGGAGTGCACTCGCATTTCCCTCATAAAAAAAGCAAATTATAAACAGTCGCTCTTAATAGCATGTTTTACATGATTCTCGGGAGAGTCATATTTATGGAAACAAAAATCAAGTGCACGTCGTGAAATCGTAGCAACAAACGATTAAATTTAATTGCAAAGACATTAAGAAACAGCTTGCTAAAATTACTATGCGTCGACATCACAGAATGAAGATTATACTTTGAATAAAATGATGATTCCTTTTCCTTAGTTTTTTTGAAAACCGTTCCCGTTGACTAAATAAGCGCTATAGGTCGGGCTCACTACATTTGCGTCAATTAGCGGATAGGCTTCAGTTGGAAATTTTGCATTTAGTAGTAACGGGTGGTAGGTAACATTTCCTTCAGTGAAACTTCCAAAGTAGGTACATAAGATGACATGTTATTCAGACCAAATTTTCAATGCAAAGTGAAATATATCGTTAGGCTACTGGAAAATACGCTCTGACATAAAGACAAATTAGTAACTTCTCGGGTTTGACCACACATAATGTTAATGCAATTATGTCGAGAAATTCTGGCAGTATCTAAATTCAAAAGTTATTTTCCCTTCTGACATGAGCAAACACGCTTTTTATACTTAGTGTACATTTAACAAACGAAGCCGAATTAAAGTGATTTAGTGATTTTCTTACGCGTTCCTAAGTCTGAAAATGATGTAGCTCGCTTATTTGCAGTTTTTTCAGTGGCTCGGCTCCATTAGATAGACGTAGTTATAGTGAAAGATGCAGAATGTTCGCCAGCAGATAATGGCGTGAGTTTGTATAGGGACATTAGGACAGTGGTCGCATCCGTCTCTTGGGTGGGATGTTAATAAGCGGGGTAAACTGGCAACAGGATAGTATTAGCGGATTGCGTCCCCACATTTCTCCCCGAATTTCCATTCAGTATCGCAGCGATGTTGTGTCATTTGCTTACCAGACCAAACGACATAACCCACCAACGTGATGCGATGTTACTACTGTTGTTGCTGTTGCTCCTTTTCATAATGTTCAGCGTTGCCGCTCTCTATTCTGTTTAATATTGGCAATATTACGGGCGGTGCGATTTTATTCCTATCACCTTTTTAATTGCCAGTCCTTGCCACGCTATAAGCTAAAATTACACCAGAATTCCTTATGAAAATATAAACTACGTTAATATAAAAGCGCGAGGTTTTTGTATTATAACTTTTGGTGCAAATACATTGATACAGGTACGACTTTACATTCGTCGAGGGTGGATATTCAAGGTAAGGAGTATAGAACAGGCACAGCCGGTCGAGCTATAACGCGCCAAAGTGCTCTTTGTCATCCATAAAACTAAGAGGCAGCTGGCCCACAAAACTTATCCGGGTTGCTTTCTCACCTACACCGTTTTAAACGTGATATCGCGGCGCAATCTTGGCACGAACAAACAAATACCGTCAGTTATACAACTGATTCCGTAATCGGAACTGAAATCGGAGCAACCCCTTTAATTGCCATTGATTTGATTAATGTCTGGTAACATTGCAGCTTAAATAAGATTCACCGACTCCTACCGTACGTCAACGTTGGGCTGAAGATCATGAAAGAAATAAACGACTACACATTTCAGCCGCCTTCTCCATATCCTTCCCATTACACTAAAGAGTTGTCTTTTTTCATAGAGATACGAAAAAATACCTTAAATAGCTCGAGGCCTATAAGAAAGTGTATCGAGGGGTTCTGGGCTCCAAAACATTTTTCTGTTGAAAACTTAAGCGACAATATTCACCGGTGTGAGGATCCCGCCGCTTCAGGCCAGGATCATACTCTACTCACAACATCAAGGTGGCTCCAGTCGTTTAAAATATGGCCTTATATCTGCCACTAAAGTGCCGCATAAAATAATAAAGCCACGCGAAATGTAAAACCACTATGATATGCATTATCACATTTCTCAGTCTTTATAAGGCGGAATTTAACCGTATTCGGTATCTCCAACCCCATTGACCAAATGCTCTTTAGGGAGACGTTTAGTGTGACAAGTGAAATTTAAATACTGTTTATTCATCAAACCACGCGTTTTCCTTTATAAGGTTGTAATCATATAACATCGTTTACTTAGTATGCATTTAAAAAAAACCCTTCACAAACTTTTTTAGAGTGGTCTTTAATTGAACACGTTCTATGATTATCTTGATCTCTAAATGGAAGTTGAGGAATGCATTTGTGTAAATACCATTAAGAAAATGGAAAAAACATCGCATTACTGAACAGAAGAAATTTTAAAGTAGTCGCCAAAACGACGTAATGCTAACCACTTATTCGTAAAGAACTTTAATTCATAAGTTTAAAGCGGCATTACCGAAATAGTAATTATCTGACACCCGATTCCCTCTGCGAACGGCTTTCAACTGCTAAACGAACAAATAAAGACAGATATGTCTTTTGTGAGGAAGCACTTTACAGCCATTTAACACAGTGAGTAACAGTCGAGTATATCATTTTAATGAACGGATATGCAACAATTACGTTTAAGCTCCACAAATGAGCTCGTTTCGGGTTCCTTTTCTACATTCCGTGTTACGTTATCCTACAAATCGGCGAGAATGTGCTAATTTTAAAGACTGTAGGAACATTGCCTATTGTTCCACCAAGACTTGGACCTTCACGTAAGAGAACCCTAGAACTTGGAGCTCAAAAGCTTGGGGACCTAAAATTGTTCTGAGGTGATCCTTCTGGTCGAGTTGCTTACCGGAAAATTTACTGGTGCACCGCGGAACCGATAATAAATCTTGCGCTATTATTGTTTTTTAGCAAACTGAAAATACATGTTGGAGTGGCCAATACCTAGCCCCCCGCCCCCCTTCCTATTTTGTGGCTGGTGTCTACGCCACCTGATACATCTGGTTATGCGCTCACCATAATGGTTTGGCCATGACAAATGGTGGGGAGCCAACTTAACGTTTTTAGAAGTTACTCTTTTTGGTTATCCTTATACAGCGCGTTCATTTGAAAACTTCCTACCACGGATTTATCGAAAACCATGACTGATAAAAGGAAAAAAACGCCGAGAGACGTCAAAAGATTTGTCAAGGGGGACAACTTTTTTACAAAAAAGTAATTTACCCTCTGCCCCCAGGGTCATTCACCCAACAATTTTAAATGACAAGTGGTATCGAGTTATAGCTTGTTTGAAAGGTCTTTCGAAATCCTTTATTTTGACGTTTGATTTTTTTAAATCGGTGGATTCGTTTTCTAGAAAATTTGAAAAATCTTTATTTAATTTATTTAATCGACCTATCTCAATTTGTTCAGATAGAAAACAAAAACAAACGAAAATATCACTTATTTTTGCTATGGGAAACAAAGAATTTAATTTGCTGTCAGTTATCTTTGGCATAGTGAAAATTAATTTATTGATTCAGAGCTTACTTCCAAAATGGTTTACATACTAGCCCTGACGCTGGATCGAGTGACGGTGAAGTATGGGCAGAAAAACGCGTGTTCACACCATCAGGTTTAGCCGGACAGGTTTTCAGTCGCGTTGTCAATTTTTTAGGAGGAGGTCGTTTTGGACAATTTCGAGCGACAATATTGACGTTGGATCTAGATACCGTTTTCTCCCATATTGGAGGCTATAATTTGAATTTAAAGGGAATGCATACGATTTTTCCATTTGAAGCGGCGTATGTATATCAACTCGGGGAATGCAGCCTGGCGTACAAAGACAGCTTCTTATCTGAGATAACGGCAACAGACAGCGTTTGGAGCGGAGATAACGAAAGTGGGTTAAGGGGTCAATCAAGGTTTTAATTAGTGGATAATTCCCCTTCACAGAGATGATGCCAATGTTAATTTCCTTAAGTTTCGAGAGTTATTAACGAGTGTTGTGCATTCTCCTTCAGGGATTTCTAAATGTAATTAACGCAATCGATCATGGATCGGAATACAAGTCATCGTCATTCGGGTTTCTTATTACAAAGCTCCTAAAGCGAATTCGCGATTTTGGACTTTATGTTTATCATCAACCAAGAAACAGTTCATTAAGTTTCCGTGACCCATGAGCTCGTTTGCTATATTTGCTACAAGTTTATTTCTTTTTGGTTTAGAGTGAAATTTCGGCACACCTCGGAACAGAGGTCTCTTCCTTCGCGGACTATTTCGTGATTAAAAGGTAAGAAGTTCGTGATTCTTTTATGGGATACTTGCATTTTCATTATCGGCGCCATTTTTCATAAGAAATGAACGTTTCTGAATTTGTGTTTGGTTGTAAAGCCGTAATTGAATCACGAATTAAATAGGAAGATCAAGATTAATTTTGGTAACAAATTGACTAGTCATATTATTGTTTTTTGAAGAATTGTAAATAAATCGCTGGAATTGCGGGAAATTGCACCTATTGTGTTTGGTCTCTTTCTTTCCCAATTTCATACTATGATCATTTAAGGAAACTGAGTGGCGCTCAACTTTTTCTGGTAAAACACGAAAATAATTTATTTAAAAGAAGTAAATAAATGACTACGATCAAACGCGGTATAATATTATAGAATTATCATTCAGAAACAAACAAGACTTGCACGAGGATCTAAGAAGGTTAGATTGACTGCACGACAAAATTGTTTCATTACGAAGGGAAATAAATAAAAGCCGCGATCAAACATGTCCAAAATTAACCATGGAGCAGTAGTATTATTATTCAGAAACAAGAAAGGTTCACACTATGGTCTAAGGGGGGAAAAAAGCAGAAAGTCGAATATTATAGGGAGAAAAATATGAGCAAGAACTGATATCAACCACTAAAATTTTCTTGTGCGACGACCTTTGATAAATCGGCTCCTGTTATAAAAAGAGTAATGGAGTACTCGCCTGCAAGATTTTTGCGGGTAAATCTTCCCAGTGGAAAATTTCATAACGGCATTGGTTTTTGCTAATTTTTCCACAGAGAAGGAGACCTTACTATCCGAGCCTTATTCGTCCGCTTTTACCTTTGGCTCCCCATAAAATTCGATTTTTTTTGCAAGAACCTCTGCAAGCCCTTTTTCTTTTAAAATAATAATTCTATTACCCTGCACTTTGTGACGGAAGCTTTTATTTTTGATTTAATTTTTCAATTTTCTCGCAGGAATAAATAGATTTTTTCTGGTTGTAAAAAATGTCAAGGTTGTGTAGTGTCTTCTCAAGAAACTTTGGTGATGTAAATAATTTATCTCGATAATTGCAGTTAACGAAATATGTGTAGGTAATTTTCAATGGGCTGTTGTTCTTTAAGTACTTGAGGCGTCAAGATAGCGGCGAATGTCCGTTTTAATAGGGGTATATTACATTAGTAAACTCATCATGAAATAAAGTTACCGTGGGATTTGCTGAGCGTGCAGGTTTTGATAATGTTAACACTAACCAATTAAAAATTTAGGCATCGCCACTTTGAAACAAATTCGCCATTTGTGGGTGTGACAAATTTACTTAGTAATTAAAGAGGAGGCCATTCAGGGTTGAATTAACAGATAGATGAAATCTCTTAGCGAACGAGGAGAGATCTCAACCCAATTCACTTAAAAAAAGAATTAATATTACGTGATAAAATGAAGAGGAAGATTCTTTAGTGTAAAGTTCTTCGAATACGAAAGTAAATGTGCTGTCCGAACCTCATCAATACGTGTTAAAGAAAAACTTTGCGTTGCAGTCTTTAAGCAGTAAATAAATCTTGCGACATGTCGAGGCTAAAACTGTTGATATTTTCAATAATAAACTTAGTTCAATCGATCTCATTGTGAGAGACGCATCTGAACTTTTTTTTCGTGCAAGTGCTTACTGAGGATTTTCTCCACTGATACTAAACCTAACAAACTTCAGTAAAAGTAGCCTTCGAAGTAAATCTTCCATTTACAAGCAAAAATAACTACCGAAATCGAGCGCATTGTAATCAAGCCATGTTTCCTGAGTTTCAAAATGACTTTTTTTAAAGAAAATATCTGATAACATTTGTATTATAACCATTTGTATTACAACAATCCAGCTGTAATTTGATACTAAGGGCTTCACTGAACGAGAAGACCCGTAGTATAAAGTATTTATTTTGGTTTAAGTATTTTCAAAGTAAACATTGAATCCCATTAAGATCTAACGTAAGAAATGAATTTGCATAAAATTCAACGTAAAGCTTTGATTAATTTATTGGTCCTAAAGGAATCAACAAATTTGAAATTTCTGATTTAAACTGTAATATGTAAACTGAATAACCTATTGGTTTTGTTTAAGTTTCAAGAATAACGTCCGGTTCAATAACTTAATCGTTATACCACAATTTCAATAATAATTGATCAGCCAAATTCAAGGGGTTTATTAATTGTGGTACTTTTTCCTTCTATATGAAAATGCAAATAAAAAAATTTGTTTGCGTGCTAAATATATGTATTGTTTCAAATTTGAGAATGTAGGTTATTTAAAAAGTGGCCATTTCATTTTAAATTACTTTAAAACTTGTATATACCTATTGTAAGAAAATTCATGAATTGAAGGTGTATGTGGAAAATATTTGGAAATGAAATTGCTTTCAATATGGCCAGTTGGTGTTCACTTTTGCTGACGAGTGGAACAGGGTTTTAGAAATGTTGCAGTTAAATTTCAGAGAAAAGGGTAAAAATCTGCAGTAAACGAAACTACCAAAAAAGGTAATTTGGTACAGAATTGGCTAACCAACGGCGAACAATAATTGATTTTGTTTTGTACAGCTTTTGTTCAGAATTTCAAAATCATCTTCGTTTATGTAACGTATATTATGTTTTTTTTGTGACCAGGGAAAAAATTGCAGTTGGATTTTTTTCAAATTTTATAAATTAATTCTGTATTTTTTATTTTTACTTTTACACCTTATTGCAGGGTCGTGTCATCTAAGGGTAGGGATTTCCAGAAGTTGCAAATATTGGGAGTTTTGTGAGGGTATTTCCCAAAACGAAACACATTGAGCTTTTGTTTTGCATCCTCCTACCAGATTGTTATTTTTAGCGTATTTTCCTAAAAGAAAGTTGCGCCATCTGGTTACATTCTTCCCCTTCGTTTTCGGTATTATATTTCTCTCATTTTTGAAGGAATTGAAATGCAGTTTTCTATATTTTGTAGCATTCCCACAGAATTTTAGCACACAAGACGTATAAGTGGACAGTACAAAACACGCACAGTGCAGATATGAACTTGGTTAGCCAAAGAAGACCTTCCTTATTAACAATTAAGATAATCGTAAATGAAAAGTTCAGTTATTGACAATACGTGAGAGTTGGAGCACAAAACGAGCACAATTCAGATGGACACTTGCGTTCTTATTAACACCGAAATAAAAAATTTTGGATTAGTTTTATTGACTCACCAAATTATGATTTTGCGCCTTGTCATTTCCTTTTATTTTTACAACCAATTCGATATTGTTAAGGAAAATGTGCCCCCATTCTAAAACAAGGGTGTATGTGATTTGTGTAGAAGTAAGTACTATTTCTGGTGGCACTAATTCGTTTACAACAATTTCCGATTACATGTTGGCATTGTATAGATTGACAACTACTTTACGGCTGTTAAATTCGTATATTATAAGCAAATTGAAGTGCACAGACACATCAATTCCATAATTAGTCCTGGAATTACTATACATATATGCATGAGAACAATTGCATTATAAATTTGAAACTAACTCGGGTCATACTCTATGAAAAAAATGGGATTATTTGTGGGAGATATCGCATCACTTCTCATAAGTATTGTGTACTTGCCAATCCCACAACCTGTATCAAACATAATTTATGTTAATTAAAACTTTTTTGAAGTTTACAAAGACACACTGTTTGAGTTGCCTTTCTTTGCAGCTGAATCTGACAGATTCATTCATGACTTACTGACCTTAAGCTTTGAAGTAGAAAATTTAATCTCAAATTTTACAGCTGGAAAATTTTACAGTTTTTCCGTTCTCTCCTGACTATAGTTAAGTAATTAAGAAGCATGTCTCTCGTGCTAACCAAACTTCAATAGCAATTAACCTTGTAATGGTAAACAATCTAGCTTGTTTGAGAAAATTCCCCGACGTTCACTTTATTTAGGATCGTAACTTAAATGGGGCTGCTTAAATACTAAAATATAAACGACACGAAAACCTTACGGAAATAACTAGGGCGTTTGATTATGTAATGATGTTGCAACAGTTTGCGATGTTATTTTTACGCTGTCAGTAGCAGTTCACATTAAATACGCCCATTTGGTTTATCATTGCAATCGAAAATATTAGCCACTGAATAACTAACGCGATATTTAAGCTCTCTGCCTTTGTCTTGCGAGATCCGGCCCTCGAATTTCGACGAAAGCAACCTCGCAACTAGAAATTTGGATCATTCTTTTTAACGTCGACAATAAGAAAATGAAAATATAGTGTAGTTTTCGAAACGCTAGAAGAGGCAGGGAGTATCAGAACAAATTCATCATATCGTTGTGGTTTACAAAGAAAAACTAAACTAAGGGTGTTGAATGTGGACATATAGAACGACGCGACCTGAATATAAAACTATAGGCGTTTTGAAAATTTGAGGAAACGTGAAAATACCTCAACTGATTTTCCGAAAAAAAGCAGGGGTGGAATAGAAACAAATTTGGTACAATCAGGTACATTGAAATAAGGATCAGATATATTTCGAGTCGCCTCACCCCGGAACTCTTATTGCTGATTTCTCCAAAGCGTTTGAATTATCTTCCCTATAAACCCACATATTTATCTATCTATTATATCATACCATGTTAAAACTACAAGTAAAATTAGTACTCATTGTCAGTAGACATCATATCAAACCAACACAAGGACGATTGACTTGACACGTACTCTCTGTGTCAGAATAGAATTATGTCATCCATATTTTAAGCTTCTGAGAGCGAGTCTGCAGACCTACCGATCCGATTTGAGCCTCAGATCCATTGAGTCTGAGCTGTTGATTCGGTTTGACTTTGGAACCCATTGTACATTCACTTCGTTGGAATGAAGCTTTGGCAACTTACGTCCATAACATACTAGGCAATGGGGAAATAGGCAAATATTGAACAAGTCAATGCTGTAAGTCGAAAGTCACAATTAAAACGGTTATCAATAAACTATTGCTTTGCTATTGGATATAAATATACAAAAGAAAAGAAACAACTTTGGATGGACCCACGAAGCCATTTCGTCTCCCTGCGCCAATTGCCGTTTCCACCCCAACAACTTGTAATGCCAGACAAATTACGGAAGTAGTGGTCAATATGGTAACACGTTTTAGTATTATCTGCATTTCTGGCTCCTCGTATTCCAACATCTGGTACTAAAAGCATTATCAAAACCGCGCCTTTTCAGGGGAATGCATTGCAATTATTGAAGCTTTGAAAACAGCCATAAAATACAAAACTAGGAACATCTCTATCATAACTAATTCGCTTAGTATTTTACAAATCCTCAAAAAAAAACAAGCCTTTCGATAAAAACTAGCCCATACATAATAGAAATTAGAAAATTAATTTACTAATTCAAAAGCGGAAACACAAGCAACTCGGACATATTTTTCTACTGGTTACCTTCGCATATGGGAATTACTGGAAATGAAGCAGTAGATAAACTAGCCAAAAATGCTACTTGCCTATAAACCAATATCAGAAGAATACCACTGTTATATTGACTACATTTAGATTAAACGTTTTCTTTCAAGATGGAAAAGAGCGTTAGATTTGGATTAGAATTTTTGAATGTTTCAAGGTGCAGTGATTTTCCAAATAAATATTGTTCATAATAATGTAAAGAATTCATCTGAGCGAGGAGCGTTTACGTCATTTTCCACAGCGATTGTTTCTTTGTTTTTTTTAATGGTCTCTAATCACCAGTCGCACCAGAAACTCTGCTTGCTGGATTAAATTACATCTTTTTACATTTACTTTAAATTAAAGTGAACTGAAAAGAGACAACCGCTCGGGATTGGTTGAAACAAACCACTAACCAGTAGAGAATTTAGATACCTATCGCCATTTTAAATTAATTCGCTATTTTTGTTTTTGAGATGTCATTAAGAATGATACAAGGGGGCATTCATCGTTTGACAGTCAAATAATAACTACGTTGCCTACGCGTTCAAATTAGCATCGTTATTACGGTCAAAATAGTAATAGTTCCGATGTTGCTCTAAACAGCTCGGAAGAAACGCTTTTCGAACGCGAGTTAAAAAAGAAGCATTTTTGAGCGAAAAGGGGACACCAGTAGTGAACGTTCGAATATTACTGTCGAGTGATCAACAGTTAAAGAAACTTCTGTCATCGTGATAATAAACAATTTGGGACGAAATCCTTACCCCATTCTCTTTCAAATAGCTGCCTATCGTCGAAGTCTATACAGTTTACAGTTACAAATTTTGAAATGGGCATTAGTTTTACTTTTATTCGAAATGTCTACATTATTATACTTTTTTTAAATGCTTTCGTAAATAGCATTGCGCATTGTCTACATTAGAAATTTCATTGAATCCCTTCATAAATAAAACATACAGCATGCGTAAAGAGTAATTTTGAAACCGATATTAGTTTTAGTTTCATTCAAAGTGCCTACATATGATATTTCATTTGACTGTTTTCATAAATAAGAAAGTTGCCATTGCGCATGCCCAAAACCAAATTTTAAAACTGGTGTTAGATTTGCTTGTATTCCAAGCTCCTTAAATAAGGAAGTGGGCATTGCGCATGCGCAAAACCAAATTTTGCAGTAATAATCATAATTATAATAGTAATAGTTAACTCTTATTATTGTCACGTACGTCAGGAATACATTATACCTAATCTGTTTTTAGATCGAAAAAATCGGTTGCATGAGTGAAACATTTTCGAAAATTGTCCGTCATCTTAAATTGTAAACCTTCTACTCAGATTTCGAGATACCAACATCGATATTTATGTTCAACAGGTACCAATTAGTAAAAAAATCCTAGTTGACCAAATGTTGTCGGAAATGGCCCTAGGGCAGAAAAACCTCGAAAAGTGCACCAGTCTAATATTATACCAGTATACAGGGTGTTTTTTTGGGAGTTTAGGTTAAAAGTTTCTGGGAAAGTAAAATAGGTAGGTTTTTGAAAATTTGTACTTAGGAGTTACTCTGAAGGCCGAATTTATGTAAAATATTTTCAAAATGGCCTCACTTCCGGAAACACCGGAAGTAGATAGTAACTTCGTTATTTTAAATGGCAACCCCTATTTTTTATTGCATTTTTGGATTCTACGTGAAATTTCAGTTCTTTTGATACCCATATGTCGATATCTACCATTTATGGTTTTTAAGTTATTTTGACTTTATGAAAAAAATGGCGGATGCAGATGGTACCTTGATAATTGATTACTTGAAAACGGTTATAGTCATGGCAATCCATTTTTATCAGTGCATAGAGAATGAATAGGGCTTTCTTTTAGTGTACTTAAAAAAAAATTAAGTTGCGTACAACCGCACCTATGGAGATCCAAATTTAAGAAACTTCAAAGTCCAAAAACTCAGGTTTTTTTAATGGAATGACCATGTTCTTCCTATTGCATGAGATAGAGAATCGAAATTGGAATATTTTGATACTACATTGTTCCTATAGCTATCTTTAACATTTTCTGATTTATTCCTATTTCATTGAATTGATGCCATTTTTTTTGCATTTTCATTTTAGTAGTTCACCATGATTTTATAACAATCGAATTTTAAACAAATCAAGAAAAGGATTCTTTAATATCATTGATTCTAGTCTAAATAATTCATTAATAAATAAGTCATTTATTAAGGATATAGGACGGAAAATTTTTGAGAAATCTAGACAGAGTCGTTCAACTGAATTTCTTAAACAACGTATAAGTCTAAAAATTCAGAGAGGTAATGCGATATCTGTTCTAGCAACAATTCCATACAAAAAATGTTTCAACGAAGTTTTTTATATTTTACATTGAATTTATTTTGTTAATCTTGCATTTGCAATTCAATTCATTTTCTTAAATATTCTCTTGTAGAGCTTTTTATCACTTGTGCTTCAACGGTTTGTAGTGCATTTGGGGATACAACATTTCCAAAATTCATACAATTTCGTTCCAGCCTTCGAATGAATGTACGGCAAGCATGTGCCGCGATTCTGTCCATTTCACCATAAATAACAATTAAATTCAAAAATAGGTGAAACCACTGCGAGTCATTTTTCGATTTTTGAAAAACTTATGTTAACCTATAACAATAGGTGACGGATTAGTGTCACTAGAATTGTTTAAAATTCAATTGTTATAAAATCATAGCCGACTACTAAAAAGAAAATTCGAAAAAAATAGTGTCAATTCAATAAAATGGGAATAAGTCAGAAACTGTTAAAGATAGCTATAGGAACATGTATTGTCAAAATATGCCCATTTCGATTCTTTATCTCATGCAATATTAAGAAAATGGTGATTCCATTTAAAAAAACTGAGTTTTTAGTCTTTGAAGTTTCATAAATTTGGATCTCCATAGGGGCGGTCTTACGCAACTTAACTTTTTTTGAAGTACACTAAAAGAAAGCTGTATTCATTCTATATGCACTGATAACAATAGGTTGCCATGACTACAACCGCTTTCAAGTAATCAATTATCAAGGTACCATCTGCATCCGCCATTTTTTTTATTAAAGTCAAAATAACTTAAAAACCATAAATGGCAGATATCGACATATGGGTATCCAAAGAACTGAAATTTCACGTAGAATCCAAAAACCCAATAAAAAATTGGGGTTGCTATTTAAAATAACGAAGCTACTATCTACTTCCGGTGTTTCCGGAAGTGCGGCAATTTTGAAAATATTTTACATCGATTCGGCCTTCAGCGTAACTCCTAAGTACAAATTTTCAAAAACCTACCTATTTTACTTTCCCAGAAACGTTTAACTAAACCTCCCAAAAAAACACCCTGTATAATTGTTTCAAATTTGAGAAATTAGGTTTTTTGAAATGTAGAATTGACATTTTTGAATATTCACGGTATATTTATTTATTACAGTGGCGGATTTAGCAGCAGGCTGAGTAGGCTGGAGCCAGGGCTGGAGCCTAGGGCGGCAGATCTTAGGGGGTGGCAAATTTGGCCCAAAAATTTGTATCTTACAGAAATCAAAAAAATATTATTGCACGGGGTGAGTTTTTTTAATTTTGACTATGGTATCTTGTAAACGTGTTGTTGGGCCGGGTTTTTGAAAAAAATGCTGGAGCGCATAACTGCATCGAACTTTTTTATTAAAAAAATTACTTCCTTTTCAAAATTTAAAGTAACGCTCAAAAACTTTTTGATGGAGCAGTCACTTGAACGAATATCTCAAAAGATGATTTTATTGTTTTTAATATATTACTTTATGTAAAATATTTATATTTATATTTACATATGACACATTGTTACGTACGTTCTGTTCTTATACAATCATACTGAATGTATTTGTGACAAATAATAAATTGTATGATATGATATATTACAAATAAACTGACAAAAAAAATGTCTAAGTTTTTTTGACAAAACTAAATTAATTCTAATTAGGGATTACAATAATTATTAATTATATGATGCCTTGTGACTTTAAAATAAAAATAAATAAAAAAAATCAATAGACAAAGATGAACAAAAATTTAAAAACAATTTCAAAACCTACTCGTGGGTGTTGCCGCGTAGGAATTACAATTATTAATTATCTGGTACTACAAGACTACAAAATAAGTAACGGACAAATATAGACCATAGCAGCTATCAATTAACGAAAACCCGAAGTTTTTAGGTGGCCCGCAAAATCGAGCACATTGCAAAAATAATAGAAGGAATCCAAAACAAAGCAATTATGGTACCAATTATGTACCAATAAAAAATTGACCGTAATTAATAATAGTTTAAGATATATTAAACATTGCATTGAATTCTGTAAGAGGTCAACAACAATTTTCGTGTGGGAGTTTAAACAGTAGTGTTTAGTAATAAAACGGCACATACAGCAAATTAATATGACTTTTGGCAGTGTTCATTAGACATAAAAGATGTATGACTATCAAAAACGTTTTTTTCGTTAAATAGTTGCATCGAGCTAGGAAGCTCTGCTCTGTCAAGAATTTGGACACTGGTTTTCCCTATCTAGTGACCTAAAAATCTAATATGGCATCCATAAGAAATAACAAAATTGATGTAGAAAGATGAGAATCAATCACCAAAGGTTTGTTAAAATTATTTTTTTATATTTTTGAAAATAAATGAACGCCATCAGGTCACCAGTGCATTATTGAAAATCAAATTTTTCGATTTTTTGGTCAGGACTTCGCAATTTGTAGAGCTACAAAGAATTTTGAAACGGAAAATTATATTTTAATTCTGCATAACTTAAGCGACTTTGTTTCTCTTATGGTTTACGAGATCCTCATAGTGAAAATGAAAATCGAGTGCCAAGTTCTTGACAGAACAGCTTCCTAGCTCAAACCAGGTATTTAAAAAAAACCTTTTTAACAGTCTTACATGCTTCATGTCTAATGAACCCTGCCAAAATTTTAACGAAATCAAAATAACCGTTTTGTCGAAAAAAATGTGTTAAAAAACTCAGTTTTTTTTTAAATAAACCTACCATAATGTTTGTAGGTTATACACAGAACAAGAAAGTCTTTCGAATAGATTAATAGATATTTTTTTAGAAAAATAAATTTCGTGGCTTTTACGGCGGCAAAAATTTTTTTTTAAAAATCCTACCCGTTGTTTTTCGTTTCCGTATGCTTAATATGCAGATTCAAAATGAACAAAACCGTCGAACCGTTATCTCGGAACAAAACTTTTATTCCTTAAAAGTTGCTTAAAAACTCACCCTGTATAACTAAAGGAAACGAGTTTCTAAAAATTAACAAAAATCTCAATATTTTGGTACGGTACTGCAGTATACGCGCCTGTATATGAAAAATTACGCGATCCAATATTACAATTGAAATTTAGTAATTACGTTGAACAATAATGCAACAATCATACAACGAATGAAATTTAGTAGTTTTGTGTATGCTGTGTACATGATTGCGCTAAATCTTAGGTTGTAAAAATATACTAGAAACTTACACAAAGATCTCCTAGGGCCTAGTTCACAATAATCATGTTAATAAGGGAAAAAAGCTGTTTTAATGAAGACGATATATAACACATTACAACAAGTTCATTGTTAGAACAATAATTGGAATCAATATTTCGAACTAGGGTACCGAATTTCAGGGCGGCAAAAAATGGAAAAGCCTACTGGCGGCGAATTTGTAAATCCGGCACTGATTTATAAGTATACCATGTCTGATACATAAGTACCTACGTAAGATATTTAAAGCGTACATACTATGTATTATGTGAACTGTGCCAAAGGTGTATCGTGTATCCTCGGACATTTTCAACATACTCACAATCTATGGATATTGGATTTATATAAAAAGTCACTGAGTTTGTGCATGTTATATTCAATGTTCGAATACGAATGTTAACATTTCTTACATTTCATTCATGTTATAAGTTATAACAATATGTATTTTCCTATGTTGCATTACACACCTGCCGGTGAGATTCCAAATAAATTGTTTCCAATGCGGTGGTATCATAAACAGTCACGATGCAAAGTCGCAACGTTTCATACGTGGTTCAGGGACGCACACGCATTGTATAATGTGCAATAATTTTCAGAATAACTCAAAATCAGCTATTTTTACGAAAATGCTTTCCATTGAGACATGACCGTTAGTTTATCGCGGGAATGGTTACGTAATTTTTACGTGGGATTATGTGCCTACTGATACACGAATGTTCGTTTGGACTAAACCCAAACATCAGCGATGCAACAGTGTTGAAGATTGCGGCTAACAAGTCAAGTTTGCGACAGCTGAATAACTAGTGTCAGTACAGCGAACTGGCATTATTTCCGAGATAAGACAAGTACGAACTTGGAGGTGTTAGCTTATCACGCAACACTCCTTCGCGAAATTTGTGAGAATATAATGGCAACTTACGAAAGTGTCATTTACCCTTTCAGAGGGTAAAATGTGTAACGCGGATTTCGCACAATTTAGCGTACATATTTTCAATGTACAATGTAGTCGATGCGTTAGAGTAGCACCAGGAGGCCCAACACAGGGAGGCCAATCCTATAGGTTTCACCATGGCGCTCAAGACAAATGTGATGTCGCGACCCGCTACATAAATATTGGAGTGAACCCCGTGTGCTTGGAAGTGAAGTTATTATGGGGCTAACCTCCGGCACCGACCTCGCCTACTCTTGCTACAAATTGCAAGCAATTAATCTCCTAACGTTACCACGCATGACTACTAATTATGACTGTATGTGTTTAGAGCACGTGTATCATTAATTAAAAGCGTTTAGTACATACTTCTACTGCGATATATGACCGCGATGTTCTAAACTCCGCACCCATACGTCGTCGAGCTAATTAAATACGAGATCCGACGTGATACGACGCTTGAGCATCGATCTTCCTGTTGTGGTTTATTAGCGAAGTGTTGCACAGCCACCTTCGTCTTATTTGCATGCGCACTCATCTCCAAAACCCTTTTACCTCTCTCCATTATTTAAAGTGTCTTCATTAAAACTTGTGCCGAGTCCGGGACATAGCAAGGAGAGGGTGTCATGGGTGGCAAGTAATCTACCTTGTTAAAGGCGGCCTTTTGTACACCGTTACTACGTGACCGTAAATTAACATTATTGGTGACCGTTCCATCCTCCCCGTATAACTAGTAAAACTAACTCCGCAATTTTTTCATTACAACTACTCTCAGTACGATAATCTGGGTTCAGCGTGTGACATGAAACTCATTTGCATTTTACATTTTCTGAGATACGAAATTTAGCCCAACTAATTAGTAAATCCAAATCTTCCTGCGCTTTGGCAATATAACTTTATTAATCGTAACCAAATTTAGCGCTGGAAAATATGTAGCTACTCGACGAATAGAATACCTGTAATTGTATCAAAAACTTCCAATTCCCCGGATTTAGTCTGTCTATACTCGTAAAACAGTGTAAAAGTTCGGAGGTTAGAAATAGTTCCTCGAAGAGCGGAGTAAGTAAAGATGTAATTTCCATCGTTTATGGCCTGAAACACCCTCACTCTCCTTCTCGGTTTCATTAACACCTCCATATGAAGTTTTCTTACTCAATCTTGAAATAACTCCATTTGTTATACTGATGTGTAATATAGCTATCAGAATAAGACTTTTTTTTTAAATAAAATGTAATAGGGTAACATTTTTGTCACACCTATTTACAGTAGTAAATTACGTATCCACGTAGATTTGTTTCCTTTTTTATTAATATACAGTAAGACAGTACTAGATAGTCTTAGTTGAAAATAATGATCCAAATGTCCTTACGTATGAGGTTCTGTATGATCTCAGATAGCACAATGAATAGCACCACAATATGCAATAATTGGATATATTTCGATTTTTAAATGAAAAATACCCAAATAATAATTGCCAATTTGTCTCTATATGGAAGTTTTTATTATTTAATTGGGACTGGTTTCCTTTAAAAGACATTAAGCTTTAATGGACTGTATTGATATTTTCATTATAAATACAGGGGATTCAAGAACGAACATCAAAAATTGAAAAATCGTTTTTTTTTGTGTAACGGGAGCATTGAAATGGGGTTTAT
This sequence comes from Photinus pyralis, assembly GCF_008802855.1. Taxonomy (NCBI): domain Eukaryota; kingdom Metazoa; phylum Arthropoda; class Insecta; order Coleoptera; family Lampyridae; genus Photinus; species Photinus pyralis. Next base: position 7,241,988 of record NW_022170510.1, read on the forward strand.
TTAACAACAAATACAATTCTAATCGAGTTAACCTAATTAACCGAATTCCCCACTGTGACCAGTGTATCAAAAACTGTTTCGAATCCCAAACTATCAATAAGGTGATGAAACAGAATGTATCATTTGTAACGGTAAATTAAGGCTACCGTCAGTTAAAAGAAGCGGGATCGGAAAGGCCGAAACATAGTGTTCCAGTAACAGATGATGTGAGGATACCTGATTACAAAGTGGTAGAAATCAATAATGAAGAAAGATTAGAGCAGAGGACTTTAAAATTATAAAGAAAGGACATACTGTTGCGTTTTACTGGATCAAAGGACATGCAGGTATACAAGCAAACAATCTCAAAAGCCACACTGTATCGCATTCTTTAGTCTCTTTAACTGTTGAGCTTTTATTGAATATGCTACACCTTCCTTTAATCTCATTTTTAAATCAATAGGGCTTTTCCGACTTTTATAGCCCTTCTTTTCATGGTTTCGCATATTCCGTACCTGAACGAAAATTGTACTAACTTCGGTCATTTTAACCTTTAATACGCTTGTGTGTACGCATATTTAAGACAATTTGCAAGGGTGTCCCTTTTTTGTGGTAAAATTGTTCAACAAATTCTTCCGATTGAAACAAACATGTTATGCGCGTGTTCACTTCCTATGGTAAAAGTATTGTATGAAATTTACTGCTTTAATTGAAAATATTGTAAAATAGACCGGGCGCATTTCTTCCATGGTAAAAGTATGCAAAATATGCATATTTAATTGCGAACATTTAAGAAACTTGAGAGGGGTGCGTTTAAAAAACCGCATTTCGAACGAGAATTTTAATACCGTGAACCTGGTGCAGTGTTCTTCTAAGGTTAATCAAAAATTAAATTGGAATTCGTAATTTTTCCATTAGAAACCAGATACCAAATTTCTTTGAAATGAGAATTGTTTGTTTGCGCCCTTATTCAATGCGCATACCTTAGGGTAAGCTTTGTCGGAGAAGAGTGACGCGTCGTCCCGCAGCCTTCCTCGTCCTGAAAACGCACATTTTTCGTACTTATGAAACAAAAAAACTATTTCCATAATGATTCTTCAAATGATAATAAATCGGACACATTTTCGTTTCACAAAGTCAAAACGTACTCGGTCGCGAAGGCTTAAAGTAAAAGTTGATTTTTCAAGCCATTTTGCATTTGTATCGCTAACCCTCGATTGGTATACTGGCTTTACACTGCAGTGATAAGGCCAATAATACTGTATGGTGCACTTGTATGGTGGCCTGCCATGCGCAGGGTAACCTACAGGAAGCAGCTAGGAAAGGTCCAGCGACTCGCCTGTCTGGGAGTCACTGGAGCCCTAAAAACCACGCCAACCTTGGCCATGGAGGCACTTCTGGGACTAGAGCCTTTACACTTAGCTGTGGAGGCAGAGGCTCGGAAAGCTTCCATACGGCTAAACGATTGGGATGAATGGAAGGATCGAGGCAGCCTTGGGCACGGGCGGATCTGGGAGGAAACCCTCAGAACCGATCCCCTCCTTGCAAGGAGGGACGTGATCCGGGCTATCTTGCTAAGACCAAAGCGTTATAAAGTCATTCTCCCGGATAGGGAGCAGTGGCTGAACTCGGATTGCTCGTTCCTCAAACCTGAGGGGCTCGTGTGGTTTACAGACGGGTCCCAAACAGAAAGGGGAACGGGCATGGGTATATATGGTGATCGACCGAGAGCCAGCGTCAGCGTCTCCCTTGGTCAGCATAGCACCGTGTTTCAGGCAGAGATGTTAGCCATCATGACCTGTGCACAGGAAAACCTCCGTAGAGGTTACCGTAACAAGCATATATACATATGCAGTGATAGTCAGGCGGCGTTGAGGGCCCTGTCGGTAGACAGGTTCCGATCAGCTACGGCGCTTGATTGCAGGCGAACCCTAGATAGATTAGGTGAGTCTAATAGGGTAAGCTTGATTTGGGTGCCAGCGCACTGCGGAATAGGGGGCAACGAAAGGGCGGACGAGTTGGCTCGCGAAGGCAGTGGTGGGGTCTTCGTCGGGCCCGAGCCTACCCTAGGGATTGCTCCCTCCGTTGTTAGGGCCAGGATTAAAGACTGGTTGACCAGTCAATTCCAGGCTCAGTGGCAACAAGTAACCGGACTCCGACAGTCCAAGGCCTTTCTAACAGGGCCCGTTGGCAAATCGGGGTCTTCTAAGCTTCTAAAACTGAATAGAAGCCAGCTTAGGAAGATCACTGGTGTCCTTACGGGACACTGGATGGTCAACTATCACCTGCATAACATTGGGCTCGCGGAGGAGTCAACGTGCAGGTTCTGTGGCGAGGCAGATGAAACTACCGAGCATGTGGTCTGTCACTGTGACGCTTTGATCAGGGACAGATATCAACTCCTTGGAGACAGATACCTGGAACCGAAGAGGGTGAAGCAACTTAGGCTAAACAGGGTCCTATCCTTCATTGAGAGGAACGGGCTCTGAACTCAGTTGCGAAGAAAGGGGGTAGGCACAATGGGCCTCTGGTGTGCCTAAGTGCTGCCCGGTCGGGCTCCCCTGCGAATAGAATAGAATTGGTGGGGAACAAGTTATGAATTTCTTACAAAGATAGATGATGGCACCAAATTTCCGAATTCGATAGCCTTCCAGAAAAATTAAACAAAACGTTTCTTTACTATTTGACAAATTATATTCCAGTACGAAAGGTCCATATTACGGAATGTAATTCCGCAGCAAAATCTCAATCCCGGTATTTGCGGGATCCCGCAAAACTTAAAATAAATTGGCAAATAAGCACATTCAATAATCACAAATTATATACGATCCAACCAGAATACAAAGGGCTCCTTTCTGTAGCTTGAATATACTACTCGTAAGGTTTGAGTTTTCCCAAAAGACCACACTCCATAATGTGTCATAGTGATACGTCACGGTTGGGGAAAGAAAGCTTTATTTAGTTTTAAAAGTAAGGATGAGCTATGCTGGCACCATTTCATTAAAATTCAAGGCCTAAAATTTTCCACGTATGAACAACTAGAGAAGAAAGTGGAGTTTTTCAACTCGAGTTCAACGTTTTAACGAGAGTTGAAAAACACACTCTTCTCAAGTTTTACACATATTTTTTTCTGAAACTACAATCAAAATTGAAAAATTATCGTATGGACACCGCGTGTGTTTCAATTTTAAATGTCATTAGTAAGATTAACGCAGGAATTGTTTTTTTACTTTCCTCACTAGAGACGAAAATCACATTTTCTTCACCCTTTTTAGAGGTGAGAGTCGTTGTTTCTAATGTAGTAGTAGTAGTCAGAAAAACATTTAAACTTTTAAACTGCTTTCCCGAATATAACGATGTTGGTTTTATCGACATTTAATTGTAATTGATTAATTGAGACTATAAAACGATGTGCTTGAGATGATAAATATTTTAAGTGGTTTAAATGAAAAGTGGACGGCTAGTGATAATTATGCCCTGTCTAAAACATTTGCTGTGATTGATCATTGCTATACTATTGAATAAATTATTTCATTAGGGTAGCAATACCCTTACAACTGTTAAAATCAGTCTGAAGCAACACTGTAGCCGCAAGTTTCTCGAGTTGACATTGACAGATATGTTTACGAAAACACCAAAAACCTTACTTAAAAACATGTTCGGTCAAAAAGAAATTATAATCCTCTCCCCTGGCTGTAAAGAATGGATCAGGATCAGGTTTCGTGCCTTTATAGGCTGCAACAGCGTTTCATCGTTTACTCTCAAAGGCAAAGGAGTTACTACTTTACAATACAGTAAGGAAATCTTGAATTTACAGCTAACAGCCGTGGGGGGTAATTTCAACAATTTGATCCAAAATTCTTCTCCAAAATATTGGGGTTGGAGATGGATGGATGATCATTGGTTGCCCATATAGACCACCAAGTCAGCAGTTTATGAAGGAATCGAAGTATTGACTAAATGCAACTGCAAGTGACGTTCTTCTGTAAAATGTTCATGTAAATCCCCAAATTTGAGATGTACTTTATAGTAAGTATTTTCATGTTATACAATTAATTAATAATAACACTAAGAATATCTCCATAATATATTTTTAGGTCAAATGAAGATGAGCATATCGATTTTGATTAAGAAATATAAATTTAATTAATTAATTTGTTAGTGTTTTATAAATATATCTCATCTGAAAAAGCTGATTATTCGGCTTAAAGTTCCAGTAAAGATAAAAGTTAGTAGGGAATTTGCTTACCCTGTATAATTTTATAAACCAAAAGTGCAGTTTTAAGGATGGCTCACCTCCTCTCCTAATGGGGAGTATCACTTTTCGGTTTGTCCCAATGGTCACCTGTTTCAAATGGTTGGCTCTAAGTCTTAACAAAGGGGTCTAAGGATATGTATGACTAAATATTTTGATGATGTACTCTGTTGCTATGGAAATGAGAGAGTGGATTGTACCTTTTTACCTATATGTGTAGTCAAAAATTTTGGTAATTAGTGTTCCCTTTTGGGTGAATATTCCCTCTCCCAGAGGAGGGCGGATGGCTCCCCTTCTAAAAATCGTGCAACGCGGCTTGATTTAATCGTCAAAAGCCCCATAATTTCATATAGGGCTAAGTAGGACTAACTTGCATTTCCGTCACAGTATAAGTGAATATCCGCATATTCTTGATTTGAAAACGTATAACCAATTGAATCTTAAAATTATAAGGTCAAAGAATTAACAATGTCGCCATAACAATATGACAAAACAATTACATCGCCTACTCGATTGATTTATTGTTAATTTTAATATTGCCCATAACTTCTTAACTATTGAGTTTTGGACAAAGTCCTTATGGAAATTTCGACTTAAAATTGAGCAAGGAACATGGTGTTAAACTATGTCCATCGAGTCACGGGACCCTGTATAAAAACGATATTGAGAATATTCAACGAAGATTTTTAAAATACATTCATGGTATAATACATTGCTTTTAAAATTGATGGCGAATATCCGCAACGTGGTTTTTCTCAGGACGTTTTGATATTCATTCAATGGAACAAAGACGAGTGGCTAATAGCGTTCTTACATGCTTTTCAGTATTTAATTACGAGGGTTGTAACTTTGTGTGCGGATCATATATTTTTGTTTCTTTGATCAATTGTATTTAAAGGATACACCAGCGCTAAAAATGAAATCCCTTCGGTACTGTACTGTACTCTCTAATTATGCCAAGATCTTATTTAGGAAGTATAATACAAAAGAGCGTCAAACTTTCGTTGGGTGGTCTTTAACAGTTTTTGTAAATTCTCAATTAATTGCCTTAATACGGCCACAGTGACAGTTTCTATCTCGGAATTTTCCTTACATTATTGTGTAGATTCCGTCTTTTGTTATTATATCTGTCTTCTAACGATGTCTACGCGATCTTATAATTTGCATCGGATGTTTCAATCGGACTTGAAGGTTAATTTTTTAAAGCGGATCGTAGGTAGAGCAGTTTTTGAACATCTGCCGAAATTGTTAGTTTCGGTAACTTAACATTAGTTGAACCAGTTTGAGAAGTAATAGTGTTTGAAAGCGATTGGTCACAGCCAAGATCTCAATAATCGTTATTCATTCCAATCTAAGTGCATTTGATTTTGAACCGCTTTAACCCGATCGCTTCAAAACCTGGTTCTGTATCTAACCTATAACAATGAAATTTTGAAATAATATTGTTCCGCGTTTTTTTATTTAAATCCTATTGTCAGTCGATGTCAAGTGTACGTCAGTTCAAACCTTAACGATAAAAATAAAAAAAAAATAAAGAAATCTTACGTGGATTTAAGCTGGACATGTGGATTAGTGATTCCTCTTCCTTTTCCTTGTCGTTTGTTGACAGCTTGATGATGATTTGTATGATGCCTTCGAATTTATATAAATTTAAATTTTGCGGTACCTACGCTGTTGATTAACACGCAACCATGTCGAATGAATGAAGCACAATTAAACCGCGAATCCGGCATGTAATAAATAATTAGTGCTTACAACCCATAGAAAAGGGCAATCTTTGGACACCGTCTTTTACAATAAAAAAAGCTTTTTCTACTACCCTCGTTCAATAGAAATCGCCGTCAAAATGTATATGGTCAATTGTTTGTTAGCTGATGGGTTGAAATGAGAAATTAAAAATGTAAACACAACTGAAACTATTGAGGGAAATAGGAAATTATTAAAAATATGGATTAATACAGATTCTTCGCACTTTGCTTCATATTCAAAAAATGTATTTGATTGGACACAGAAAACTTGTACAAAAAGGGAAAGTTTGAAAACCGCTTTCAATCCATGTATGTCAAAATGACAAAAACATGGCCTCCTGGCTGGAGGTATTTGGAGGCTAGCCAGTACACTGGATATCGATAACCGGCACATTAATATGCAACAGTACTATTTTGTACTTCTTGGGCACCTACTGATTATACACACAATCAGTTTTCTGATACCCTTAAGGATTGACTTGTACTGGCTACACTGTCCAAACGGAAAATTGATAACCAGGATATGTATTAGAATTGTTTGTGGAAATAATCGCCTTGAATTTTGATTTTTATTTGTTCAGTAGATTAGGTCTGAGAAAAATTAGGGACATCTGGAAATAAGTGTTTTTTAAAGGTTTATCTCATTTAAATCTGGTCATGCGATAAAGAGTTCGTTAGTTAAATCAAGAATAAAGTGAAAGTAAAGAAGGGAAGATTCCGAAGTATAATCGGAATTTTCTTTTAAATACAATTTGTTTCAATCGATCGCATTTGCGTGGTATTTGCCCTCAGGCCCTGAGTGACTTTCATATAAAGTTGGGTCGTGTGTAAATTATCAGCTGTGTGTTTAATTGAGCCCAGGATATAGGAGTTCTCATGATACATGTTCTATTCGCACCCAAGATTATGTTAGATGGTCATTAAAAGCTCGTTAAATAATTCTTTGGAATTGTGGGGAAGCGGTTAAGGCCGCCGAATTTCTCATATTAACAAAATTTAAGTCTTCAAGAAAAACAAAACGAATAGACAGAGAAAAACGGCAAGAGGAGACGAAGAAACATTTAAAAATAGTCGACCGAAAGGGAAAGGAAGAGAAGAGAAAATAGGGCAGTCGAAAACGACCAACAAATGGAAAGTTGACCAAGCATAAAGACAGTAACGAAAATGGACAATGTTTGATAGATTTCGCCAAAGAAAGAAAGATCATTATAACGAGTACCTACTTTGGAAGTAAAGAAATACATAAAGGAATGTGGAGAGTTCTCGACGGAAAGACGACGAATCAAATCGATCACATAGAGCAGGAAGAAAAAAATGTTTAAAAAATATAGGAACTTGCAGAGGACCAAATGCGGACTCAGATCATTTTATGGTAGAAGTCAAAAATCCTGGAAAATAAAAACAAAAAACAAGAAACAGAAGGGTGAACGGAATAATAACACTAATATCAGAAGAAGAACAAGAAAAATATAAACAAACAGTTAAAAGGGAAACAAAAAAATTACACCTTGAAGGACAAATAGAAGACGAAAAAAATTAAATAACTGTTAAACAAAAAAGCAAAAGAAATGTTACTTTTCTTACGGTAAAATAGTACTCGTTACAGTAAAAGAAGGAGAAAAGCGTAGTTTCATAAAGAGTGCCAAAGGGAGATAGAAGAAAGAAGTAAACGAAAATTGGAGATGTTGACAAAAGAAACAACAGCAGCAAAAGACACATACCAAAAACAAAGAAAGATATTAAGAACAAAAAAGAGGAAATACATCGAGGAGAAACTCAAAGATACACAAGAGAACTCAGAAACTTAAGCCAAGGAGTACGAAAGGAAGATGATGCTAGTAAAAGACCATTTTTGTTCGAGATAAAGAAAGGGTACACCATCAGCGGAGAAAAAGAAATTCTATCCAGATGGAAAGAGGACTTCCACGATAACTGATAAATGATACAACTACGATGAACCAGATGAATCAGAAACACCAAAACACCCCAAGATAAATTAATAGATATACCGGTCTAGGACATTAGGGCGCCGACGAAAGGGCGCGAGGACTTAAGCGGGATGCAAGGGCGCGTGGACAAAAGGACGCGAACAAAAGTATTCTGTAAAAAATTTGTATCTCAAACGCTCTGTGTAATGGCTGTTAGTATAAAATATCAACACAAACTAACTACAACATATATTTTTAGAGAATACTCTGTCCCGCGTCCATATATCCTCGCGCCCTTATGTCCCGCGCTCATTTTGGCCTCGCGCACCGGCCCTGCTCCGACTTCCACCGTGAGGTTTGGGGAACCCTTGCTCTCTCCACTGATTCCCCTCCGAGTGTTTCACTATTTTCGTGACCGTGACCGCTGGCGCTCGTAGCATTCAACTTACCTTACCTGGCCTACTACCGGGCCTAAAGAACTTTCACTTCAAAAATCGAAAAAGAAACAAGAGTGCAGGACATAACAGTTGAAATTATCACTTTAAAGGGAGAGCACTAGAAGAACAAATATGGAGAATGGAGAAAAGCATTTTGCACAAAAAGGGAGATAAACTGCCAGAAGTACAGACGAATCGTGCTACTCAATACTGTCTACAAGATTCTAGCAAAGTATATAAAGAACAGGCTGGAAGAAGAGATTGCACAAGTATTAGGCGAATACCAGTGCGGATTTAGACGTGGTAGAAGAACAATCGACCAAATTTACACTAAGAGATTTACAAGCAGAAAGTTACGAAGGCAATATACCAACGCTAGCAATCTTCATTCACTTTAAACTGGCCTACGACACAATTAAAAGGAAAGAAATGTACGAAACAGTCACGGAGTTGGGAATAGTGGGAAGTTAAGGAATGGTAACATTACAAAACACAGTGAACAGTCACAATGAGGAATGAGTCATCAGAAAATTTACGGCGGGATTTTTTTAGACATGATGTCTTAGACACCAGTGTGTACCTCGCCTTAATTTTTCTGACGACTTAAAACAGGGTGATCCACTGTCATCCACGTTGTTTAATGTCTGCCTAGAAATAGTCACACGCGAAGCAAAAAGTCACAAAGGAAAAAAATCGATGTTTCTATTTCGCAGACGACGTGGCAATAAACACGGAAAGGAATTACGTGGAATGATAGCAAACACAACACAAAGAGGCAAAGAAAATAGGACTGTACATAAATGATACGAAAACAAAATATATGGAATGGACAGATGGTAATCTCCAAGAAGGAGAAAAATTCAGAGTAGACGTTGCAGCAGGAGTGCACTTATTCGAAAATATACTTAGGAACGCTCTTCGTAATTAAGCCGAGAAACAATGAATAATGGCACATATGCGTCAAATAGAACTCTGACAAGAAAATACACGTATACAAGATAGTAATACAACCAATACTAAGTTATGGCAACGAAACAAGGGCAATGGATGCCAAGGAACAGATTGATGATATGGGAAAGGAAAATATTTAGAGGAAAAACAACAAATGGCGTATGGTCAAGAAGAACGGACGAAGAGAAAGAACTATACAATTAGCCAAGCATAATAGGAGTAATACATACAAAAAACCAAGTTGGCTAGGACACGTGGAAAGAATGCCAAACACAAAAAGAATACTTAACACCAGTGAAGAAGAGGGGGACCAAAAAGTAGATGAAAGGAACAAATTGAACAAGACCTTAAGAAAATACGGATAAGTAGTTGTAAAGAAGAAGTGACCAACAAGATCCAATCGAGGAAGATAACCCACCAGGCAACAAGCAATCGTCCTTGTAGCCCTGGAATGCTAATAATGAATGTACATTTAATCAATCCTTAATTAGTACTACATGGAACTCCTGTTTATCAATTTCTCGTGTACTGGCTAGCGGCATTTGCATAGTAGTCAGTACAAAGCAACCCTTAGGTGTATCAAAAAACTGATTATGTATATAGTCAGTACCCAAAAAGCAGTAAAGCTGCAAAATACTGCCAGTCAGTAAATCAATATATCGGCGTCCTTAATAGGAAGCAAATTATGTTTGTCATTTTAAAATAATATTCACGCGGTACTACAGAGTACTGGCGGGTACGGCTATCTTGTACTGGCTACCATCACGCACGCATATAATGCTACTGCAGTACCATGTGCTTCAGCATCAGATTACGAATCAATGTCTGTATTTAAATGGATATAAAATTTAAGGGCAACACTGGAAAATGTGGACAATGCATTTATAGAAAGCGTTGATTCTTTCCTCATAGTTATTAGATAGTGCCATAAATCTTTTTGAAGGAAGCACTTATAAATATGGTACCGATCGTTAGGAATTCCATAAGTAGTTGGGGCGAATGAGTACGATTATTAAACTTTTTACTTTTAGATTATGGCGAGTTTGTAATAATGATCAATGAGGAGGTTTTCCACTCTCCAACTCTGTAATGGCCTAGTCTACAGTAATGAAAAGGTGGCGAAACTTTGGTAAGTAGAGTTACTCCAAAGTAAGGAGTTTCGCGTCTTGCTAAACTATTCTTGATATTTAGAAACCTTCAAAAAGCAATAAAAACGTGAAAGCTTACCATATGTAAGAAAGGCGAAAACCAATACAGCAGCGATGATGCAGGTCTTTGCCATATTGAAAGGTGCTTATACAAAGGGCTTGCTGATATTGTTATTCACATCTACCGATGATCCTGAAACAGAAATATATAATGATTGATATTGATATCAGGATGTCTTTGCGGCACAGCCGGTGCGGCAGTAACGCGGGAAACCTCATTAGGTCCGTACCGCAACTGTTTCAGCGCCGCGCCGGCCGCCCATCGTCTTTACTTCATTGCTCGCCGAATATAAATTATCCGTGCATCTCAGCTAATAGCGAACGGGGCGCATCGCGGATTGTCGTTACGGACCACCCGCGCCAGCCGCGTTCTTTAACGAGATATTCTTGAATTATGCCACGAACAGAGATCATCAGTATAGAGCTCGCGAGCAAATACTCGGCGATTCTTAATGACCAATGAATTAAGGAAGTATTCAAGTTTAAAGCTAGGATAATGGGAAAGCCACGACTACGAACAATTTGTCATCAAGCCGAGATTGGGGTGGGCAGTAAATGAAAGGCGTTAATGCAATGTGGCAAATAACGGATGGAGAAAATGAAAAGTACCATCCACAGTGAATTTCAAACAGAAGTCTCATTCGGCGAAACGTGTTTAGATATATTCCGATTCGACATCTATATATTGCCATGCAGATCTCTCAATCTTGAGAAATCTTCGCATGTAGGCTCTGCTTTTTCATTCTAATTCTTGTTTCTGTTAGCTCTAGGCTTTGCTCGTTGACAAGTTTTATCTCTTGGAAGGCTACGTTGTACTGTATTCAAAATAGATTTAGAATCAGCGGACCCATTATTTAATAGTAATCGAGAAAATTTTGCCTGCATTAAATTCCGTCGTAACTCTCCAAGTTCTTACTGTCCCGAAAGAATTTATTTTTGGTGTACGACTTTAAATTCTAATTGAAAACTTGCGACCCTTCCCCCAGTGATGGATTGAGGTTTTTACTTTTATAAGACCGAATAAATTGTATTGGTAGCTAAAGGAATGAACGCGACAACAGATACCGACCGCATTTGTCACATCAATTACCGCTAATCAATTGGGAAACGATAAATAAACGAATCTGTTTCCGAACAAAATGTGCACATTCGAGGATTAAAAGTGTAGGCAGTCGCGTTATAACCGAGATGTTAGCGTCGGGACGCACGCGTGACCTGTGAAAGAACACATCACACGTGCGATACACATTATTACCCCTACGTTTATCAAGCTTACACTGAATTTACTATCAACAGTTTACCCCATGTTATACTAATTACCTTTAAATAATGGAAAACGCTGACAAAAGGGAAACTTTAATTACCGCGCTACATTCAAAAATCTTATCGTAAATAATGATTCCGTTTTTTCCCCGACCAACCTCCACACTTTCGAAATTAATTTTGAGCTTCATTATAATACGAGACGATGGAAGATGATCGGCACCATCTGGGCAAACTCTCTCCGTCGTAGATGTGTTATGAACACGGACATGGCTGTCGGAGTTGACAAAAATTATGACTGACGCATATCAAAAAAGTGCACTTAAATGCTATTTTCTCCAACAAAAACTTGTCAAGATTAAGCCATTCATATTAATACTTGTGTCGAGATTAATTTTTCGAAGCGGCGGGTCGATATTGCAAAACTGTCACGTTAAATTAGAATAGTTAACAGTGTACAGACCCTAGGTGTTAATTTGAGGGAAATTATGAGCCTAAGGGAACCCGACTGAGAAATCCGACAATGTGACACGCTTAACCCACTGTGTAACTCTGTGGAGTGCTTGAAACACCTGACTGAAATATATCTAAAGGGAACGACGGTGAACAGCAGATATAAAAAGATAAGTGCAGTACGGAGAACACCATCTCCGGTCTGGAGGCCTTTTTAAACTACTCAAACAACATCTACCGTGCTGAAAGGTTATACCAAAAGTGAAAATACCTACTACCACTGTGCCATTCAGAATCAAAAGCAAACGATTTGATTTATCACTTCTTTTTTTTTGTTACGTTATTTCCCATAGAATGCATCGATGCGAAATTGCTTTTAATATAATGTGCTAAGATATGCCAGTTCGCTTTCGCGATTATGTCAATACCGTGCCCGCTGGACACTGATTTACGGATTTCTATTTTGAAACCGTTCATCCGTGTAGTTCTATATTAATTTGTGTATGGTTGTTGCGTTAATGTGAGTGTGCTTTGTAAAAATAAAGTTTTTATGGCAGACAAATAAAGGCAGTTGTATTTGATATCAATTACATAGAATTTCCCTGTAAGACGGGTAGTTTTTCGGGGATTTAACCGTGACAGGACTCTGTATAAGTTGGTCAGTGTAAAAACTTTTTTTATGGCTTTTATTGGGATCACAACCCATTTAGCCGCGTTAATTTAAAATTCTAGATAAGGAGAGACATCATTACATTTAAACAAGGGTTAAACACGATAGTGGCCTTTACTTTTCAAAGCTCCCAGTCACCATGACTGTCAACAGGTCGATAAAGTTGGCCCACCCACTTTGCCCAAATCAAGTAAAAATATGCCTATAATTAGGGAATAATTAAAGACTAATTTGTACCCACAAAATTAGAATTTTTACCCGCTTAGTTCCGCCGGAAAACCGATTTTTAAAGTGGGGGTGCTAACTTGAAATCAAGTTAGAAGTGGTCAGTAGTGGATGTGTCTTGGCCAGGCGTTCTCCTTGCCCTTTATGGATATCCGGTTCTGATACTTTTCGAGATATTCGATCCTAAAAATTTGACATCACCAATGGATATATTTCTTCCAAACGAACCAATTGCCCTTTGTGAATACCTTCCTCCGACACTTCGCTCTATAGATATTAGAACCAATCACTTTAAGAAGTCGAGGAGGACAGTGGTTGGTATAAACTAATTCCTTTCGTTGAGACATTTCAGTAAAGCGTTATGCGGGTCATTCTGTAATTGGGCGCAAGCCTGTTGAGGGCCCAGAACGAGAGAGGGACAATGATAATAATAAATAAAAATAAATTGCAATAGCATGAAAGATAAAATAAATTTCTAACCCCCACTCCCTCGCCCCGCCACCTACTCATCTTAAAAAGGAGTCGTGGATGAAAGTGAAAGTTTGTAGAACCAATTCCTTTCGATGAGACTTTTGATTATAAGACCATGCACGTGTGTTTACACGTTACAATTTCCTCGTGGGTACAAACAATGCATTTATAACACTCTTACTTACTTTGTAATAGTTAAGTCCTATTTATCACTCACAATATATAATATAACACGAGGGGGAGCTTAATACTTCACTTCGAATCGATGTTAGAACTGACTCAAACCACAATTCTATTTGCTTATATCGCAAACGCCGGTCTTTTTCGAAAGGTCTCGAACACTTCCGAATGCTCCCGAATATTCTAGAATGTTCTCGAACAAACAAACACGTCATATTTCCTGGAAAAAATGCGTCACATCCGCTTGCGTTTCATATTGCCGATGACTAATCTTTTATGGCCCCTCGATGTCTATCGCGATTTCTAGAATATTCGCTACAATATACATAAACAAAGATCATAAAAATGATAAAAACTACATTTAACATACATTAACGCTCTTCAAGATTATATGCCCTTTTTTACTTTTTTCTTAAACTGGAACAGTATAAACAGTTTTATAGTCCGCACTAGTGGTAATTTATTGGTAATAGATAGGCGGTGGAGTGGGATGTGGAGATTCAGTCCTCTAGATTCATATTTATGCGTTGACTCATTTAATAAGTTACGAGGATTTTTGGTTCGAAAATATATATAGACCGTGGGATAACGACAGATCTTGTGTGTTGATTTTTAAACATCTGTCACCGCAATTTTCTCTTTAAATAGGCTAGAACTAGTGTATAAAGCATATCATACGTCTGTTGAGCGGTCCGTTCTTTTTTTTGTAATTTTTGAAATTTTGACAACAAGGCAGACACAAGTTTATTGATAAACGTGTGCTATCAATTTTAATATAATATTGGAGAGAAAAAATAATAGGATGCTAGCACATTCACAGACGTTGTTTATTCGCTTAGTATCATATATTATGTAATGTTCCAGAAATTGCTGAAAAACGTTTGATTGGCAGACGTCTGTCAATATGAAATATCAAATATGTATTAATTAAATGTATGTAATTTTCATTTGCGTATTATATGCTAATTATATCTGTCATATGAGATGTATAAACCAGTCCATGATGTCCTAGAGCTTAATGAAAGGGCATAATGGACTGTCATCTCATTATGCCCTCAGATGTCCTGTCAAATATATTGATAGAGTTATAATGTAAATCCATTAAAAACAGATACTACTTAAAAAAAATTATTCATATTCGGGCGGCCAATAGTCTATACGTCTCTGACAAACAATACTGACCTTTTTTATATTCTTAAGACCGGGTTTACTAACTTTCAAACCGATCGGGCGTTACTAAACAGTTATTGTTATTGTGCACATGGACAGACAGACAAACGGACAGTTAGGCAGACAGCAATACAAAATTATAAACAATCTCAAGGATCGTTACTGATAGCATCTTCCCAGCTTGCGCCCTGGTTCAAACGACTTCCGAACAGTTAATTCGTTTACAAAAAAAATGTTTCTGTGTACAAATTAGTCCTTAATTTACACGTTCCATTTTTTTTACAAGTCCGAGAATTGTCCTTTTTTAGAAAAAAATTGTTTAAATAATGCATAAATTGTTTAAACAATGAAAATCTAATTTGGGTACAAATTAGTCTTTAATTCATAGTTTTTGATGTGACTAATGAAATTTCAATCGGGAAAAGTGGGGGTGCTAACTTGAACCTTAGAATTGGGTTTGCGGCGGAACTAAGCGGATTTAAATTCTAATGTTATGGGTACAAATTAGTCTTTAATTGATACGTTCCATTTATTTTTATTATTTCCGAGAATTGCCCTTTTTTAGTAAAAAATTGTTTAAACAATGTATAAATTGTTTAAAGAATGAAAATCTAATTTGGGTACAAATTAGTCTCTAATTCATAGTTTTTGATGCGACTAACAAAATTTCAATCAGAAAAAGTGATTTCAAGTTAGCACCCCACTTTAAAAATCGGTTTTCCGACGGAACTAAGCGAGTACAAATTCTAATTTTGTAGGTACAAATTAGTCTTTAATTACTCTTAAATTATAGGCATATTTTTACTTGATTTGGGCAAAGTGGGGGTGCCAACTTTGTCGACCTACTGTCAACTCAACAATGATCTTTATTTTAAACTATTTACATAAACGCCATCTAGATGTATTCCATTCAAACATAAATAATATCATGACATCTCCCCGTTTAACAATTTATAATATAATATACATTAATCTTAATTACTTTTCACCTCCCACTAAAATTACTGACAATAATATAGCTCATTACAATAACAAATTAAACAATAAAATTCCTTGCATTACTTGACAAGTAAATCCAAAAATTCAAACAAAATTATCACTTTATTATTAGTATATATTGTCTGAATTTAAGGTTTATAATAATTACCTAGGTTTCATTATACTTTTGCTACACTTCCTTACATACGTATTGTTTCCGTCATAATTCACTGCACCTCTAATTGGATCTGTATGCTGCAAATTACGATTTGAGAATGTATTGACATTTTCATTAACTTTTTCCTTCTGCTCCTGAATATTTCATTATTAAATAAATTTTTATTAGTAATGGGTTTCCAAAATTTTCTGTTTCTAATCAATTCTACAACATAACTACGAGGTCTTTTATCAATTTTTTTTATAATTCCAGGTTCCCGTTTTCTTCTCAGAAAATTTTGAACCATTACTGTTTGTCTTATTTTCAGATTTGGCAATTGTTGTGATTTTCTATCTATGACGATATTTACAATTTTGTTTGGTTAGCGTTTTTGTTAAAATTGAGGATGTAATTGAACATCCGGCATTGGTAAACAGCCCTAATAACAACTCTGCAGGTGAAGGGATCTTATTGCTTATGGGAGTATTTCTGTACTCTAAGTCTACGTCTTTCTTATCTAACACTTTTTAAGAATTTGTTTAATAGTTGCACGTGTCTTTCTATGAATCTATTTGATTTAGGATACCTTGGGGAGCTAGTGTTATGTATAATACCCCACACAGTTGACCTATATGCCACAAGTAATAAGCCTATTGAACATGGGTCAAATCCAATGATCCCTTGGGGTCACGCCTCTCTGTCTCTGCCAAACGCTTGAAGCTACTTAGTTCAAACTTTGCACAGTTGGCCTATAAGCCACATGTAATAAGTCTATTGAAAATGGGCCAAAGACAATGACCCCGTAAGGTCACGCCTCTCTGCCTCTGGCAAACGCTTGAAGCTATTCGGTTCAAACTTTGCACAGTTAACATATATACCACATGTAACAAGCCAATTGAAAATGGGTCAAATCCAATGACCCCGTGGGGTCACACCGAGGTGCTCTACCGCTTTTTTAAACGCTCTTTATGGGTTTATTTGTTGACAGACTGAATGAGTGATCCGATAACCATTCTTCGGTTTCATTGCCTGTGACATTTGATCTATGAGTTGGGGTAAATTATTTTCTTTTCTGTATATACATATATCATCGGCATATTGGCAGATGTTATTTTATTTTATCCTCGATTTTATCTTTTAATTCTGTATGGAAACTGATACAGTATATACTTAAAATTGACCCTTGCGGTAACCCATTGTATACAAATCACGGGCCTATTACACTACCGTTGTATGTACGGACGTACACTGTGCGTTCTCGCGAAATGGAAACAAATGTTTCTAGCCACACGGACGGCATAGTTTATTTTCCAACTTATCCAAGTTAAAGTTACAGTAGGCATTCTCCAGGTCCAGCAGCACAGCGCAGGTGTATTGGTTTTGGGAAAAAGCCAAACAAAGTCTGGGGCTTGAAATAGGCTACGGCATCTTTCGATGTTATATGGAGATCCTTCCTGTGTAGCAATTTCGTTAGATTTTACCAGAAACTACTGGACGTAAAAAGCTGAAATTTGGCATGTGGGTTCCTTGGGGAGCACTAAGAAGAGTTCCTACAGGGTCGGCAAAAACGTGATTGTCTATTCTAGTCGAAACTGCGGGGGCCTGACATTTGGAACTTAGGTTTCTTTGAAGCGCACTAACCAAAATTCCCACGTCTTTCGTCTGTATGTTAAAAATGATTGGACTGAAAGTGGATCCTAGTACCGGCATCTTTCTTGGGCCAATTAGCGCTATAAAGAGATATTATACGTCACAGCACAATGCACTGTTGTAGTTTAAAAACCATTAAAGATAGAGAAAATGGAATTGTATTCTTGAAAAAGGGGTAGCCTAGGGGGTAGCTTTCAGAGGAAGGTTAAAAAGATTCATCAAAATGGTTGGGTATAACATGATATGAAGGTGACCATTTTTCACTCTGCTGCTGCTTGATGTTATTCTTTGACGTTGGCCGGGCTACTGGGCCGATTTTAATGAACTCAGCTTGAGTGCCTTTAAACATTTATAGAGTCCCAAAAAGGGACTTTTAGCTCCAAATATTAAAAAAATTCAAAAGTGGGCAAAAATCAATTGAATTACGTTCATAAAGTTTGCTATAAATAGAATATAAGGCGACAGACCGTCACTTCTACCAAGACTGGAAACCTTATAGTATTCTCTAAATACTAATTATATAAACATTTCAATGGGCATTAATCTACTGACCTAGTATCCATTGATATTACAATGTGTAAGCGATGCGTCCTTACACTGAAATTGCACCGTATTGTTGTTGTAACTTAATCTATGCAATAATTTTTACTTAATTATTAATCTGCTCAATACAGTTTATTCTGAGATTGAATAACACAATGTCATATTTCCAATTTTTACATTGAACAGCCAGGTTTCAAACAAAGTGGTTCGGTTTTCTAAGTGTCAGGAATTGATAGATGATAGTCGGGGACACATTTCATGAAACGGCATCCCTATGAATTCGAGAAGCAACTCGGGTAACAATTAAGCAAACAACTGATATCCCATATTTCTGCCCCGCTGAATCCGAATCTGCCGTTTGCCAAACCAGTTTGCACGGGGAGTCGTGTATTCAAGATGGCGTCTGAACCCGGATGCGCATGCATGTTTTTTTCACTTCTGTGGACCGATTAACGCACTTTAAACGTCGGGATGAGGGTGTTCGATGGTGAGGAGGTCGACCAAACACTTATAATAATAATACAACATTTTTATGGAGAAAAAATTTGGAAAATACTTTATTTATAATTTTTAGTGGAAATTATGAAAATTTTCAAGAAGAAATGACAGCGTATTGAAATACTTCTCATGTCACACTACCACGACAATTCATAAAATAGACTGTCACTCCTCCCTTTCTAACCTCCCTTCCTCCACCCCTCCCGCCAAGTAGTATATCGTTAGCCGTGATACAGGCATCATGCCTATCACTGTGTGCGGTGTGTGTAGTAAATCCTTAAGTAGATACGATGATTCCATTGCTTGTACAGGGAGCTGTAGTAACCTGTTTCACTTAACGTGCGTTAATTTAACGATAGATACGTACACCTCCTTTCAAAAGGATGGTATAATAAACTCGTGGAAATGTAACCAATGTGAAATTTCACGGGACGTCAATAATTTTACGGTAAGAGATACCGATGTCAATATGGATTCTTCTGAACCCATTATTACGTTGACTCAAATTGAATTAAACAATTTGATTTCACATGCCGTGAAATCGGCGATGCGAGTGTATAATGAGCAGGTCGTGCTACCTTTGAAAGCTGAATTTGAAACTATCAAGGGACAAAATAGCCTCATACTAAAGAAGCTCGACTCCTTTGCTAATAACAATCAAAGCGATAATGTTCGTAACATTGATAACACGGTCAAAAAGTATTCTAATGTTGTTAAAACTTCTAATCAAAAGCGTCAGATAGAGGTTCCCGCACATAACACTGAGGTTGATAAGGATAACTCGAAGGTTATTTCTAAACCTCTCGAAGAAAATGCATCAAATTTACTACGTGATAATGTCAAGGTCCAAACTGATGTTATGAATAAAGTAATTCAAATTAATAGCGACATCAACGTCAATAACGAAACTGCTCCCGACCGTCAATCAGCTAGTGACGGAGACTGGCAGAAACCTAAGACTAGAAAAAATAAACTCCCAAGTCTAACTACTGGTACTTGTAAATCCGAATGCACACTTAAAGGTGTAGCCAAAAGACTGAACTTTCATGTTTCGCGATTGCATCCTAGTACTAGCGTTCCGCAAATAGTCAACCACTTAATCAACAGTAATATTGCCGATCCTCATGTGGAAAAGCTGTCCTCCAAATATCCAACCACGTACTCATCTTTTAGAATTTCCATCCTGCCAGAATTTAAAGACACACTTCTAATGCCTACTACGTGGCCAGTTGGAACATGTGTTAATCGTTTTTTTTTGGAATGCTCACCAGCCCAAAGCAACACCGTAAACAATCGATTAAGAACAAAATTGATCTTCTCGAAGCATACCTACATGATAAGGCGTACGATGTAATTTGCATAAGCGACCACTGGATGCTAAGTAAGGAACTTAGTGGATTCAACATGGAGAAATGGTTTCTAGCTTCCTTCTTTTGTCGGCATAGTTCTGCACATGGTGGTACTTTAATTCTCACTAAACAGCCTAACTCGGTTCCTGTTCTACCACTTGCTAATATAAATGAGCTAGCCATCGAAGTACACTGCGAAGTTACAGCTGTCCTGTATACTCAACTTAACATTGTCATCCTAACATGTTACCGTTCACCATCAGGGGATTTTCGTGTTTTTCTAAATAAATTTGAAAACCTTTTAATTAATCTGTGTAAATATAAGAATGTTATCATATCTGGTGATTTTAACGTCCATTTTAATACTAAGGACCGTAACAGTAAACAACTCTGTGAATTAACTAACTCCTTTGGATACATAAAAACTATTTCTCAACCAACACGTAAAAATAATTGTTTAGACAATATATTCATTAATTTTTGTGTTAACAATTTTACGACCCGTACAATATCAACTAACTTGTCGGATCATCCTGGCCAAGAAGTCATCGTTTCCTGCACTCCCAACAATGGGAGCCGTTCAGTTAAAGTGTTTAGACCGATTACAAGAAGAAGCGTTAACAGTCTATTTCAAATCTTAAGCCAATGTGATTGGGGCTACCTAAATGACTACAATTTAGACGTACACACAAAGTTTACTATTTTTCTCAATAATATTATTTATGCTTTCCAGATTGCTTTTCCTGAAAAAATACTTAAACTAAATAAATCTAGTGCAGATATAAAATGGTTTAACACTGAGTTAAAGAAATTACGTGATACGTATCATTTAATATGTGAATCCTACCAAATGCATAAATCTGAAAACCTCTTTCAACTTAAACGCAAATTTTATCTTCGATACAAGTCTGCCATCAAAAGAGCGAAAATTAACGCTAATAGCACGGCTATAAGTACATCTAATCCCATAGGCACTATGTGGAGGATAGTTAACTTACATAGAAATCTTAAAAAACAACCAGACCATAACATCTCTCCAGAAACGTTTAATCAATACTTTACTGGTTTGGGTGAAAGTAATAATAACAATTTTCTAAATGTACCTCCTTCGTCACGGGCTTATGTTCATTGCATCAAGACTCCCTTAGGCTTACAGTTCAGCTTACGTTCCGACACATGGTGACGTGAGAGAAGCTTTTCGATCCATAAGAAACAGCAACACAAAAGACGCTTACGGTATAAGCGTCAATTTAGTAAAATCTAATATTAGCTTATATGACTCACCCATTACTAAATTAATCAATGCTTCCTTCAAGACTGGCATTTTTCCAGATCCCCTAAAGCTTGCTGCAGTGATTCCTATATTTAAAAAAGGCAACATCAATGAAGTTAGCAACTATCGCCCAATCTCTATATTGCCTGTATTTTCTAAGGTGTATGAGAAGATAATGTCTTTGCAAATGTCCTCATATTTGGAGCAACACAATTTACTTACAAATAGCCAATTTGGGTTCAGAATAGGTCTTTCTACATCCGACGCCATTGCTGCGTTTGTCAATCACACATTAACATGCTCGTGCCGTTTTCATTGGTTTGTCATGTGCTTTTGACAGCGTATGTCATAGCATATTACTTGACAAACTACAAATCTATAAATTTGACAAAGTCAGTCTAAAGCTTATACAATCATATCTCACTAACAGATGTCAATGCGTTAGAATTAACAATATTTATTCGAGCCAAGCTAGTTTAGTAAAAGGCGTGCCACAAGGTAGCATTCTTGATCCACTCCTTTTTTTGATATATATCAACGACATGCCTACTTATATCTCCCAAACCGAACGTTGCATATTATATGCTGATGATGCTACCCTTCTAGTTGGCGCTAAAAATTTGGACGATACCATCACTAAATCGAAGGATTTACTCAATAGAGCGACGAATTGGTGTCGAGAAAATAAATTGAATATCAATTTAAACAAAACCGTCCAAATGACATTGTCATTGAGACCCCATAATACAGTTAATGTACCGTTTGTGAAGTTTCTTGGAGTGCAGATTGACCCCAAGTTAAATTTCGGTGCATATCCCGATTATATTAGTGATCTCGCTAAACTGTGGCAGGAAAGTGGTATTCTTGCTGAGGGATCTGTCTGCAAGAAAGTCTTAGAAGGCAAAGGCCTACTCAAAAGGCATGAGGGTCCACAAACTAACTTTCCAGGTTTTATGGCGCCACATCTATCCGTAGTTTGTTGATTACCTGGACGAGCACTCATTTGGTGACGGACAAGATCTCAAATTGACTGCTATAGATCCTAACTATAACAAATTATTTGCGGTCCCCCACAGTACAGTCTTGGGCAGCCTGGGCAATTTTCTGAAGGAACGCTGTGAAGAGGACAAGAAGCCTTGTGGTGGAGTTTATCATTACTTTGGCCTCAAACCCAAAACCTGTTTCAAAGAAGAGGCTCCGTCTCGTAAGAAGGCAGATCCTTCGGATGAAGATGCAATATTCCATTTGATGGAAACAATTCTTTGATGTCACAGGAAGGTTTTGACAGGGATACACAGAAAATCTCTTCTTCGTGCCAAAATAAAAGGCTCAGAATTGGTGCAAAATTTTGTTGAGCAGCGTTTGGTTGCATGGCACACCTGTGTTGAAGTGATATTAAAGAGGCGATCTCCTTAAGGCGTTCCATTTGTCGTGCTCAAACGCCACCCAAGCGAGAGGTGAGGTGAATTGTCGTGGTAGTGTGACTTGAGACGTATTTCAATACGCTATGACATCTCTTCTTCAAACTTTTCATAATTTCACTAAAAATTATAAATAAAGTATTTTCAAAATTTCTTCTCCCTTAAAATATTGTTGAATTATTATTTTAAGTGTTTGGTCGACCTCCTCACCATTGAAAACCCCCATCCCGACGTTTAAAGTGCGTTAATTGGTCCACACATGTGAAAAAACCATGTATGCGCATCCGGTTTCGGACGCCATCTTGAATACACGAGTTCCGGTGCAAAATCCGATTTGGCAAACGGCAGATTCATCATCTTACAATACCTACATCTTATAATGACCTACCTACGTCATTAAAGAAAATTATTTATAAAGTAAATTAAAATATGACCAGTTTGATTACAGATCACTCCAGGTCCAAATATGTAATTTCCTAGAGTTACCATAAATGACAATCATAATTGGTGTGAGAGCATGTCGAAGTTTGGCTCCTCTATTTTTATTTTAACCCAGTGCAAGCATTTTTACTGTTTGAAATCCCTCCTTCACGTGTAGTTTTCCATTCTTTTTGTGTATTTAAGAATCTTAAAATAAAAGATAATATCATATCTGATCGGACTACGTATCTCCAGCAGTAGGTCAGTACGTACTTGACCATGCACCAGCCGACACAACATGAATATCGCAAATTTTGTAAAATTATTCATGTGACTTGTCCCAGTCGGATAGCAATTGTGATTCAGAGTGTCTGACCGGACATTGCTTGGAGAATTTTATTGAACCGACAAGCGTTAATAAAAGAAACCACTTAGCGGAATGGTAAGTACAGGACAGTATGTTTTCGTTCAAACTTGTGACGTGAAATTTAAAATTGAACACTGGAAAATATTTTAAATTACACGGACCTTAAAAGAGAATAGGCGTTTCTCGCAATATGATTAACAAAACAGGCTCAAAACTTTCTTCGTATTCAGGCCATAATATAGAGACAACAGATGTACGTACAAAAATGTTATGTATAATCTATCGTTTTATCGTTTTATGTTTTACGTGCAAAGCGGGAAAACTCTTGGATTTTAGGACTTAAATCGTATATTGACTTAAACACAAAAAATTTACTTCTTTCCCATAATTAACTGAGTGACAAAAATAATGTGATTTCCAAATATACAGGGTGGTGCCTAGCGCAACGCAGCATAGGGATTTCAATGGTAATTTCTTTATAGTCAATTACTAGCTCCCCTAATTTTTTTAAAGCAAAAGTCTAAATACGTTTTTTTAGAGAAAGAAGTACTACATCTGTTCATACTATTAGTTATAATTTTCCGTTTTTCAAAACCGTAGGAACCGAACCAAAATGTTTACATTGAAGCATATTCATAATCACTCCAGTCTACGTCTAGACGGAAGGGATATATCCCATAGAATAACACAAAAGAAGCTATTAAATACCTTGGAGCATACCTCGACACTCGGTTCACATGGAGATTTCGTATTAACAACAAGTTAAACGTCGCATATTCCAGATTAAGAGAGCTGTACCCATTATTAAATCGGAAAACACCATTACAACATGATTGTGGCATCCCCTATACAAAGCTCTCTTTAGCACTCATATACGCCTGTCCAGTGTCTCAAGAAAATTCAGGCCTTCCAAAATGAACTACTACGCATTGTAATTAACGCACCCTGGTTCATGAGGAATCAACAAATCCACTACGAACTAGGATTAAATCCAATAGAGGTATCCGCAACTTAACCAAACAACTCAAAATCACAGATCAACGCATTCGCCAACACGTAAAAATATACACACGCAAGAAAAAACTACTACAAGAAGACCTCAACTTTTAGCCATCCACTACTATTATCCATCAACAACTAAATCAAACAGGATCAGGATCAACCCCGACCAATATCGAGGAGTCAGTCACTCGCCTCAAAGCCATTTGAACCATTAACACAGGTTCATAACAACTCAGCCAGGTTATTGAATAAAAATTTTATTCAATAGCCGGGTATAATATTTTTGTATGTTGATCTGGTTATTAATAAATTAAAAAAAAAGTTTCAGTGGTATAACAAGAAAACTTAAACTGAGTACATGAGCAAAAAAATAAACATTACGTTTGCCTGGTTTTTTTTAAATGTCTTTTTGTTTCTTTTTTAAAATGTTGGGTTTAAATGGTGAAGGGTTGCGAGTTAAAATGTTTTAAATTTAGAGTTCCGCAATTAGACTAAAGATGTATTTAAGAAAAGGTTACAACATTAAAATATTACAAATAAAATTGTTTAAAAAAAACATTTAAAAATTAAGCCAAAGCTAAAGTTGGTAATGTTCAGTTCTATTTGAGTTAAAATTTTAAAACTAATCTCAATTTTCCAAGTGCACCACAGTTCACAACAAGTGTAATTGAAATTGTTTAGAAATGGACAATTTGAACCGAAAAGTCAAATTTGCCCAATGACTTTAATTGTAAAATTGAGAGATTAATCCTCGAAAATTAATTGAGAAATCTACAGCGTTACATTGACTTAATTTGAAACATTGGAATTGGGTCTTTAAATTACAGTTGACATGGAGATCTTTGAGATTAAGTTGATGGCTAGCAAGGCAATCTGTTAATGCTATTAAAGATAATAAGGTTATTTTATTGAGTTTCATTTTCAGCCGTAGCTGTTATAGATCATAAGAAGGAGTAATTGGAAAAAGCGGCACATTCAATACGCAGCACTACAGAGTAAAAATGGATTAATTATGCATTTTTTAATTCTGCAATTTCTGATAAACAGGGAATAGCCAGACATTTCGAAATGTGGGTGATGGTGTAATAAAACCGTTATACCGAAGTTTATGCCAGATTTCGGAGTTTTTACACTATAAACGACTTTAGAGGATTCTCTCTAAGTATAAGTTTAAGAACTGCCGAAAGGCAGCAAATTTGAATTATCATAAAACAAAGTCCACTAAGTTTAAAATGTCTCGTGCATTTCCTGAACAGGCGTTTTAATTCTCGGCGATGAATCGTGGTTTTTGAAGTGGCTCCAGCGCGCGAGGAAGGGCGCACAACATGAAACAAATTACCCTATGAAAATTAATGGATTTGGATACCTACTGTTCAGAGAAAGGAATTGAAAAATAGCAAAATCGTTAAATGTAACCGAGAAGTAAGGTTTTAGGGCAGTAGAAATGCTACTAATATACCTAATCACAGGGAATCTGGCAATTTCCTCTGAATTACTACTCTGAAACGTCGAATTCATTTGCATGCCTGCAAATGGCACGTACATGTATTTTCCTTTCCTATGCACTTTCAAGTTGGTTATCTAATCTAATTGCTACAAATTCACATAATGCCAGGCTACGTCAGTAACTTACTGCACTAACTGATCGTAATAGAAAAATTGCAGCAAGCACTGCAACCGAGAATTACTCTATTAAATAATAGACAGTTAGTTAATATTTGCTTTGATTTCGCAACTGTCACTTTATTACGTTTAACATTTAATTATCTCATTATTTTATACTGCCTTTGTCGTGACACCAGATGATAAATTGCATCGTAAGCGTTCCTATTGAGGTTTAGGGACATACAGCTCAAACTGAACACACCATCTAAGGGTAGTTCTAGTCTGCGGAGTTTGTAGGTTGAGTTACTGTTGGTGGTTCGTTGTTTTTACTATCTACCAAAGACTACCGCGTCGAGGATCTGCTCTACGAGCGGGTATTCTACGACACGGGGTAGGATGGTGGGTATATATTTGATGCAAGGAAAGTTTACGTATTATGTACAGTGAAAATGTTGGGGCTTGTTGCAGAGGCGGATTTGAATAGAACTGACTTAAACAATTAATCTTACTCTAAAAAGTTGTTGAGGTGAGGATATAGTAGGTCTCAAAGACAAATTTCCCTAAATTAGAAAATGGTTTCTTGGCAAGAAATCAAAAAATCTTAAAAACCACTCTTAATTTGGAATGTTGTGTTGCAAAAATCTTACTTGTAGAATTATGGATGGGATGTCTCTTGGTCAAAATTTGCTCATCTCAAGGAACTTTCACAAAGACGCCTTTTTTTCCTGATTTTTTGGTCCAAGGCTGGAATCGCAAAGGCAAGGAGGCCCTATTTTTCAAAATAATTTTATTAAGACCTAAATCTCCGCATCTCGAAAATTTTAGTTTGGTTCTCCGTCGTCTACTTTAACCCAAACGAAACAATACAAAAGATTCTCAGATAAAGGTATGTCGCTTCGACAGGTAAAAAAACATAAGGACAGCGTTTTCCCTCTTTGCAACTATGAAGCATACAAGGGGTTTTAAAATAGTTTGTTGTGTAATGGCAAAATATTGTAGTAGCGGTGTTATTGGACGTATCCGTTAAAAGGAAATCTGATGCATAATAATACACGGTTGTGGTCATTGAATTAGTGACGTTCATATGCTTGCTGTATATCCAAAATAAGGCTTTCAGCAAAATAAAATTTTATACTGCGCGTTCAATAATGGCATTAATTTATCCGATAATCCACAACAGAATTGACCGAAACGCATTAGCTAAATTTCATTCAAAAACGATATATGCCATTAATCGCGAATTGGGATAACGCGAATTTTTTCAAGCAACGCCCTTTCACGTGAATCAAATAGATCATCTGTAACTTTCAACGTGTCACAGTCAACAACATTATGAGGATATGTTGTTCTTAACACGATGCCCATAAAAAATTGTTTCTCTTCATTGCAAATGAACATGTTTCTAAAACATACTTCCTTTACGCGACCGATTCGAATGTGTCATGTGCACAATTACGGTACCTACATGATTTTACCCTTTGTCGTTTTACTATTCAAACTAGGCTATCCCACTCTATCCTAATATTATTATTAAAAATGCTAATTACATCTACCGAAACGCTATCGTTTGTCAAAGCATACCAGCGAGAGTAATAAAGGTTAATCAATACCGGCCCTTTTGATATAAGTTACACCGAGCCGCCTTACGTATAAAAGAGACATTTTTTTAAATTACCTTGTGCACGTAAAGTAAGTGCTTGACGATTGTTTATTTATCTTTGCACAATTACGCAAATTTTAAAGCATCCCAAACCCACTTCTTTAAACTGCTTACGGCGAACTGCACATTACTTTCAAAGCTTTGAGAGAAACACTTGATCGAGATGCATAAGTAAAAAATCGTGTAAACTTACTAGAGAATTGTTTAATTACGAGCTATGACAATTTAACAAACATTTTTAGCGTGTTCCATTAGTCCGAAACGCATTCCATAATAATAAATAAATTAAAGAAAAATCTAACCTTTATTCGGCAATAGCTTTGCTCTTCTCTGAGTCACAGAAACTGCAATTGCACACTACTTCACGACCATCAAGCGCTTGTCCTTTTTAAGTGCTTGAATTGATTGCAACTGTCCCTACTCTGCCACTTCAATGACCAACTTAAATATTCAATCATCCTTTATCTAATAATTGGCCAATTATTATTCTTTCTTACAAGTTATTTGTCCATCAAGCTTTGTTTAACCTCAATTATGTTCTGGACAAGAAAATGGTCTTGGAAGCTGATAACGTTATTTGTACTAAAATTATAACGTACAATTGCACTTGAGATCGCGCTTTTCAGTACAGGAATTTAAAAATTCGGATTCTTCAACATTTTAGATTTCAGGGAAAAGGAAGATCTCTCTAGCTAGCACCACTTTAAGTTAGTTATTCTTTCTAGTACCACAAGTTTCAGTTTTGGAGTAAATTCTCGTTGTGTAGTTGAGGATTACCGCCATTTTGTGAACAAGTATATACTTGCACCTTGACCAATTTCAAATAATGAGGGAGAAAATTTTATCCAGCAGCGCCATTTTGTTTTTGAAAAATGAAACATGAACGTTTTGACACTGAATATTTGTCAATTGAACTACTGGTTGTAAATCAATCAATATTTCTGTTCTAGGGATGCCATAGTAACTCGCCCAATTGTTAGATAACTCTAAAGGCTAATAATACGGCCTAAAACCACTTTCTTTAGTGCCACCATTTTCAATTTTGTGCGATATACTGATAAAAAACAGAAAAACGCATGCTACGCCACTGGGAAATATATGAACAATTTAACTGCACAAGGTCGGCAAGTAGATGGGCTGTGGTTTTTTTCTCATAAGTGATCGAGATCGTAGCGGCATTTTATAGTCGACGAAAATGGTTACTAAGGTAGTTCCGAGGGTAGTTCAGAGTGCGTGCGTTTATTCAAGAAACTTAGGTAAAGTTTACCTTTATTTTTCTTTGTAAATTTATCATGAAATAAGTAGGCTGCAGGGCTTTTGTTTTTCATTACTTAGCACTTGATATGATCAATTTAATTTTACAGGGCCTTATAAAACATTGCTCAATGTTCAATGTTTGTGGGTGGGTTAACAGTTAAGTAAGGGTCGTAGTTAGGGGTAGCTTGATTTACTTATTTTATTGAGAATGTCGCTTCAATTAGGTTTATAGAAATTACGCGTTGTGAGAGGAAATTTTGCTAGGAAAATTCCTTTAGCTTAATTAAAGTTAAAGATATTAGTATCTACAGGGTGTTTAGATAATTTAGGGAATCGTGTACATTTTTTACGCGAAACTTTTCTACGGATGTGGGCTGCTTTCATTTAAAAGTAATATACCGGATGTTGATACAATTTAGGTTATATTTTAGATGTTGGGTACATATATTTTAACAGGTGATTTTAAAATTCAGTTCATTCAGTACGATTGGTCGGGGTTTTTGTTTGTTTTATGTGCGGCGTACCATATTTATTGAATTTGGTTCTTGTATTGCCATAATTCTTTATTAGCTAGTAATTGGTGATACTTTTGGTTGAAATGTAAA
Source organism: Photinus pyralis (assembly GCF_008802855.1). NCBI lineage: Eukaryota > Metazoa > Arthropoda > Insecta > Coleoptera > Lampyridae > Photinus > Photinus pyralis. Next base: position 7,271,711 of record NW_022170510.1, read on the forward strand.
CCGATTGGGTTTTGAGCCAAAATAATCTTCCTGGAGTGCATGCTACGGATGCGATTCAGAGAAACGGTCAGGGTATGTAAATGAGAATCGTTACCCCTGAGAGGTAGAAGCGACTCCGTAGGTTTCTTGAGTGGTTTTTCTCAAACCTGATCCGTGTGTTTGACAATGTTGGCTAGCCGAAACAAAGCTTCGCGAGCAGTGTTAAGAGATCTTGTTTTTTGAAAGTAGACATAGGGAAAAACAATATGCATAAATCCCTATGTATAGAAAACTGTCAGTATCTAGGAACCACTGTAACAGATGATTGGAGAAGCTAGAAAGAAATAAAGCCCCGCATTGGCATTTGTCAAGAGTAGACTACTATACAAGTTGGACATGAATCTAAGAAAAAGAATAGGGAAAAGAATAGCGAAGTGTGTATCGCATTGCTGACAATTTTGGAAAAAAGATAAGAAACGAATTGAAGCTATGAAAATGTGGATGTGGAGAAGAATGCGTGGAATAAAGTGGTCAGACAGAAACGAACAGGTACTGAAAAGAATACAAGAAGGGAGATTTTTATATAAAACAATTTTGAGAATGTGGCTTGGTCATGAAATAGTTTGCTGAAAGAGCCGTGGAGGATACAAGGAAAAGAGAAAGAAGGCAAGTGAGGATAGTAGACGATCTGAAAGAGGGGAGAGGATACGTTGATATGAAAAGAGAAGCAATGGATAGAGTAGTGTGGAGAAGGCGCAATAGAACCGGCATATAACAGAAAACTCAACAACAATTATTAATTTAATAATTTCACTAGTTTTTTGGAAAAAACGTTACTCTTTTGTTATTTATGTGAAAGCAATTTATTGTAATTAAAACAATGTAAATCATGAAATTAACCTTCAAACTATTTCCCTTAATTTGAGTAAATTTGAAGATCTAATGTACCAAGTTTTTTATGCTGCTATATCCAAAAAAATGTACTTTTTAAAACTATGTAATGAAAACTGTACTTGATATTTACCAGGTAGAAGTTCGCCACTGAACCACAAATTTAAAATAAGTGGCAAACTTTCCATAATTTTGGATACCATAAAAAGCGTGTTTAAAAAAAATGCCGATTTTCAGATTTGAGGCAAAATTTTCACCCTGTAAAAGAAATGGGTCGTGAGGGGATGGAGGCCAACATTTTCTCCAAAGAACTCAACCACATGTTTACAATTTTATGTATATTTTGAAGTATTCAGGATAACTATCACGCGGTATGTATTGCAACTTTCCAGTTGATGAAGTGCTGTTTTTTTAAATTCCATTGAGCCTATCGTGAATAAAAAATACAAATATACAAAGCTACAATATAACCAGTAAATAGACACTTCCTTCCCTACCACAACCATAATTTGCAGTTATCTTTGTATGCAGTGGTTGAGGTGGCGTAAAATGCAAGTTTTCATTAGAGGAAGTTTATCGTTATCAAAATCACAAATTTGTATAGTATCAATACCCGTGTGGGCGAGAGTGTGGGCACGGATAGTAATAAATAGAGTTTTTAATTTTTTACTCAATTCCGCACATGCTACACACATTATACAGATACCAGTCGGAAAAGAATGTTTATGCACTTCAATATTGATTTTGAGATCCATTCATACTTCGACTCGACCCTAACGCAACAAGCGACAGGAAAATGCATTTTAGGGATCCATTTTTAAGAGCAATTGTGCATCATATGTATACTGTAGAAATACAGGAGTGCCATGCGGTTAGAACATCAGCTTGTGGAAATCTTTCCATTTCACATTTCTATGTATAGTGTCCGCCATTACCATTCATACCATAAATTAGGACAGACTGGCAATTACGTAATAGGCAGCAAACAACGACGCTAACTGTAATCAGACATCTTATTTCAGGTCCCACCCGTCGATTTTGGAGGTAAATCTAACATATGTCTAAACAGTAGACATCCATAATTGAGATAATCATAATCAACGAGCCATATTTACTGTAATCGCTGGAAATTTTGTAGTTATACAGACAAAACCCAATTTTCTACGGGATTTTTCCAATAACACCAACTTTGTTAGAAGCGAAAGTTTGATTTAATATGTTATTAATGTGTGCTTGAGGGGAACTAGAAATTTTCCTGGATATTCGTTTGCGTTAGAACTTACCGGGATGCAACGTTAATCCTTCAACAGCTAAGTTAAAGCGGTATTGACAACTTATGCAGCTGATTCTGCTAGTTCTCAATTCCCTTTGTTAGGAGATTATTGCTTCCAACACTAGTCGAAGTTACACTCTCCATTACCGTCGTAGCGCAAAAGATTCTAGCAACCAATCTTTACTAACGTATTAGCATTCACTCTATTCGGGCTGCTTCCTTGCGTATTTCCATGCTTCACAATTTCTTAATATTAATTAGTCATTCATTAATTTATGTCGAATTTGCCAATAGACTGGGTTAAATCACACTGCTTGTCGAGAGATATAGGTTTTTATCATTGCTAGTTTATAACTCCACGTGACACCCCTATCACTTGAACATTAGTGGGATAACCAAAGAAGTAACCCTCCCCCCAAAGCTGTGAAAGAAATAGGATAAAATGACTTAGATAAACGTTTACCTTTAATTTATACCAAAAATCTCTATACAATCCAATTTTTACAAAAAAGGATTGCTAACGGTGTTTCAAGACTACTTAGTATGGTACTGAAGAGTCGGCGTTGAATTTGTTTAGAAATGAATAAATTACTACATCGTTCCCAAAATTGAATCTTTAGTACAGTGTTTCTAAAACAAGCTTTCAAATACTTGTTCCTAAAGTAGACCAACTCTGCCTAAAGATGCATCGGAAGAATCCATAGCGTCCGTGAAATCCAAAGCATCTGAAAAATTGGAGTAAACAATCCGGACATAAAACGAGCCAAAGGTCTACTTAATCAATATAGAGGTAGTTATAAAGAAAAGTTTTAATGATTTGATGTCAAAAAACTATTCTGAGAGTCCGGAGGGCTAACCTTTTTGTGGGTTTAGGGGGTATGCATTGTCATTTCAAGAAAACAACCATATGGGATATGGGATGTAATATATAAATATGTACAGTGTGTAAAGCGATGGGGTATACAAGAGGGAATTTTTTTTAAATATTGATTTATGAAAAAAAAATTATTCTTCATGATATTTTTTGCTTGCTTTGAAAGTACCAATAACGTTTCGATAATCTAAAATTTATTTATAGAAATCTGGAAAAATAATAAAATTAATTTTTTTTATTGAAAGTTATCATTCTACATTATAATCAAGATAGCGTATTGCTATCAATCCACAAACAATCGAAACGTTTTTGGTACTTTCAAAGCAAGCAAAAAATATCATGAAGAATAAATTTTTTTCATAAATCAATATTTCAAAAAAAATTCTCTCTTGTATACCCTATCGCTTTACACTCTGTATAATATTATCAGAGCCACCAGCATCTGTATCCGTGGTACCAGCCACAAATGGAATCGTACATATGCCTATGAAGATGGAGCCGCCCTCCCCACTATCCTACTCGACGATCGGCTACGCACGAGCCTTGGTTTATGTGGTTTTTGGCAATTTTCATTGCTTTGTATATCCATTTATTATGCTAAATAAATACAAATTTCGTACCCCCCAGACCTGCCGGTAGCACTATCTCTTAGAAAATGTTTTTGGGAGATTCTCTTTTTCAAAGGAGAAATTCAGAGGGTGGTCTGGGCCAAGCAGTACTCTCAGCAAAGAGTAAACTGCTTTTCCTATAGCCTCCTGTACCCTTGTGGGCGTTTTCTGGGATTGACATAACCCATCGTATACTTAGGAGTACTCCATACCCCTCACCCCACGGTACCACTGTCTCCTACACAACGTCTATCCCTCAGGATTCCCACAAGAGCCCCAGCATTCGGCAATACTGTCAGTACAAAACGTTTAGTCGTCAAGACTCCCACAATGCTTTTGGTACGGGGGGTTATCAGATTCTCTTCTCCAACGAAGAATTTCAGGAAACGTGGCGCCGAGGAGTCTGGGGGTGTGCAATACTCCCCAGCAATACTGCCACTTGTCTGCTTTTCCTATAACCTGAAGTTTGATGGGGTTTTTCTGTAAATGACAGACCAGACTCCCCAGACCCCAGCCCCCTCGGTACTACCATCCTTTATAAAACGTCTATCCCTCAGAATTCTCACAATACTTTTTGCGAAGGTTATCGGATTCTCTTCTCCGAAAGAGAATTTCAGAGAATTTAGCACCGGGAGGTCTGGAATACCCTTTGCAGTACTCTCGGCAAAGGAGGGCTCGGTAACACCGAGGGGTCTGGGGGATGGAATACAGTCATTTTGGAGACAAGTTTCTTAATACGCGAATTTAAAGTATCAATTCGATGCATCGGTGCAAGGTTGCTTTCGTGTCTTTTGCGTATATTAAAAAGAAGTAATTTTGGAATTGTAATTTCCGCATTAAAAAAAACCCAGATACAAACAAATGTGGAGATTTCACTTTCTTCAAATTATGCGTACGCCCTATCTAGATAAAAAAGTTGGAATTATTTGCGAAATCGAAAAGAACACTTTCAAAAATCTCTCCATATGGTTCCATTCTTCGCATGCATGTATGGTGTGAAACTGCGAATTTATTAACAGCGGTCCCAGTAATCCGTGTAGAATTGAACCCATAATTCGAATTAGTCGAAATGTAAACCTAATTGAAATAGTGAACTCCCTTGAGGGTCCATAAATCCTGTACTCAAGAGCTTAACGGTTCATTTGAGGATTGGAACTTGGGCATTATTACAAAATTGTGTTAAGGGAAGAATTCAAGTCGTGTAGCTATTTGCCGATTGGGTTGTCGAAACCATCGAAACCTTAACCGCAAAAGGCTCGTTTTCTATTCCCACACATTGTGGCTACCAGGTGAGATTTAACACTGCTAGGCTATTTTCTTTGGGACTCACTAAATATAAAGTACCAACCAGTCAATAACCTCCCACGGCTTGGGGTACAATAGCTGAGCCCGAGCCAACGAACGTTGGTCTCATCGATTGCGGCCATTTTAAATTATAACTGGCATAAAATTAACTGCACAATAAACAAAATTCAAATTGAGACGATCTTAATGAGAAACCCTCCTACTATATCTGACAATGCATTCTGCAAAAATCACGCATTATCATGAAACAGGGTGAAATTCTCCAAAAAAATTGTTACACGCGCTGCTTCTTAAATGTTGGTGTGGAAAAAAGCACCAAATCGGGATATTTCGCCTTATCCAACGTTATTGCGTTCTTAGGGTATACAATACCTTAGACCAATCTGTATTCAGCACAACGTTAAACCGACATAATATAGATCTCTTCCACCCCTAATTAAAAAGTTCTCACTTCATATTAAATTTGTCTGATTGTAGGTGGGTGATGTGTTAGAATTCAATGAATCGCGTTTAACGCAGTCGCAGTAATTAGCATGTCTTTTGATTTTTGAGGTTCTACCTGACATCTGTAACTTTGAGTGGTTAAGTAATTTATGGAGCAACGTACATACTTTAGTACACTCCCTGCAAAACCTACCTACATCAACATGTTCATTATGCACCCTTTTAAATTATAAAGCGTTAACCAGGATGAATTTAATAAAATTTATTTTACTGGTTTTACGGTACGGTTTAAAACTTACTCAATCTACCACCTTAGTATAGTATTTCGTCCAACTTTAACTGAAATAACTTACCCGCTTAGACTAAATTAGTAAACGGTAAAAATGTTAAATTAAAGTTAGTTAATTTGGCTTCGACATGCTGGTTTAAAGCTTGAGTGACTTTTCCGGAATAGCATCAATGTTAATAGGCTATTCATAACATATTCTATTAAAATTGCTGTAGTCCTACATGATTTCCTGTCTGAATGAAAATGGCCTATTTTAAATCAACAATTCATGGGAAAAAACTCCTACTTTCTTCTTAATTGTTTATTATTTACATAAACCGAGTACATTTTAATCAATTTTGTTTTTCATCATTATTTGCGTACACGTTAAAACTGGAAAGAGACCTTAACGTAGAAATTTTACATCAATCAAAAAGCACAGCACCACAAATGATCACCTAAAAATCCTAATTTCTTCATCCCTAAACATTTTCGCAAAGATCTCTTTATATTCCATCCAAAATAAGTCCATATGTCATTTGTGAGACCTCCTTTTTTGCTACTTTCTTTCTTTGTTTTCCACGCGTGTATTTTACTTGTTCTTCATTTCTTTGGACAATAGGTCTAGCTTATGATCCCAGATAGAAAGTCCCCAATGATCCCAAACTTACCCTCGTGTTTCCTGGCATTTCCTTCAATTTGTGGAAAATGTCTATTGAAAATTCGTCGCAAATTTCTACTTATTTTCTCTTCCTCCAAAGTTCCATCCTATTCTTCCAGTAGTTCCATCTAATTAATCCAAAGTTTCTTAAAATTTGTCCATTTTTTAACGAAAAAAATATGCTTCCCCAGCACTTCCACTAATTTCACTAATGCTTCTTGTGTTATCTTAAGTTTCCACAATTTCCACACGACATAAGTAACAGAATTTCCTTAAAAATTTAATAGTATTTTCCACTTTTTCTCTACTCCTCAGGATTCTTTCGTATTTTTTCAAAATGTCCATTAATTTCGTAATGTGAGCTTCGTATAATTTCATATAAGCTTCTCAACGTTTCTTCTACTCCCCGAAAAATTCCTTTTTGTTTGTTGAAAATTTCATCGACCCTCTCTGTTTCCTTCAAATAATGACTCAATGGAAAAGTTCAAATGTTAGATCTGTATATTAGGCATTACGGAAACGAAAAACAACGGATCGGGCATCGAACTTTATTTTTCAAATAGCAACGCAATATTTCTATTAAACTTTTCGAAAGACCCTGCGAAAGACTTTCGTGTTCTGCGTACAACCTACAAAAATTATGGTAGGTTTTATTACAAAAAAATAGAGAAACAATTTCCAAGTTAAAAAACTAAAACTTTTTTTCGGCAAAACGGTTGTTTTGATTTCGATAAAATTTTGGCGTGTTGATTAGACATAAAGGATGTAAGACTGTCAGCAAATTTTTTTTTAGTATCTGCAAAGAGTATTATGTATCTGGTTTGAGCTAGGAAGCTGTTCTGTCAGGAATTCGGCACCTGATTTTCATTTTCACTATATGGGGATCTCGTAAACCAGAAGAGAAAGTTGTGCAGAATTTTATGCTAATTTTCGTTTCAAAGTTTCTTAGAACTCCATAAGTGCCAACGACCGAAAAATGTGATTTTCGAGAATGCGCTGGCGACCTTTTATTTTCAAATATATAAAAAAATAAACTTAACAAACCCTTAGTGATTTTTTCTCACCTTTCTACACCAACTTTCTTATTTCTTATGTATGTTTGCGGCAGTAGACAGAGAAAGACATACTATTTCATTCGAAAATTAATCTTGAATGTTTGCATTGAAGTTTACAATGCTTGCTTAAAATTATTTAACATTTTTTGTTTATTGTCTGGCATAGTGTTCACCAACGTGGCCATGGAATTATGGCCATAAGAAATACAGTATAAATTTCAATGCAAAAATTCAAGATTAATTTCCGAATGTAATACTAAGCATTTGGTATCTCCGATTTTGTAATTTTACTGAGTGAAAAAATTCAGTATATTCATAAAAATTTGATTTTAGCATCATCAGAAAGCTTAAAAAAATCACTAAGGGTTGTTTAAAATTATTTTTTATAACTTTCAAAATTAACAAACGTTTCCGCGCTCTCGAAAATGTAATTTTTCGGTTTTTTTGGTCATAACTTCACTATTTGTAAAGGTACAAGGGGCTTTAAAAGAGAAAATTAACAGCATAATATTCTGCATAACTTTGCCCATTTAAGCGACTTTGTATCTCTTACGGTTTAAAAGGTAGGTATCCATAATCAAAATGGAAAAAACTTACCCTGTACAATAATGCTTTTATTTCTACAATAATTTAAAATTTTGTGGGCCAAATTTGCCGCCACCTAAAATCTGCCGTCCTAGGCTCCAGCCTACTCAGCCTGTTGGTAAATTCAGTCGGCCACTCGTCCCTGTATCCCACCCCTAACAAACTTCTAATGCACCTTCTTTGCATTTTGAGAATACCCTATTCAGTATTGCTGAATGACCCCATGCGATAACACCATAAGTAATGTGAGTGTGAGCATAACTAAAATAAACCAACCTTCGTAGAGATTGGAAAGAAATCTAAGTTGAAAAGCGGCGACGGCGAGTTTGGCGACGTGTTTATCAGCACGAGCTGATTGTCCAATACCACTCCGAGGTAATTCAAGGAATTTGCTTCCGATGCAACGGATGTTTTAAGGGCGAACAGTAATGAATTAGTTTTTACTTCATTTAATACTAGTTTGTTGGCAGTGAACTATCTTTTGGCCATTTCCTTAGCATTTTCTGTTAGACGTGCAGTTTATTTATTTATTTATTTATTTATTTAACCAGAAACCATACAGAATAAAAATTCCAATTACATGGCACTGGGGCTCTGAACAAATATTAGGACTAGGATCTAATTTTATTTATTATTGAATTTAGGGGATCGTGAAAAAAGTCGATATCATTCACTGAGGATAACTTATTTAAAGCGATCAAGATCTTAATAAGTGGGGAAGTTGTGTTGTTAACTACAAAAATAGTATTATTTTGCCTTAGCTTAACAAATGGTACATTAAGCTTAATTTCTTGAAGTAATTCGGAAGAGTATAACAAGTTGTGTAAAATTTTGAAGACAAAAATTGTGGAGGCAATGTACCGTCGGGTTTCTAACCTCGTTATATCTAAGCCGAAAGTACTATTTAAGTAATTAAGCTGGGTACCGTAAGAGATCAAATGTGGATAATTTTGGGTTGACCTAAAAAAACATTACTCGGATGAACTTTTTCTGCACTTTTTCGATCATGTCTGAGTATTTGAGAGTTTGAGGAGACCAGATACATGCAGCATACTCAAGCTTGGATCTAATAAACGCATTATATAAGGTTAGCATTGTCTGTATATTCGTGAAATTGAGTGTATTTCTGATAACGAAACCAAGAAGTTTGTAACACTCATTTGTTAGGTATTCAATGTGTAAGTTAAAGTTAAGGTTGGTATTGAAAAACACGCCCAGGTCCTTAACGGAGGTGACTCGTAGTAAGACCTTTCCATTCATCTTATAGTCAAAAAGTAAGGGATTTTTCGATCTAGTAAAAGTAAGGACTTTACACTTATTGATATTTAGTTTTAGTTTATTTTTGATACACCACTTAATTACTGAGTTAATGTCCTCTTGAATATTTAAACAGTCACTTGGGGATTGGACTTTATTAAAAAGTTTTAGGTCGTCCGCAAATAGTAGTGCTTTCGAGTTTTTTATCACTCGCGGTAAATCATTTATGTATAAGAGAAACAGAAAAGGACCAAGAAGTGTTCCCTGGGGAACGCCTGATGAGGGATAAAATTCGGCTGAATTCACACCATTGAATTTCACTCTTGTTTTACGGAGAGATAAATATGATTTTAAGAATTTGACGGTCGGATTACTTACGCAATTTAAAACAAGTTTACGGAGCAAGACTTGATGGGATACTGTATCAAATGCCTTCGCAAAATCTGTATAAACACAGTCAACCTGGGCTCTCTCATCCAAGGCTCCTGCTGAGAAATGCGTAAACTGCATTAAATTTGTAATCGTTGATCTGTTCCGCGTGAAACCGTGCTGCTGATCTGCAATTATACTGCTGAGATGGGAATAAAGTCTAGTATAGATCACTCTTTCGAAAATTTTCGCTATTGCTGGTATAATTGCAATTGGGCGATAATTCTCAACTAATTTTCGGCTTCCACTTTTGTGAATTGGTGTTATTCTGGTGCATTTCCAAGCTTCAGGGAATGTACATGTTTGCAAAGCTAAATTAAATAGATGTTGTAAGGGGGTTACCAATAAAGATGCACAGTTTCGTCAAAGGTCGTAGGTAAATAAAGTTGTATCATCGGCATATAGTATCAGATTCAAATTGCTAAGTCGTTGACGTAAATTAAAAACAACAGTGGTCCAAGGATTGATCCTTGGGAAACTCCATGAGTCACTGGTAATTTCGTTTGATAACATGTTATTGTAGCTTACAAATTGACTTCTATTACTCACATACGTGGTAAGTAGCTGAATACGGTCTCTGCTAAAATTATACATTTCCAGTTAACAATGAAACACCTGGCAACTAAGCCAAATAGATTTTGTAGTATGAATGACGGTTTTTGTCACGATTACAGTAAAAAAGTTTTTTTGAGTAGCCCAGATGCCAATGTGCATTTTGACCAAGGGATGCAAAAAAAATGTCTGTACCTATTTTGCATGTTGCATTGCAGTTTTGCAAGGACATAGTATGGTTCAATGTAATCCCATATATCGTACATTTTGTGAGTGAAAAGTCTTTCGTCGTACTTCGAGTGTATAGGTGATTGCAGACAATAGCGTTTAGCGTTCTATATGTTTCCGACATATATGGCCATATGTCACAGAGAAACCGAGACACTGTTAAAGATTATGTAGGTAAGTCATTAAATAAACTGGACACCTACGAAGTCGAGCAATCAAAGTGAGTCGATCCGAAAGAGAAGGATTGATTTTCAATCCCCTTTTTAAAATTGGTTTTAATAAAATTATAGAGATACTGAACTTTGCGTTTGCGGCTTACTCAATTTACATAATTGTTTCTAGAGTATACGAAAAACTTATAGTAAATCCTTTTATTAGGAAGGATTAAATTTTATAAGATCGTTAGAATTATTCACAGTCGGCCAACTACTAAGTAAACCTTTTAAATGTTATTTGACCCTTGATTCAGAATACCTGTGCTTTATGCAATTAATCCCCTGGACGTTGAAAGGAGAGGACAAGGAGAGACTAGGTTTTTCTCGTCTGTGTTAAAAGCTTAGGCATTGTATGTTTAGACACCAAATAAATCAATTATCAAGATCATTGAATAATAAATCTGATTTATTATTCAATGTCAAGATGCATAATGACGTCTTCCCAGTTGCAGTTGTGCAACAGAACAGGTTATTATTTAAAAGAATATGATTGCTGTATCCCTCTACAGTTTTATTAGTAAATCAAGTGTGACAGCCTTAACAAGCGTACAAGTGCCTCCTATTATCTTTCATTCTTAGCTCATAAATATTTCCATACAGGTCGACTCAATAAATCTACTTCAATGAAGTCATTAATTTTTGCGATTACCTACGCCGATATATTGGGTCATTTCCACAGCGACATTTTTTCACGGTAGCTATCCAACTTGGATAATCAAAATTGCATCAAGCGCGCGATTTCCATTCGAACACTTTGGCTGAAACTGATTATGAAGCAGTTAAACAGGGGATATCGATCGAATCTTCACCAGTTGGGAAATTTCATAGCAATTGTTCAGTTTATATTAGTTTATAATGCAAATCCTGGCAATAAGGTTTTTTGGCAATTTTCAATAACTTAAAATTCGTTAAACGAATTTACATTAATAAAATACCACAGATTTGTCGCTTGAACATAATTACAAATACTGTCAACTGTCTAAGGAAATTAACACGTGCCAACCCAAGAATTGAAAAGTCCTTTCCGCTTTGATTTGTGCTCGATTGAGTTCTAACTTTTCACATCTCGTGCATCACGTGTAACGGAGATGTAGAATTTTTAAAGCAGGGTCGCAATTGAATGACTATGTGGCAACATTTCCAATCGAATTCAAACTCTGAATGGCGATTTGTGCTCGTTTTGTGCGGTTTTATGCGTCAATATTAATGGAGGTCTGGGAATTTTAATTTGAGGTTATATTGCTAAAAACGAAGGTTTCTGTCGCGACCAAAATTGACTTTGTCCTCCCACATTCAAAAACGCAAAACCCTTAACACATTAATTTGTGATCGTTTTGTATACTTTTATCCGCCACTTGCGCATCCTGTGGGTAAAATATCAAACGGAACTTCAACTTAGTGCTAAGAACGAGGGCTTTTAATAGCGAGTCTCATTTATTCGCGTTTTGTGTTGATTTGTTGTTGTCGTTTTGTGCGCGTTTTAACTGTTACCGTCGTATATGGTCTCTATGTTACATATGTGCTCCGGATCTTCGTCGCCAAAATTTGCCCCCGTCCTACTTTCTCAAAACAAGATTCCTCTTGAAAATGTTATGACATTGTCTTCGCTCTCAAGGAAAATTTCCTCACAGGACCGTATTGTTTTACATTTTCGAAAAGTAACGTATCTTTTTAAAGGTGCCTCTGCAGAAGGTTGTTCTCACAGATGAAAAATTCGTAGCATAGACCTGGTTCGAACACCCGACCTCCCGGTTATGTAGCCCAACGCTCTACCATCTCAAACACATAGACGGATTCCCAGAAAACGCCCATGAGGGTACAGTGGGTTATACGAAAAGCCGACTCTCCGGTGCTACGTTCTCTGAAATTTTTCTTTGGAGAAGAGAATCTGATAATCCTAGACCTTTTATAGGAGACGGAGGAGTCTGGAACCTGGGGGGCATAACTGGGTTCCGCTCGAAAAAGTGCTCCAGGCGAAAAAAGTGCTTGCGAGCGGTCCACTCGCGAGCACTTTTCGGAGCGGCCCCTTGGTGCTCGATACTCGAGCGCTTTTTATTCTGCCCACGAGCGGTTTTTCCGCTCGTGTGCTCTTTTTCCGCTCGAGAGTGTTTTTCCGCGTTTTTCCGCTCCCGAGCGCTTTTTCCGCTCCTGGCCGTTTTTTTCGCTCGTGAACGCTTTTAACCGCCCTCAAGCGCTGAAGGATTAAGCGCCGCTCGACTCGATGCTCGCGAGCATTTTTGAGACAATTAGATCGCTCGTCGCTCGAGCGGTTTTTTAGAACGCTCGACCCAGCTCTGCAGGGGGGTTTGTCATTTACAGAAAACACCCATCAAGGTTCAGAAGGTTATAAGAAAAGCACTGACAGACCCCCGGTGTAACGTATTCGTGAAATTCTTTGTTGGAGAAGAGAATCTGATAACCGCCCGGCCCCAGAGCATTGTAAGAGTCCTGAGGGCTAAACATTTTGTAGGAGTACCCTGGGGTCTGAGGGGTTGCATTGTCATTTCTCGAAGAGGCCACTCAAATACAGAAAGTTATACGAAAATCAGTTATCGACTTCTCTTTTGCTGAGAGTCCTGCTGGGAGGCACTCCCAGGTATTACGTTCCCTGAAATTGTTCTTTGAAGAAAAGTCTGAGGGCTTGACGCTATATGGGAGAGTGTGCGGAGTATGGAAGACCCCCCAGTGTGAGATGGTTCCATTATGATTCCCAGATTCCACAGAAAAAGAGGACAGTAGGTTATAGGAAAATCTGGGGAGTATTCCATACCCACCAGACCCTTCGGTGCTACGTCCTCTGAAATTCTCCTTTAGAGATCAAAGTTCCAAAGGTTATAGGAAAAGCAGAACATTGCTGGGGTGCATTGCATACCCCCTTCGTTGAAGAAGAGAATCTGATAACCCCCCGGCCCAAAAGCATTGTGAGAGTCCTGTTGGTTAACCTTTTTGTAGGAGATAGTATTGCCCCACAGAATACGATGGTTCTATTGTCATTTCCAGAAGACGCCCATGTAAGTACAGAAGGTTATCGAGTCCTCCTCTGACGGGAGTTCTGCGGGGGGGGGGGGGGATATTCTATGCTCCCAGACCGACTCCCGGTGCTATTTTCCCTGAAATTTTGCCTTGAAAAAGAGGGTCGTCTAATAATCTTCCAAAAACTATTACGATAGTCCCGTTTTGTAGATTATATTACCCGGGGGTCTGGGAGATCCCCCCCTCCCCCCCGTATACTGCTGAGAGTCCTGGGAGGTACTATACCCGCCAAACCCCCAGATGCTACGTTGCCTGAAATTGTTCTTTGAAGAAAAGAGTCTCAAAAACTATCGTGAGAATCATGAGGGCTTGACTGGCTATGGGAGTGTGTGCGGAGTATAGAAGACCCCCGAGTGTGAATGGTTCCATTATGATTCCCAGATTCCACAGAAAAAGAGGACAGTAGGTTATAGGAAAATCTGGGGGGGGGGGGTATTCCATACCCACCAGACCCTCCGGTGCTACGTCCTCTGAAATTCCCCTTTGGAGATCAAAGTTCCGAAGGTTATAGGAAAGGCACTGACAGTATTGCTGGGGTGCATTGCATACCCCCCAGAGCCCCCGGTGCCACGTTTCCTGAAATTCTTCGTTGGAGAAGAGAATCTGATAACCCTCGGCCCAAAAGCATTGTGAGAGTACTGGTGGCTAACCTTTTTGTAGGAGATAGTGTTGCCCCACAGTATACGATGGTTCTATTGTCGTTTCCAGAGGACGCCCATGCAAGTACAGAAGATTATATGAAAAACTGTTATCGAGTCCTCCCCTCCCCCCAGACCGAACCCCCGGTGCTACTTTCTCTGAAATCTTACCTGGAAAAAGAGGGTCTAATAATCTCCCAAAAAAGTATTACGATAGTCCCGAGGGCTAAACGTTTTGTAGGAGATTACCCGGGGTCTGGGGGATATATCCCCTCCCTCCTCCCAGTATTATGATGGTTTCATTGTCATCTTCAGAAAAGTCCACTCAAATACAGGTTATAGAAGAGGTACCTCGAGAGGTACTATATCCGCCAAACAGCCAGGTCCTACGTTCCCTGAAATTATCCTGTGAAGAAGAGAAGCCGATAACCCTCCCAAAAAAAGTATTGTGAGAATTCTGAGGGATAGGCGTTGTTAGGTGGGCCTGGGGGGTATTCCACACCGCAGTATACGATGGTTTCATTGTCATTTCCAGAAAACGCCCATCAAAGTACAGAAGGTTATTAGAAAAAACAGTTATCCTTTGTTAGGAGTACTGGTAGGGGTATTCCAGAGAAGAGAATCTAATAATTCTTCGAAAAACTATTGTGAAAATCCTGAGGAGTAAATGTTTTGTAGGAAATAGTGGTACCGCGCTATCTGAGGGTAATGGAATACACCCCAATATACGATGGTTCCATTGTTATTTCCAGAAAACGCCCATGAATGTACACACGGTTATCAAGAAAATCATTTTACAAAGAGACCTGCTGGAGGTCTTCCATACCCCCCAGACCCCCCGCTACTACGTTCGCTGAAATCCTCCTTTGGAAAACAGAATCTGATAACCCTTCCAAAAACGATTGTGAAAATCCTGTGGACTAAATGTTTTGTTTTTGCGGTATGGAATATACCAAAGTATACGATGAGTCCATTATCATTTCCAGAAAACACCCATGAAAGTACAGAAGGATATAGAAAAAGCACTGCCGGGGGTAAGTTCCCACTACCCCCACCCCCACCCCCAAGCAGTATTCTGATCTCAGCAAAGGAGGACTCGATAACTCCCTTATAACCTTCTATACTTTCATGAGCGTTTTCTGGATGAGACAGTGCATACCCCTAGAACCTATAGCACTTCGGATTCTCAAAATAGTTTCTTCATCCCAAATCAATTACGAAATGCTACTTTTCTTTATAACTACAACTATCTTCAAACACAAAGACATATTATACTTGGATCCTGGAAATCACCAGATGGGGGAACTACCAATTCGATTTACTGCGTGCCGGTGGAATAGCAACATATCAGAATGGTAAGAAACGGTAGATGCAGATGCCAATCCGGGTTAAAATGGAACAAGTGAAACCAATTGAAAAGAATGGCGGCTGAAAACGAAAGAATTCCTCGAAAAAAAATATAGAAAGGGATTGGAAGAGAGCCTGCGAAACATAACTGAGAACAAAAGAATAGAAGCAAGCTGGAAAAGTATATAGAAATTAGTAAAGGAAGAGGCAGAGTTTAGGACAGACCGGGACCACAAGAAAAAGCGCACAGACTGCTTCGATGGGAAATGCAGAAAAGCGATTGAAACAAGAAACAAAGCCAGGATGGAGATGATGACTACCATAGAAAGTAAGAGAAGGTATGAAGATGTGCAGAGCAGAGAAAAAAGGAAGAGGAACTAAAAAAATTGGAGGGACACCCTAGGGGAGACCCGTTATCAACCGATTTATTTATTATTAGAGCAAATTGCAGTGAGAGGCGAGTTCGACACAAACTCTATACCACGATAGACACCAAATAGTTGCTTTCGCCGACGATGTAGCCTTAGTAGCCAGAAGTAAGCAGCAAATAATGGAAATGCCACAGAAAGAATTAACATGGGGAAGACAACATATGTGGAAGTGCAAGAGGGAAAGAGAATAGAAGAGCGTAGAAAAAAGAGAAGAGGGAGGCAGAAAAGGAAGTGGGAAGAAGCAGCCATGGACAGAAGGAGGTGGAGGAAGACACCCCAACAAGCCTAGGGACTTCTAAGCCTGTATATAATTCTAACCTTGTTTTATTCCAATATGACCAAACTCTGTGAAATTGATGTTCAGGCACGTTACATTTTAAAAAATATTAAACTTTTAGTTAACAATTGTGTAATTTTGAAAAATGATTAACGCTTCTATTAGTAATTGTTTCACTCAGTAGGATATAAATTACGAACTTCAGTTTCTTAATGAATATTCGTCGGTTTCAGTCAAAAGTTTCGTCTATTCGGAAAATCAATGTCATGTACATTAAAGTTTATATCTCTAACCTCACACTTCCGTTACTCGTTTGGATCAGATTGCTTTAATTTTGCAGCAAAATTGTAGATAAATTTACACGCCGAGTTTTGTTGAAACTAATTTATCTTATTTGCATACAGTAAAAGACCATAATGCAATTAGAAAGTTAAGGACAAGTTGAACGAGCTTAAAAGCTTATATTAATCAGCAAGGGATTTAATTGCAGTGTCTCAATACTTAACCAGATATTTTACATACAGTAACGCGAAGAGTGAGATTCAACTAATTATGTTGGTAACTCCAGCTTTCCTTTTTTTAACGGAGATATACAGGGTGAGTCATTTTTTATTGAAAATTTGGAATTCCTCAAAAATTACACAGTATTGTACCTATTGATCACTGGCCTTCTAGGGAAACAGGCAGACTCGCGATGGGGGATGCTCATGAGGTTTGTCAGAACGTGCTCTATAAATAAAACCTAATTAGATCGTTGAAGATCACAGCTTTGCTGTCGATACGTGCAATTGTATTTTGTGGTTTTGTGTCTTTGATGCAGATGGTTTTAATTAATTTAATGCTTTGTAATGTATACACACAGCTATTAGTTAGATACAATTTCCGAAAACTGAAGTTGACGTGTTGCGGTTTGTAAAATATGATTACATGAACCCTCGAACCGAACTATACTTACTACCTCTAATTTGCACATCAATAAGCAAGCAAGTAAACAGCCTCGTGAGAAACAATTAGCTTTATACCTGTACCTATTGTGTCATTTTAGCAAATATTTACTAGAGCGGAGGAAGCTTTTAAAGTAAAACAAAAATATTTAATACGCTTTTGACCGCTATTCGTAACTAAAAAACGAGAATTTGCTGTAATACCTGCTTTTGTAAAAAATGAAATCATTTAGTAATTTGGAAAGTTTTTAACTGTACCTCAGTTTTCCAAACTTTTCTCTGTGAATCGTCTCTCTTTGCAGACAATCGACTTGGTTATAATTATACTTAAAGGGTTAATCAGTTAACCTTAAATACATAAATAAAAATTCAGTGCGTGATTGGAAACAAAGGACACCAATCGTTTCTACAACTAAACGTTTCCTTGCAAAGAAACAGAACTGCCGGAAAATTAGATCCGGTTTACTTTATGTCGAGGCTGATACAATATACTGTAGAAGTTCTGGCAATCGCTTTAAAGAAATGCCATGTATCTTGCGTTCAAATTAATTACTACTGCAATGGTTTTCCCAACACAATGTCGAAAGAAAAACTAAGTAAAGTAGTGGCACTGAGATGGCAATTATGAAGAGTATGTTACACGAAGAAGAAGCACGATGACTACTAATTTTCAAGAAACGAAACACTGTAGATCAAAGATGTAAAAGAACTTTCTGCATCAAGTACAATTGTAAAAGAGGTAAAATAGAAGGGTTGCAGAAACAACAAATAAGAATTATCCAGGTATTTTTGTGATCCAACCAAGTGGTCCAAATTTTTTGCCAAAAGTTAAGACAAGAATGGCCGAAAGGTACATCCAAGAGAGAAGAAAGATGGCTTAACAACGAAATTGTCTTGCATGGTACCGCTAAGAATGACAAGGTGAGGTCGGAAATTAACGATCCTCATCCGGAATTTCAACAACAAATCGAAAACGTGCAGGCTTATAAAGGCTGGATGGCAACATTCAGATGCCATTATGGAAGAGCGCGAAGAGGAGAAGGATGGGACATATTCCTCGCAGCGGAGGGGAGGGGAGAGACAACGTAGAGAAAGCCAAGAGCGTATATGAAACTGTAGGGAAGCCACTAACTAGACTAAGGGTCGATAATATACGTAACCTCGCATATAAGAGAAACCACCAGGGCGACCTGACGGAAAACCCCAAAATCCAGACGGACGCAGTAGTATAAGAAGAACCTCTGAGTCTATTGGAGTCAAAGGAGTGAATAGCACCTACGCGGACCTATTGAGAGGAGCACGTAAAGCACTTGAGGGCAAGGACCAAACGGTACTGAAAGTAACCCAATAAGACCGATGATCGTCGGATAAAAATAATCATAGACAAATCAAAAGGGAATGCAACGGAACTCAAGGAATAGCTTCAGCAGGAACTGGGCGAGGGGGCCTAGTGTAGGGTGAGGATGGAGGAAGAAAGAGTCATCTACTACATACGAGATATAAACGAGATAATGAACGCAGAGGAGATCAAGGGGGCTGTGGTGGAGGCCCTGGGGAAACGTGAAGTGATGAGTTGTCAGAAATTAGGGTAGTCGAAAGCGAACAAAGAGCAGCCACACTCAGGTTACCGAAGAAGTGAAAAAACCACTTGGACACCATACCAAGGCTGTGGATTGGGATCATCATCATTATGCAAACATCACGAACACTTGCGAAAAAACCGGTGTAGTGACACTAGTATGCCGGGGATGACCACGCGTAAATGGAGGTGGGTATCTCTCGTCAAATGTGCCTCATCATTGGTATGTAGCAATGCTTGACGAGATCTGGAGGAAAATACGTGAAATAGGGGTGGGAGAAGTAATCATAGAAATTTTAACGCGGATTCCCAGGCATGGGGATCGTCCAAGACCAAACAAAGAGGGGAAATAGTACTCGAATGGGTAGCGGCGCACGGGCCAAGCATGTTACCGGCAAAAGTAATCAGGTATGCAGTCAACAGAAGGCCGGAAATATAGGCAAACCTGCCGAACAACTATCTGGGGGAGGGTATATACACAAGGAATGGAAACACTGTAGGCTTGCCCTGATCCATAAAGCAAAAAATGCAGATAGACCAATGAGCCCGGATTAGACTGGATTTCTTAGGGAAAATATTCGAAAAGATTCTGAGGAAAACATCAGAATATAAGTGTGTAAAAGTTACCCCACTGATCGGACCAGGGATCGGACGGTCGAAGTGCTGAACCCCGGGGGGGGGGGGGGATATGTACATTTAAACCAGAAGCTGAAGCTGAAGGGGGGACGTTCTGGAAGCAACCCTCTAGAAGATAACCTGGAGATGGAGTTTTAAGGATAAAGGTGCTTTCTGGGGTAACGATCTGTGAAAACATAGCTGTCGAAAACAGAAGCATGAAAATAGCCAGGCCCAAGCTATAACAGATGATATAAACCAATGGATGGAGTGGAAAAAACTAAAATTGGTGCCTGAAAAGACAAAAGTGGCCCTTCTAACTGGGCGCAGAAGGATAGGTAAAGTCACAATGGACATACTGGAACAAGAAATCAGTGCAGAAAAGACAATCAAAATACTACGTGTAGTTATAGATTATCCCTCTGAGCACTAGGTACTGGTAACTAATATAAGGTGGGTAAGATGAGGTCCTAGTCGGGTAGCCTACTGAACTCGGACGTCGCAGGAGGATTGGGAGAAGGATTTTAGTGGGTGAAAGCTCCACACTCCTTTGCACCATATTTTAACAGGAGAGGACGCAAAAGGCATTTCCCAATTTCCATATAAAAAAAGGGATTGAATGTAGAAATAAATTTTAGATAGTAACTCCAAACTAAAAATTCTATGAATATAAATAAATCTCGCAGTGATTGCGAGTAAAATCATAGCAGAAATGCTCTGGTTCAGTTTTAATGTAACCGTAGTGCACTCGTGGAAAGGAAATGATTAATAATAACGAAGCATCGAATAAATAAATAAATGTATGTGGAGGAGTGCATTCCCGAAAACGTTAAATTTGTCTTCAATCACAGTTTACACGTACACATCTAGCGGAATATAAAACTAATTCGACACCAGTTGGGGGGCCCTAACGCTTGAACTTTAAAATTAAAGCTACCTACCTGATGCGATTATAACTCATTTAGAAACCGACGTTGACAAAAAGCCCTCTTTGAAAAACTCTGCTAATTAACCGTTTCGTTTTGCACTTTTCAAATACTTATAGTTATACACATTATGAATCCCTCATTCAAAAAATTCTATGACTTTTTATGTTTGTTCAAGTTACCGAGAAACAACTACTTCGAAAACTTCACTTTTTAGTTTGATTTAAAACATTAACTTTTATCACGACGACTTTAATTCCCTTAATACTCAACTACCTTTCACCAAGACTGAACGTTTTGCAACAAATTACACTGACTGAGGTACACCAAAACCCTCCACCACCAAAAAAGTAACAATAATGTACGTCTCCGTGATTTAAAACTCCGCCTCCATTTCATTAACAAATTAATGCGCCGTTGAACGATAAACTACACCTGTATTTTCTTATCTTGAAACAACAGTACACGTGAAATTGATTCGAAACAAAAAATGTTGTTATAACCTTCATGGCATATACATACACGCTGGACGTTCCCAATTTCTCCAAATTTATTTTCTCTCAGTCTGCGCTGTACTTTTTTTTTAAATTTTACCGATAGAATTTCTGTTCATATTAACTTACTACGCATTCCTGTTTTCCTTCTTGAAAATTGGTAAGAGTTGAATTGAAGTTAAGTTATTTTTGTATCTATACACCTATACCTGTATAAGTTAAATTAGTTTGATCTCAATTGAGAAGAAAGATGATTATAAAGTTTTCATATGAATCTAGTTAGTGTTAGTTATATATAGCCTGTCTGTAACGCAACAAGCGCAAATTCATATTTTACACGATCTTCATACTTATATACGGCGAAATATGTTTTTTACTACTTTTTTATCAGATTGAGAGCGTTAAATTGGTGATTTATTAAATGCATTTCTGTCGACGAAATCAATGTCCCTTACAAATTCAATACGGATTCCTCCTAGTACTGAGAATATATAATGTGCTTGTGTGTAAATTTTCACATTGCTTCAACCTTCAGTAAATTATTAAAGAGTGTTCTATTACTTGATGTCCTTTTCACGGTAATTCCAATTAAGATCGGTTCAGTTTGGTGGCAAGGTTCCATAAAAACAATGTAAGAGTACGTTTTGGGCGATTCATGTTCCCTGTTTTAACCTAAGGCACAAGCACCCTTGAGTAGATAATTATAATCAGTTGTAACTCACAGACGAGTCTCCGAATTTTTCACAAATTAAAAAAGTGAGTTAAAGGTATGAATTTTTCCTATAGAAATTGGAGAATAGGCCCATCTTAATGGAAGCAACAGCAATATATCTGCTAAAAGAGCATAATATGTATACTCAATCAAAAGGTACGGAGAAACATGATGGAATATATATTTTACTGACGAAACATGGTGCTGGGCAAACCATTCCAGAAAACTTGGATGGGTGGAATTTGGAACCTCCAAAAGCCGTGCCAGTTTTGACCAATATGGAGGAACTATCGGTAATCGTACTTGATCAAGAACCTGATCACACAATTTAGACATCCAACGAATCCAAGAGAAAAATCCCATTACTAGAACAACGCGATAACCAAATGACGAGGGTTCACCTTTAAAATTATCTCGAGAGTACAATACAAAAGGCAATATCTACTAGAAAAAATAACCAATAGACCTGGTATTTTTTTCAAACATAAAGTGTCAAAAGGAAACGCACGGTTTCGAATTCCGCATGTCAACATTGGAAAACTATAAAATAAAGAGGTTTCAAAAGCACCAATGCATCACGTTTAAGCTGCTTATCTAGCAAGGGAAGACATTCATGGCACACAGAGGTGAATCACATAATTCAGAGAGCCCTTGCGTCAATTAAGATTTGTTCAATTCTGGAGCCTGTAGGTTTGTCACGCGACATGGAAAACGACCAGATGGAGTCACTCTAGCACCATGGCGAAGAGGGCAACGCTTAATTTGGGATGTCACCTGCGTGGACACTGTTACGGCATCATACATACATCAAACATCAATAACCGCCGGATCAGCTAGTGAAATTCAAGAAGAAGCACGAAAAATATTCCGAAATCTAACAATTTTTTCTTTGTGGCTCTAGCTTTTGAAACCTTTGGCCCCTGCAGCTCGGAAACAACATCATTTTTGAAGTGTATTGGACAAAACCTCATAGCAGAATCCGGAGACAGCCGTGCTAAAAGTTTCCTATTCCAAAGAATATCGCTTGCCATCCAACGTGCAAACGCCGCTAGCATTAGGGGCACCCTCCCAGATCATCCAGGAATGGACG
The DNA here is from genome assembly GCF_008802855.1 of Photinus pyralis. NCBI lineage: Eukaryota > Metazoa > Arthropoda > Insecta > Coleoptera > Lampyridae > Photinus > Photinus pyralis. The sequence goes on from NW_022170510.1 coordinate 7,294,421, forward strand.
AAATATTTTCATTGTGAAAATGAATCATGGCAGAAAACTCAAGTGGATACTTGCTGAGCTCTCCAAGCCTTCTACTGACGCTACTTGCGTCCATCACATTATATTAAGATTATTGTTGTTACCTCCTCATACTCTTAGTTTAGTTCAAAATGATTGTACGGTGTATGTCACATTTCTTATTTTCATATTTTCTGTCACAGTTTATTAAAGTAGCAAGACAAAAAAATAAATAAATGTACTAAAGAACGTGTGGAGTAATTGTGTCCACAATGGCAAGGGAGTGATCGAGGGAGGGATGCTTGTGAATTTGTGATCAAACTTCACTTGCAGATAAGTTCGTTTAATCATTAATTATACTTTCCTCCCTTCCACTACCCACATGATCATTGGTAGGTGTTTAAAGACTTCAGCAATTTAGTCCGGCCACATATTTTATTATTATAAAATTGTAAATCAGCATATGCATGATTAAAGCGCATTTTTGGTAGTCAGTATTTTATTAGTAAAGTTTAAAATTATCGATCGCACGAGTAATCAAACTCAAAATAGACTAGAGCCTGGACATCTGCACTATAGCAGAAAACTTTTAGTAAAAATTTTGAGTCTCTAGCTATTGTAAGTGCTGACCTCCGGCCAGCCAGTCGATTGATATAGGCGATAGCCTAGGTGTTGCCTATCCGTAGTAAAATTTCACAATTAGTAAGTTCTTTGGCCGAACACTTTAATCCTATCAACGCAGTCAGTAGCTCTAAACAATTGATGTGAAACTGGCCTTCATCTACTGACCAAACCCCCTGGGAGCTCTTCTTATTGCAAGAGATTCCAAACTCGTTTTATAGGGATGTTTCTAATTTCTTGCCAATTGACAAGAAACTATTGGCGGCTCTTGTTCTGATAATTGAATCTGTTGCTGTATGTTGGTCTGATCTGTCCCTTTGGTTTGGTGTACCGCTGTTCTTGCTGTCTGCGCTGACGCGGGTACCGTTGGCCAGTCTCTCGGGGCAGACTCCTGGAGATTGGATGACCAGTTGGTTGAGATCTAGACGTTGAAGGTCTATTTGCTGATCCGGCCTTTGGTTTTAGACCTGCCTAATTCGCAGTTTTGCCACCCGCTGTCTCAAGTCTTCACCAAAGAGTAATGAATCCCGTTGGAGCATTACCTAAAGACTATGTAAGTCGAGTCATTCCGACTCAAATACAACCTAAAATATCACATCCGGTCAAATTCAAAATATATTCATCTAATTTTGCGACAAGATTGTAATTGAGATTGTAGTTGAGATAGTAAACACTGTTAACATATATTTTTTTATATTCTTTGTGTACATGAACATTGTTATTGGGGTAAAAATAAATAAATAAATAAATCTCTCATGAGACTGTATATGAGTTTTTAATGTAAGGAATTTTGTTAGTAGTAGGATCCCTGATTCGTATTATCGACAATCGTGGAAATAAGTTGCCTTCTTGAATAGCATAAGTTATTGAAATTGCAAAGGAAAGCTCTTCTTTTAGCCTTGCCTACGACCCGTGATGTTTTGGTACTTGCGTTTGAGCTGTTCAGTTCTAATAAACAAATTAAGCCGAAAATATATCGAAATACGGAAAAATGGAATGGATTAAATAAAATCTTTTATTTTTAAACGAACACGGCGCGGCGTTTTTGATACAGAAGCAAATAGAAAACCAACGTTACGGGGACAACAACAATTTAACTCTGACTGGATTGCCATCCCCTGCGGCATTCGTTTTTATTTTCGCGGCAATACGCAATGTATGGGTATCAGATATTTGCGCCGTATTACTCTTACGTTTGCATTATCTCTTATTTCAAAACAAGTAGTACGCATTCGCTAGAAAATAGCCGCATAATTGCGCCATCTTCAATATCTTTGGTCTACCTCCCGTGTAAGTTGTACTAAACCATAATATACATAATAATTAAACGGTATCTCCGTATCTTAAAAATTGAAAGGGTAGTTAGAACAACGAAAACAGACGCGGACAAAATAAATTAATGGTGGCAACATTACCGAACTAAAAATAGGAAAATGTCATATGCCAAAATGATCATGGCAGTCTGACAGAGACATTTCGACAAAACCATAGAGATCTTTGCTATCAACATTACGTAGTACAATAACGTACTTGCTCAGAAAAAAAAGTAAACATACTACCGAGAATATAATATCCAACTGCATGTTTCCTATTGCTCCCACATCCCTTATGTCCAAGGGCTTTAGACAGGGTGACTGTTGCACCGAGATCTGTAGAGCAAATTTTGTTTGGGGTATTTCTCTAACCCATATAGATCATTTTTATGGGGAGATTTTTTTAAAACTGACCGCCAATATCCGCCAAAACCGCAGGAAAATCCATATATCTCTTAAATTGTGATTCTGCCGGCTACTCCGAATTAGGTTTTTCTGCAGTTTTTCTAATTCGTAAGGTAAATACCGGAGTAGTATAGAACAACTTTAAACCTTCTGCAGGGGGCACCTCTAAAAAGCATTATTCGGGTCACCTCTAAAAAGCATTATTCTGGTCACTCTGTAATTGGGCGTAAGCCTGTTGAGGGCCTAGAACAAGAGGAACAATAAATAGATAAATAAATAACACAATTCTCCATCCCATGTCAGCAATTCGTACACAAGCTCAAAATGATCTACAGTTCTTTGAAAACCACCTTATAAAGAAATTCGCTGTGCAACAGTCGCCTACTATGTAGCCCCTAAGACTATAGATTTTTTAACACCACAATTTTATCACAACAAGGCGACCCATGCGAACCCCTGGATTTCAGTCTAACCGTAAAACCACTTGTTGAGCACATGACTCCGGAACTGAACGTATGGTAACTAGTTTCGAGACTGTACTGACTGACTACAAATCTCTTGAAGATGCTAATGGCAGATAATTGGAGATTAATACCGGAAAATGTGAATTTTTTCTTTGTAGCGGCCATGAACTATGGTGGTTTATGGGTGTTTTTGTTTTATTTTTGCGAATTGCAATTGGCATATTCCTCTGGTATACGAATGAGGTTGATGTTTTGGAACTTGCATACATACATTAACTGCACAGGACGCCGAAGTACAAAACGGACACAAACTGAAACTGGGGAAAAATGAAATGGATTCAGGTTTTGGGAAAACCTTTGTGTATAATATTGAACACGCCACGGCACTGTAAATGCAAAATGAAAATAGAAAAACAGCGTAACAACGAAATGCTAACTAGATTCATCGTGCATTGGTTTTTATTTTCGTGACAATATGCAGTTTCCAACAATAACGCGGCAGATCGCGAAGAGATTGTACAATTTTTTATAATTCTATAAAAATGTATGTATAAACCATATCCGTCAATTTATTTTTGAATAAACCACCATGTTTTTTTCTATTTTTATGTGTGTACACTGTACATCATCAGTGCCATAATTAATAAATAAATGACATTAACGGCCGATTGCAGGAAAGCGAATTATAATCAAAATCCTAGATTATTTGCCAAATCTGAGTTTAAACGAGAATGTTGACATTTGATTGGCGGCATACTGCAGTATAAAGCTCATCAAATGTCTTATTACCGGATTAAACAATAATCCTGGATTATTTTTTTTATGCAACTGGCCGTAAATTTATTATAATAAATTGTATTATTCTTACTTTATTTTATCTATCTCGTCCTTACTGTTTGTTAAAATTGAAGGTCCTACCTTGACAGGGGGAGGATGAGCCTAACAATGGTCCCTGCCGGGGCAAGCGTTACAATAGCCCCTCCCAGTTTACTGAGGTCATGGACACATCCCTGGTGTGGTGCTAGGTCTCTTACTTGGGTGCTCGGTAGTTGTAGGTATAGGCTTTCCGGTTCTGAAATTTCAAGGTCGTACCTTCACCAGGGGGGGGGGGCAAGCGTTACAATATCCCCTCCCGGTTTACTTAGGTCATAGACACGTCCCTGGTGTGGTGCTAGGTCGCTTACTTGGGTGCTAGGTAGAGTGCTAGGTATAGGCTTTCCGGTGCTAAAATTTCAAGGTCGTACCTTCACCGGAGGAGGGGGGGGGGCTGTGTAACGGACCCTCGCTCTTCCCTTAGGTAAAAACATGCATTCCATTGCGCATTTTCCTTTCTAAAATGAAGCTACAATAATTGTAATAGATTCGTCCCCGTTGGCTACTCTCGTCAATAGACGCAAACCGCAAAATACATAATCGGATTTTCATTTAGCTGAAAAGGAAAATGGCATGTGCAAATCTGACTATATTAGTCATAGATATTTCGACAAAACCAAATGGAAAATATCCACATCTTTAAGTACCGGTTGAGGAAATGTGTAATGGAATACGTCTCAATGCATTCAGTGGCAACAAAACTTTCTAACTGCGCATTAGAATGTTTATAGCGGTGGTAAAATAAGTAATTCTTAATAATGGATTTAATATTCAAATATCTAACTGAGAACAGACTTTTTCAAAGTCTCCCATATTCACATAACATACGAAAGCAGATTATACAGATGGTCACAGTGCTACAAGCTTTACAGGAAGAACTTGTAAAATTCTCGTCCTTCATGTACCGCAATTCCGTGCATTTTTGTTAGCATCGATGCATTGGAGTGAAAGCGATATTTGTAAAATATTGATAAAGCAAAGTGCTATTTTATCCATCTCAGCTGGGACCTCATAGTTTCAACTGAATCAATTTCTTGTCAGCATTCTTTACAGGGTGTTAACCGGTGAGTACGTAAAGAGAAAATTTAGTAGTAGACGGAATCAAAAAGTGTTCCTTTTTAATAAAGCAAAGAGACCGAATATATATGCTCTTTTCACTGCAACCACCGCCCCTAAATGGAAATACAAAAAAGGATTATCCACGAGATTTTCGAATAGGAAATAACCGGATCCAGATTTTATAAACAATTAAAAATATAATATAATATAAAAATGTATAAAAAAAATATAAAAATTATAAAGGAAAATTGTTTGAACAACCCGCGGAATTTTCAATATCTTCCCAGTTTCATAAATGGCAGGAGTTTTTGACCAGCGATTATGACCGTAACATATCCAAGAAATTTTAAAAGGCTTCATAAGTTTTTTACGAACTTTAATAGTCCCTTAGATGCTATAGGAATATTTACAGCCTCTTAAGTCATTCGAGTTTGTCGGGTCTATAGAGCAAAAATAGTTGGAGGATTAATAAGGGTGCATAAAAGACACTGAAACCATTGAAAAAATGTTGAGAATCAAACATTGGTCGAAAAACGGATTGCATTGTATTATACGGAGTTTAACCAATAACCGACTGTGTGACTCAATGGTAGAGCATTGGGCTACAGAGCCGAGAGGTTGGGTGTTCGAACCTGGGTTGAGGTGAATTTTTCATCGGGAATTTCCTTAGAACAGGTTCGAGCATTCCGCCGGCCACTCCGAATTAGGTTTTTCTGCAGTTTTCCTAATTCGTAAAGTAAATACCGTAGTATAGAACAACTTAAGACATTCTGCGGGACATCTCTGGAGTTTCCCAAAGGATGATATTATTTCAATACAATATTGTAACGTTATTTATAAATTCGGGGTCGATTTATATCAATATTTATTAAACAAAACTAAAACATTATAAAATCATTGGCCGAGCGGAGGTTGTATTGATTTTTCATGCGATCGCGATCTGAATATGACTTCTAGCCAAGTCGTGAATGTCATTCATCTTCGCCTTTAGTTGGTCAACATAATTTTCACCTGCGACATATTCTTCATGGGGTTTACGCCCAAACTCGAGGTCACATGGAAGGCGTAGTTCACGACCCAACATAAGGCAGGCAGGAGTCTGACCCGTGGTCTCGTTGACGGCTGATCGATATGCCATAAGGAACAGGTGGAGGTACTGGTCCCAATTTTTCTGATGTTCTGCCACGACTTTTGAAAGATATTTACCCATCGTTCGATTCATTCTCTCCACCATTCCATCTGACTGAGGATGCAAAGGTGTTGTTCTGGTTTTATTGGCTCCTACCAATCGACAAACATCTTGGAACAAAGCCGATTCAAAGTTCCTTCCTTGATCTGAATGGATTTCTATAGGAACACCAAAACGTGTAAAGAACTCCTTTACCAACACTTCTGCAACTGTTGCTGCCTCTTGGTTTGGAATGGCGTAAGCTTCAGTCCACTTTGTGAAATAATCCATAGCGACTAGGATATATTTATTTCCGCCATCTGTCTCGGGAAACGGTCCTGCGATATCGATAGCAACTCGTTCCATCGGACTACCAACGTTATACTGCCTCATGGGTGCCTTCTTCTTGGAAACTGGTCCGTTTCCAGTAGCACATAACTCACATTTTTGACACCATCGCCGGACATCTTCTTTACGGTTGACCCAATAGAATCGCTCACGTACCCTTTGCAACGTTTTCGTAATACCAAAGTGTCCTCCGGAAGCGCCGTCATGCAATTTTCGCAATACTTCCGACACTTTGCTTCTAGGTACTACTAATTGCAGCGTCGATTCGGTGCCATCTTCACTTTCAAGGGTCCTATACAACAGGTTGTCTTTCAGAGTCAGGCTATTCCATTGGCCCCAATAACTCTTTACTTCAGGACTTGTGGCACTAATGTCTTGCCAGCCTGGTCTTTGTCCGTGGCGCATCCAATTCAGAACAGTTTTTATACTTGGGTCGTTTTCTTGGGCCGTTTTGATTTCACTTGGCTTCCATTCCTCACTCTCTACAGTTGTTCGTCGCAGATGGCCAATCTTGTCTTCTATTTTAGAACAATGTGTGCAGTTGTCTTTGCACGGTCTTCTTGACAAAGCGTCTGCATTATTGTGAACTTTTCCAGCCCTGTGTTCAATGTCGTAGTCATATTCCTGAAGACGTTCTAACCATCTTGCCACCTGTCCTTCTGGGTTTCGGAACTGCAAGAGCCACTTTAGCGCTCCATGATCTGTCCTTATCAGGAACTTGCGGCCGTAAAGGTACTTATGGAAATGTTCGCATGCCTTTACCACACCCAGGAGCTCTCGCCTAGTCACACAATAATTCCTCTCGGGTTTCGACAGTACTTTGCTGAAATAGGCAATGACTCTTTCCTGTCCGTCTTGCAATTGAGAGAGAACAGCTCCAATGGCGGTGTTACTGGCATCGGTATCTAGCACAAACTTTCCTTCATTTCTGGGGTAGCCAAGGATAGGTGCGCTAGTAAGAGCTTGCCGGAGATGTTCGAAAGCTCTTTGACAGTCTTCACTCCATTCGTACTCATTGCCCTCTTCTGTCAACTTTATTAATGGTTTGGCAATGTTGGCAAATCCTTTCACGAATCGTCTATAATAGGTGCACAAACCGAGGAAACTTTGAATCTCGTGCTTGTTCTCAGGAATCGGCCACTCTTGAATCGCTATAATCTTCTCTGGGTCAGCTGTAACACCATCACGAGATACGATGTGCCCCAAATATTTAACTTCTTTTTGGAACATAAAGCATTTCTTGGGACTTAGTTTTAAATTGGCCTCTCGTAATCGTCCAAACACCTCTCTCAGGTTCTTTAGGTGTTCTTCAAAAGTTTTTCCTACGACAATTACATCATCCAAATATACCAGACATGTCTGCCACGTTAGTCCCCTTAGAACTGCTTCCATAAGTCTCTCAAACGTCGCGGGGGCATTACACAATCCGAAAGGCATTACTGTGAATTGCCAAAGTCCAGAGCCTATAGAAAACGCGGTCTTCTCTCGGTCTGTCGATTCCATTCCCACTTGCCAATAACCACTCTTTAGGTCGAGTGTGGAAAACCATTGGGCTCCAGATAGAGTGTCCAAGGTGTCGTCTATTCTTGGCAGTGGATAGCTATCTTTCTTGGTGACCGAATTTAATAGACGGTAGTCAACGCAAAATCTTGTGGAACCATCCTTCTTCTTTACAAGCACTATCGGTGATGACCAAGGACTATTCGATGGCTCGATGACACCTTGTTTTCTCATGTCTCTAATAATCTCCTCAGCTTCGTCTCGTTTAGCTAAGGGGAGTCGCCTTGGCTGTTGTCTAATCGGTTGGGAATTGCCAGTATTTATTTTATGGGTGACTATGCTTGTCTTGCCCTTGTCCTGGTCGTTTGCCGCGAACACATCTCGGAATTCCACAAGCATATTTTTCACCTTTTGTCGTCTATTGTCCAAATCTGGAGTGTTCTTAATGACCATATCTATCAGCTCTCTTGGATACTTTCCTTTAGATAGATTTTCCGATTTCACAGAGCGAATAGCCGAGATGGGCACACACTGTCCAACTACAGATCGTTTGCTTAGCTTAACAGGACTATCTTTCAAATTCATAATTCGAATCGGAACGCCATTTTGAACTTTTACCAGAGCCCTAGCCACTAGAAATTCCTTTTCGTTTAGTGCTTCGACTATCCGTAGGCTTCCCTGGCGACAATATCCATCTAAAGTGGTCATTATAATTTTTTCACTAAGTCCGGGTATAATGACGTCATGAGTGGTTAACAGGCGGATAACATCTTCTTTGTCTTCATGGAAAGGGAGTTCTTCATCGCCGACCTTTAACACGCCCTTTTTCACGTCTAACACAGCTCCGAGTTTCTTAAGAAGATCCATCCCCAAGATGAATTGATCAGAAATATCAGCAATTAGCACCTGGTGATTGATGGTGGTCTTTCCGATGGTGACAGACATTTGTATTTCTCCGTGCGTTTTTATTCTTTCACCAGTTGCTGTTTTTAACTGCACGGTCGAAGATGAGATCCGAGCATGATTCTTCAATAACTCTGGTCTTGCAATAGTTCTTGTTGCACCTGTGTCTACCAGCAAGGATCTGTCTTCTCCATTAACTCGGCCGTCGATGTACAGACTCAGAACTTTTCCAGACGACGTAATGTTTACAGTGAAGACCGGGGCTTTGTTTCTGCAGGTCGGGGATAGCCCCTTCCTGTCGAACTTTCTTAGTTTTCCGACTGCTGTAATGGTTTTTGGCAGTTGCGGCGAACGTGTCCAATCTCGCCGTGGTTCACGTTTCTTTGCCAGTGACTGTATTGCTTTATTGATCTTTTCTTCCACTACTTTACTGACCTTTTCTTCAAAACTTTCAGAGCCACCTTCCTCTTCGATTGTTCTTACCCGGCTGTCACTGCGAGGTTCCACCATACGTACTCGCGCACTTCCATGACTAGCTTTCTTGGCGGCTTCGAATTCTAACGCATGGGCCAAAGCTTTCTCAATTTTGTCGTGCCTAGCCAGTCTCAAAGCCTGCTGGGCATCTCCATCACGAACGGCATCGATAAATGTTTGTACAGCCAGTTGATCAAGAAAGCTCTCCGGTGCCGTAGGGTATGCCAATCGAATCAGTCTAGCGATGTCCGCTTCAAGTTCCTGCAAACTTTCTCCAGGTTTCTGCATTCGGTTCTTGACTTGGGCATAGTAAACTTGCTGAAGGTGTTTATCGCCATATCGCATTTCGAGTCGCGCTACTATTTGTTGGAAGTTCTGTTGATCCTCGGGGATAGTCCGCAACACATCCAGAGCATCTCCTCTCAGAGCAAGAATCAGGGCTGTAGTTTTGTCTTGAAGAGTCCATTTATTTGCCGCAGCCGCTGCTTCAAACTGTCGAACGTACGAGGTCCAAGGAATCTTACCATCAAAAGTAGGTGGCTTTACTCGGGCTTGCTGAACGTCGCCTTCTACTCTTGTATTTGTTTCTGGGGCACTACTAGTACGCTCTTTCGTAGTCAGTCGCAAGAATTGCTTGCGCAGCTCTTCATACTTGTGCTCAATCTCGACGAATGTTGCTTTAAATGTTTTGGAAACTTCCGTAATTCTATCTTCAACTTTTTCTTCAATTGATTTAGAGACTTCTTCGATAATCTTTCTAGAATTTTCCTCCATCTTTTCGAACTTCTCGTCCATTTTCTCGAACTTTTCTTCAATATTTCTAGAATTTTCTTCCAACTTCTCTTGAATATTTCTAGAATTTTCTTGGGTGCTTTTCATTTCTTGTTGCAACACCTGTTGGCCATTTTGTATTTGCTGGAGCAAATTGAGCATCGTTTCTTCCATTTTAGCGGCAGTAGATCTTGTTACAGGCATACACAAGCACAAGCACTTAATTTAATCTTACTTTTAATTAATTTAATTAATCCCACTTCTGACACCAATGTAACGTTATTTATAAATTCGGGGTCGATTTATATCAATATTTATTAAACAAAACTAAAACACTATAAAATCCGTATTATTTATATCACACACTTCGAAATTTATATCAGCTTTTCGCGCTCGATGTTTCATACGTACTCGTTCCGTAGTAGACTGTCGCGATGTTCGGTCCGCAACCATTTATACACGCAAGCAATGTAAGTCCAGTACATTCTCGAATGTTCCTACAAATTCCACTATCGCGCGCGTAGAAAATTCCAGATAATTCTGGAGCATTTCCGTTACAATATTTATTACTCTCTGTGTAAAAGCTCATTCGGATTGTAACGATTTCGTAAATGCAGAATAAGCTGCCAGGGGGGGGGGGCTGCTTTTAGCTGAAATTCCAAATTTTTTTAAGCATTCTATCCAATAATCTACTTTCTCTTTGACAAATTTTCTCAAATGCCCCAAAAGCACTTCGCTATAACGAAAGCTTCATAACCGCAACCTTACCCGAATAATCCATTGCCTGTGATTTTGGGATATTATTTTCACACAGAAATTGGAATAGTTGGAATTAAAAATCGGCAGTTTATTAAAAAGCTTTTTTTTGGTTTTAAATTCACGCAAAAGCGACAGAAAGCGAACAAAACTGACGTAATAAAACGTTATTTCAATATTTGTGATATCCTGTATGTGTACACGACTACGAGTAATTAGTTTTTACTGGCACACTGGCACTGTACACAAGATGACCATTAAATGAATAGGTCTCGCGAAATACCATAAATGTAATTATTGTTGTAGTATTTTCGTTAAGGGATTGTTTATTATTTGTATGTGTAAATGGAGCTTAGATCTTATGATCTGCGAGCACCCCTTTTAAAACAGCACTCGGCCCGCCTTCGCCGGCCCTACTTATTAGTCATTACGCCAGGTCGATAAAGTTGGCACCCCCACTTGACCTAAATGAAGTAAGAATATGCCTTAATTTAGGACTAATTAAAGACTAATTTGTACCCCCAAAATGAGAATTTGTACCCGCTTAGTTCTGCCGGAAAACCGATTTTTAAAGTGAAATTGAAAGTAAAATCAAGGTAGCACCTCCACTTTTCCCGATTGAAATATTATTGGTTGCATCAGAAACTATGAATTAAAGACTAATTTGTACCCAAATTAGATTTTCATTGTTTAAACAATTAATACATTATTTTTTACTAAAATTCTCAGAATTAATAAAAATAAATGGAAGGTATAAATTAAAGACTAATTTGTACCCACAAAATTAAAATTTGTACCCACTTGGTTCCGCCGGAAAACCGATTCTAAGGTGGATGTGGTAACTAGACATCAAGGTTAGCATCCCCACTTTTTCCGATTGAAATTTTATTAGTCGCATCAAAAACTATGAATTAAAGACTAATTTGTACCCAAATGTTTCATTGTTTAAATAATTTATACATTATTTAAACAATTTTTTTCCAAAAAAAGACAATTCTCGGAATTAGTAAAAAAAATGCATTATAAATGCATATGCATATGCGTATAAATTAAGGACTAATTTGTACACACAAACAATATTTTGGAAACGAATTATATTATTAGGAAGTCGCCTGAGCCAGGGCGCAAATTGGGAAGGAATATCGGGGTCGAAAGAATACACTATAATTTTGTATTGCTGTCTGCCTATCTGTCCGTTTGTCTGTCTATACATGTGCACAATAACAATAACTGTTTAGAAACGCTCGATCGCTTTGAAAATTAGTAAACGCGGTCTTATATAAGAAAGGTCTCTATTGTTTTTCAGCGACGTCTGCCAATCAAACTTTGTTCAGCAATGTGCTAGCGTGTTGTTAATTTTTCTCTCCAATATTATTTTAAAATTGATAGCACACGTTTATTAATAAATTTCGGTCTGCAGTGCAAAATTTGAAAAATTAGAAAGAAAAGAACGGACACCTCCCAATAGAAAAACTACCGTATAATCTTGAAGAGATTTAATGTGTTTAATGTTAAATGTTGTTTTTATCATTTTTATTGACTTTGATTATGTGTACTGTAGGGAATATTCTAAAAATCCCGATAGACATCGAGGGGACATAAAAGAGTAGTCATCGGAATAAGAAACGCATTTTTCCGGGAAATAGGGCGTCTCGAACAAACTAGAACATTCTAGAATATTCGGGAGCACTCGAAAGCGTTCGAGAACTCTCGAAAAAGAGCGGCGTTTGCTATATAAGCAAATCGAATTGCGTTTCGAAGTTTCGAGTCAGTTCGAACATCGATTCGAAGTGAAGTATTAAAGCTACCTCTCGTGTTATGTTATAAATTGTGAGTGATAAATATGACTTAACTATTACAAAGTAAATAAGACTGTTATAAGTGTATTGTTTGTACCCACGAGGAAATTCTAACGTGTAAGCACACGTGCATGGTTTTATAATCTAAACGTCTCATCGAAAGGAATTGGTTCTCAAACTATAACTTTCATCCGCGACTCCTTTTTAAGATGAGTAGGTGACGGGGATAGGGGTTGGGGGTTAGACATTTATTTTATCTTTCATGGTATTCTAACCAACCACTGTCCTCCTCGACTCCTTAACGTGATTCGTTCTCATATCTCTAAAGCGCATTGTCGGAGGAGAGTAGTCACAAAGGGCGATTGGTACGTTTGGAAGAAATATATCCATTAGTGATGTCAAATCTTTAAGAGCGAAAAGGGTCCGAAGAGGATACTCATAAAGCGCAAGGGCAACGTCTGGCCGAGAGTGATAATCAAACATTCAGTGCCAATATCGGAGGAGGGTATTTAGTGTGAATATCTCGAAAATGGGTTGTCGATTGAAGGTACATGCAACGGGAAAATGCAAGATTGCGAAGAATTTTTGTAAGGGCCTGAATCTTCTTTGCATTATATATATATATATAGCGTATATTTTGAATTAAATGGTTATTACCTTAAATTCAGTTTTCTGGGGGAACCAAGCGGGCACAAATTCTAATGTTGTGGGCAGAGTAGGATCTACATATTTTGCGCCTATCGACCCCAGCGAAATCGCTGCCTCCCCTCTCTCCTCCCACTCCAACCAATTAAAAGCATTTTATACCGCAATCAAAATGTATTTCTAGAAATATGCAATATTTTTACTATTTACAAAAAGGTGTTAATTCGATTTTCTTTCTCCTAATTTGCTCAGATTGATTTAATTAGTAGTAAAAACATGCTTTATATCAATTATGAGATTAATAAAGTGATATTGAAACAAAGTATATCTGTAGTTTGAATTACAAAAAATAACTGTTTAGTTAAATATACTCCTTTTTTTAAATAATAAAAGACATCCATGAAATCCAATATACAAACATCTAAAAACCACTGTGTTTCAGATTTATGGCTCAGTGGTAGAGCATTGGGTTATAAATCCGGAGGTCGGGTGTTCGAACCTGGGTTGAGGTGAATTTTTCATCTGTGGCGGAGATGGAAATTACCTTAGACCAGTTCCGAGCATTCTACCGGCTACTCCGAATTAGGTTTTCCTGCAGTTTTCCTAATTCGTAAGGTAAATACCGGAGTAGTATAGACCAACTTAAGACCTTCTGCAGAGGCACCTCTAAATAGCATTATGCGGGTCACTCTGTAATTGGGCGCATGCCTGTTGAGGGCCCAAAACAAGAGAGGGATAAAATTAAATTAAATTAATTAATCTAACTTTTACGTGGCGTTAAGCCCCCCCCCCCCTCCAGGTACGAACATGAACTGGATAAAAATGGCTAGAGGGCAAATTTGTGGGAGAAACCCTAAATATTCCACAATCTTAATACGAAGTTCACTAATTTCGTCGAAACGTTAGGTTATATGTTACACCATATTTCATGATTATTTTTAAGTTGGTAAGAGTGTCCGTAATATTCCAACTTCAATTTCTTAATATGTTACGTTATTTTTTCACGATAGTACTGTAGAATTATTTCCCAAATTTGTTTTTTGCCGCTCCTAAAAATTTTCCGCTATGGACCAGAGCCCACATGGCAACCATTTTTAACACTTAATGTAACATTTATTTTTTTGTTAATTATTAAATTTTTGTTAAATTGTCTTAATGAATATTGACTTTATTGGTACTGCTGGAAAGCATTTTTCAGTAGCTTTCCAACGATTTGTCACAAGTATGGGGTTGCCATTTCAGATTTTTAAAGAGAGGTGTAATATGCGAAATTTAATAAGATTAATTCTTAATTTGACTCCTGTAGGAATCTGAAATTAATCTAAATTTCCATCAGGAGAGGGCGGTAGTTTCGGAGACGTCATGTTTGTTGACATTCCCACCAGTACCATTACCATCCCCATTACATTCCCACTTCCTTCCAAACACTATAAAAGTAGAAACCGAACCAGAAAGGGGGGTCTTAGGTCTTTGCCCTGATCCTAAGTACCACAGTCCCATTCCCTGGTACGAGTAGCGATTGTAAATCGGGCTCTAACAATGCCGGAGTAGTGGTTGTAACATCGCTCTCACCCTCTTCTCCCTGAATTAGAGGTATCGGTTGTAGGACCGTGCTCTCTCCCATTTACCGTCCGTAAATTAAAAGGGTACGACCGTATAGCCGTGCCATTAATTGAAGTTACCTATCCCTCCAGTAAAAAGATGTGCCGGTTGTAGGACCGCGCTCTTCCCCAGTTACCGTCCGTGAATTAAGAGTGTACGGCTGTATAGCCGTGCTCATAATTAAGTTATACCTGTTGTAGAATTTCGGTAAAAGCTGCGAATGTACATTCGCGCTCGCACGGAACAAGCCCTCCTGTAATATACCCTGGATAAGGTTTTAGTTTTGTCTTATAACGTAAAACTTACTTGATTTATATTGACCCCGTTCAAAGTGAAATTATGGGATAAATTGTCTTTGAAACTACCTGCCGGTTGTTCATAGTGGATGCTAACGAGATTCAATTACAGATAAATAAAACTCCCAAGGAATGTCAAAGGACTCGTTTGATGAATTATAATTGGGTCGCATTCAACCATTTTATTTTAGTTTCCGTATTGTGTAAATAGTTATTTAGTTTGTGTACATATATTTTCTAATTATATTTCTTGTATTATACCAAGGTTTAGTTCATTAAAATAGTGGTGACCTGTTATCTCCGGCTTTAGAGCTACTCAGCATAACTCCCGGTGATCCTGGATCGCTGGTTGGGGGTTGTCACTCATAACGTCATTCTGGTTTCCTTTCGATAACCCCCGAAACGATTTTGCTTGATTTTCAATATCTTCTTTAATTTGGAAAATATCACCGACTGCAAGTTTTAAAATTGACACCCTGTATATTATGTATGTCATTTATATGCAGTTTTACAAAAATATTAATTAAGCGAGTTACGACTGACTGCAGTGGTTCTTTCAATAGGCTTTCTTGTAGCACTAATGATTTAACTTCAAATGAATGAAAAGTATATCTATAAATTCATAGCCGTACGTACATACGCAAACGGCTTTTTGCTGCTAATCAGACCACGAAGAAATATTACAGCCGATGCCGCCGTTTCTAAAGTATGAGGCAGTTCGAGGCTTATATTCAATATTCAATAGCAAATAAAAGTTAGGTTAACACTAACAAATTAGCAAAGTACGTCCGTGGATCATATTGATAAGCAAATAGGTACATATTCCAGGTGTTTTTCTTTCTATTGGTTTCAAATCAGTTACTTGGAAAAGTACGTTTCAGAAGTTACCTCTCGCCTTTGTTTTGAAGCCCCTGTTGCATCTCTCGTACAAACTAAAGGGATTATGTGCTGAAAATTGGCAAACCTGCGAGTCCTAACAAGAGCTCTGAGAAATGTATTCGAACAAACGTTTACATTTAAACCGTTTTGCTTTAGTGCGAGTAGATAGGTACTTTAAATAGTGGACGCAATAGTATACTAATGATGCAAGGCGTACTTCACGTCAAAAACCTTATAAAATTAAACAAACAACAAAAGATTTACGGAAATAATAAACACAGTAACCAGAATTGAAATTAGGAAAAATGAAACGGATTAATAAATTTATGTTTAGGGGAAACTTTTATTTATCAGTGAACACAGCAGGGCGCTTTAAATACAAAAGGCAAATAAAAATCAAGTCACCGTAACAATAACGTTTTAACCCTGACTGGAGTGCCGCAGCTTGCGACGCGGCGTTCGTTTTTATTTGCGATCGTGGCATTATGCAATGCATTGGTGTCGGATATTTCAAAAAATCATGCACACGATTACTTTTAAGTTGACATTACCTTTTCGAAAATTTAGTACTGTACCGAATATACCAATACCTACGATCATGTCAGTCTGAGACAGTAGTGCAGTAGATTAACGAACTGAGAAAATACGTAATGAAAACGTCTTAATACTTTCAATACAGGGTGAACATTTTGTTTTGGAACACTGAATATCTCTTCAAAACAACGTTTTTTTTTCTGACAAAGCTTTTTATGATATCCAAAGTTATAAAAAGTTTGCTACTTAAATTTGTGGCCAGTGGCGTACTTCTGCATGGTCAAAGGGGGCTAATTTTTTTAAAACCTACTATTAGTTTTGATTATATATTCTTAGTACACTCTTTTTTTCAACGCATGTTTAAATTAATCAGAGACATTAAACCCTACTACTGCTTTATATAAAACAATATTCGTTAAATTTTGATAACCTGCGTAGGGTGTAACAGTAGAGTATTAATGAGCAATTTAAATTTGCCGCGATTTTTGTTTATTTTCACTTTGATAAATACAATTTTAATGCGTGCATGTAGATTTTAGATGTAAATTTGATGTTCCAGTATAGGCATGTAAACGGTTAAGTTAAAGGAAAATTTTAGATTTAGTTTTTAACTATTTGGTGTGAATGTCCTGTGTTGCTTTCCTTCACGACTCCATTCATTATTCAACAATTATAAAAAGTTTTGGCCGATAAAATTAAATATAAGATTAAAATTAAAATACAGTCCGCTCATTTACAATCGAGAATGTATAGAAAACCAATTACCAAATTCTTGACAGAACAGCTTCCTAGCTCGAAGCAAATATTTAACAAAAAAAAAGTTTTTGACAGTCTTGTATTCTTTATGCCTAATATACACTGCCTAAAGCCATATTAATTTGCTGTATGTGCGGTTTTACTAAACACTAAATTGTTTTGTTGACCTCTTACAGAATTCAATGTAATTTGATTGTTATACTTTAAAGATTAATTAATATAATAATAATGTTTATTTAATCCTTTATGACCCTGTTTACGACATAACATGTATAGGATACAGTCAAATGTGAATACAATGTCGGTACATAATTGAAAATTGCTTTGCTTCGGATTCCTTCTTTTGTTTGTGCATCTTTTTCTTAACACAGGACTCAACGCATTTTCCCTCTGCGATCTTCGTCAAGCATGCGAAAATTGTTTAACGATCTTTTAAAAGGGGTCAGAAGCCCGAAATCACAAAATTTGCGTTTGCATCCTTTACGTGTGCTCTTTTTAGCGCATTTCCATAAAAATAAAAAAAATGCGCTATTGTGGCCACTTTGTCCGTCCGTCCGTCAGTCCGTCCGTCCGCTCGTTCGTTGAGACGCTACTACTTCTTTATCTTAAGAGCTATTGTTCTACTTTTTTCGCTATTTGGTTCGTAATGGTGTCGAGGCTTGCAGCAAGGAAGGATTTTTTTCTGTACCGCTTACAAAAAAAGTTATTGTAGATAAACCAACAAACCGTTTTTTACATGTTCCATAATTTTACACTTTTGCCGTTTATTAACGATCCTAGAGATCGTTTATAATTTTGTATTGCTGTCTGTCGTCTGTCTGTTGGTCTGTACCTCTGTTCCTTTGTCTGTCTGTCCATGTATCTGTCCGTGTGAAAGATCTTTGTTTAGAAATGTCCGATGGCTTCGACATCTCCGTTAGTTAGTCCCGAACTCTCCTAAAACTGTTCTCACGTTTGTACCAATCTACAATTTGGACCTTCATCTCTAAAGTAAGCATTTTGTTTAGATTAAATTGGACGGCGGTATTTTTAAAAATGTGGCAGCTGTCAATTTTATCTACTACTCATTTGAATACGAATATTGATGCGTTTTTTTTAATCGAACATAGGGAAATTGCATTGCATACAAAATCCTATGTTCGAAATTTTTTTTTAAATTTTTGCTCGTGTTTGTCTATTGATTTTATTTATTTTTTATTTTAATTTCACAAGGCACCATATAAGTAATAATTGTATAACTCCTAATTAAAAGTAATTTAGTTTTGCCAAACAAAAATTTTAGTTTTTTAACTTTTACATTTTTTTTAAGTTTTTTTTGTAATGAAACCTAGCACAATTTTTGTCCGTTGTATACAGAAAATGAGGTCTTTCGAATACCCTAATAAAAATGTTAGGTTGCTTATTGAAAAAACAAGTTCGATGTCATTGCGGCGCTCCAAAATGTTTTTTTAAAATCCGGCCCGTTATTTTCCGTTTCCGTATGCCTAATATACATATCTAAAATTTGAACCAAATCCGTTAAGCCGTTACCTCGGAAAATTTTTTTTTTCAAAGTTACGTAACATGTAAAACGTCGACATTTGATGAAATTTTAACATGTTTACGGTAATCGGTACTGAGCAAAGTGCAGTAATACGTGAAATTAGTTTTATCGAAAAGCCCTGTTTGAGATGCTCTGACAGTAGGTAGATACCTACGTTGTTTACATATACCAGCCCATAAAAAGGAAGGAGCTTTTGTTGGTATGTCCTGCTGTTCGTTAACTTTTGGACATTAAAGGTGCTACTATCATTATTATTTTTGTTATTATAAACGATCGTTATCAGATTCTTAGGGATTTTGTATGACAACAACCGCGGAGACGTGGTAGGAGTGACTTGTTGCGCTTCGGTTGGTGCAGTGTAAAGCTAATTTGATCAGAGGGTAAACCTAGGTTACATTACCTGGAGTGGATTTCTTGGAGCCGAATATTCACAGGTAAATTTATCGACTTCACTTTTATCACATAGATAGTAAAGAACATACGTTAAGCAGTTTTTAGGAGGAATGGATTTTCTATTGAAATTTTTCAATTTACCCGGATTTACCCTGAAAGTGACTTTTCTGTAAAACAAGTTTCTGGCCAGAGGGTTCTGGTGGGGGCGAACTTTCCGGTTGCGAAAATGTTGTGTCCGTGAGTATTTGGGGACGAAAAATTCCGGCGGTCAATTTACTGGGATACATTTCCAAAATGAGAGGGTCGAACCTCCGGATCAGAACGACAAAACATTTTTTGGGTAGCCACTTTCTGAGTTATCACTGATTCTGTGCGGAGAAAATGCGCTTATGCCAGTATATAGTTACGATACCATGGTCAAGATATTATACCATGGTCAAGATGAATAGTGAAACAATCCTTGTCAGTTCTGATACACTTTTCTGTTCAATCTCCTTCCATATGAAGTCATCACTCCCCTGATCACGAGGGATTAATGCTGTTCAATCCAGTACACGTTAAAGTTATAAACAACGCATACTTTATGCTTGACGGGGGGTTTCTCTTACACCGCAAGTTGTGAGGAATACTGGTATAAAGTGTTTCCCTCCATCCAATACGTTGACACTTTTTCGGTCCAATTGCACCATAGTGTTTGATGGATGCCCTGAAGAGGGAGGCGAGACAAGCATAAAATCTGGCGAATGCGAAGCCCGCTCTAAATAACAGAAAATGTCTTATCTAATTGTTGAGAGAAAAATTATGTGGTGTAGCTGTAGAGTATAAGGTAAAGCAGGCCATTCGCGCCTTCAGTGACACCACCAAATTAACTTGTAAACGTGTTTCAAAAGAACGCAAGTCTCCAATACGTAGCATAGAAGTTCATGGGTCCCAACGCCATCTCTGATAAGGTTGCTAAGACAGGAGGGTATTTCATTCTGTGTTTGTAGACACGGGTGGCAGGTAATGTTTAATTTTGGCACGTTTGCTTCGAACCGAAGCCACCACACCATGAGGGTCGCCTTGTCAGGTTCAGATCTACAGGGCAAGCACTGAAATGGAGATGGAAAACAACAAAAAAAGGTTTGATCCCAATTGTAACCACCCGGAAACTGCTCAACACAACACCCCGCACTTACAAAAAGGGATGCTAAACAGCTTATGCTTGCAGAAAAGCTGGAGCTCGGCTAGCGATTGCAAGGGATTTTCATCCCTCAACTTTCAAACAGAAGACGATGTCTTCCTTGATTCAACGGAAATTAACGATGGAATTGGCAATTGACGTCGTCGAGGAAGAAATCAATTTCTATCCAATGCCAGAGGAAGACGAAGAGTAGTAACTTGTTGCTTTCCGGTACTCTCTAGTAGAAGCGCATTTTCCCTGGAATAGGTTTCCTCAGAGATGCACTTTCATACGAGAATTGATAAGAGACAGAGACAGAATCAGTTAAACGGCGGCGAGTTTAAGATTCCAGAGGAGAATACTTTAGGACTTTAGGACTTTAGGACGAGTCTTTTGAGGACTTTTGAGGATGAATTTATCTGGAAGCGAGTTTCCTTGGGGGTGAATTTTGTCACAGAAATAAAACTTCGAGTACAGAGCTGCTATTTAAACATCGCGCTTTGTCACAATGTTAGACTTCTAATTCAAGGGCAAATTTTCTTAAGTTAAACATTTCGGGTCGATCTTTCTTTGAACTCGAAACGGATTCCTGGCGAGTGAACTTTCCGGAGGTGACAGTTTTGTGTGGGGTGAAAAAGAGGGACGAATCTTGGTGTTGAATTTAATACGTGTATATTTGGGAGGGCGTTAATTGCGTTTGTTCATTGTAGGAAACATAATCTGTAATAACTAAACATACTTCTTACATCATTTTTAGCCCAACATCAAGTATTAAAAACATAGTGGTCGTTTTTAAGGGCAATGCACATTGCACTGTTTTCTCACCTTACCAAACCAGCTTCTAATTTTTCCCGATAGGTTTTGCCGTGATAGTCGTAATTATGGGAATGCCAAAACTTAACCCGTATCCAGAAAGCTAAACTGACGTGTATGGAATCTCTAATCCGCTGTCTCTATTTCATTAAGAACGGAATAGATATTTTAGGTTAAAACTTTAAATGTGGCAAGTTTGTCCGTTAACTCATTGATAAATAAAGACACAAATATTCTGAACAAAATTCTTCGGTCGGATTTAACGCACTCAAAAATTATGCCCCAGTTTTCATTAGATTGACGCCATTTTACCATTGTGCAGATTACAGTCCCCGAAGCAACTCGTATTGAAGCGATTTGAATGCCGTATTCTTGGAAAAGTTACCCCTGGTCGACGTCATTCGAATGTAAACTTAATTTCAAATGTTTTATAACAAATACGTCGTATTCTAACCAAAGAACTGTTGGCGTCCAAGAACTCTTGAATATAGGTATAAAAGATGTGTTACATTCTGTACCAACAATTGCCACAATACTTAAACCATTTTACTTCAACAGGGGGACTGTAATTTTAACTTTAATCAGCAGTATGAATACAGGGAAAGTAAAATTGATCCTAAAAATATTAATTGAGTTAAACCGTAAGTTCTACATTCGCTTGTTGTTTTTCGGCCGTCATTAACTTGTATGACAATTTTAAGTGCCTTTGTTTGTGTATTACTTAAAATGTCTAATCCAAAACTACATTCAACAAGCATACCACACGTTTATTGGTATTTCACGACAGGTTCGAAACAGGATTGAATTGCGGTAAACGAATCATCTACGCAAAATTAATATCAACCCAGTCATTCGTAGTTATACCGCTCCATTTGAGTTTGTTGTACAATGTTAATTAAAGTTCAAAATCAAATCGGTTTAATGAGAAAAATGGCTATAGTTTTCTAGTAACGTTGCTTCTGAAAGGGGGTGGAAAATGTCTGTTATTAAATAATTATCAGAACATTCCCGGTTAAACTTTTGCTAATTAAAAGACCCGGCAGATCGCAACAAATTGGTGCGGTAAGGAAACTTCCTTACAATAAGGATTTGAAAAGAATTTTCCAAAAATTCCCCATCAGTTAGTTAAATGACACTGCTACAAAGAATGCTGTCGAATTAACAGATTACTGCGAGAAGGCTCGTCTAACAACGCACTCTTGGGAACTTCACTACATATCTGACACGTATTACTGAATTATGTACTAAATGAGCCGTTTTACCAATTGATGCACGACGAAAGAATTGTTCTTATTTAAAATTCATGCGGTAATCTTAGCCCAGCACGGTCAGTTTGCGTTTGTGCAAGTACTTATTTTACTTTGAAAAGACTTAATTACTGTGGGAAAATCGGAAAGTTTGTTTGAGAAAAATTCTTGTAATGGTCTCTTAGGGCTTATACGATCCAAAGTAATCGCAGAAAATTGAAACTTACGTATTAATATTGTATGGGACAGTGCGTTTTCAACACGCGGTCCTCAAGCGGGAATGTTGAGCGCGCGCCTTTATCAGGATAATGTTACGCGACAACTGGAAGCTGTGTTGAAAGTTGAGAGCGTGTCCCGAAATTTCTTGGATAAAGCGCATGCGGCGGCTCTTCTTCGGACTACCACCTCCCGCTGAATGGCCGTTAATTGCGGCTAAGATGCTCTCTGCACCCGCCGGTCGCAGAGTTAATCAGTTGATAAGGGGTCTGAAAGCGCACCCTTCGCCTCATAGATCAATTCGCGAACTTGCTCTTCACGTGTTGTTTTAACACATCTTGTTGGCGCGCCGGAACAATTTTTTTGGTTCATTTATTCGGCGAAGTTTAACACGGGAAGCGAAAAATGTGTGGTTAAAGGTAAATTATACACTTCAGGGGATGTTAGCAAAGACCGCTGCCGCGTAAGAACGCTCGCGGCCAACGAAAGGAACCGAGCCGCTGACGACCCAAAATTTACGAGTATAGCTTTTCTGTAATGGAGTTTCCATGTTTCGATGTAGTTTTATGCGGCTGGTCTCCATATACCGAGCTCAGCTGAGATTGCTTATATCGTGTACCTTAGGTGTGTTTTCAACTGTATGCTTCTGGAAGGGACCATGACCGCCTATTATTATTTGCAACCCCCAATTGATACAAATCGTTCTGTCGTGAAACATTCTGTAGAATTCTGACCGATTACATCCCATCACTACGTTAACTCGCATCTCGTATGTAAATCACCACACCGGACCGGGATACCAGTCGCGCGGTTATAAATCTGCCAGATACATACGTCGGTCAGGCGTCGCAGCATCTCGTATTACATACACTCGTACCTCACTAAGCCGCAACTATAAATTCTCGTCCTTAAAACCTCAGTTATTTAAAACTTTACATTACGGCATATATTCATCCACACCTTCTTGTAATAAAAAATTTCTAACGGGTTACCGCCGCAAAAAGGATTAGGTTAATATTTGGAGTACATATCAAATAGACCCTTACAATAATGACATGTTTAATAATTAATGAAGAGAAATGTGAATTTTCCACAAAAGGACAATGGGTAACCGACAAGAGTAGATTTGAACTGAAGGTAATTGAAAACAACTAATTAACACGAACTGAATGCCACGACGACAGTGATGTAATCCGTGAAACTGCTCAGCACAAAGTTAATATTAGTTCTTGCCCCTAACTTTGTATACATTAGAAATAAATCATTTGGTCAATGGGTAACCACCATAAATCGCTACACAAACGTGCGTCTTTTAGAGCTAATTACAAACTAAATTGTCACATAGTTTAGCTCTGACTCGACCAAAAAAAGTGCCGTTAAAATGCGACACTTTAGTGCGGAGGGTAGACAATAACTGCGAAGCATGAATATTGCGACTCCTAAGGGCATTACTAGGTACATACCGCTGGCAGGGAACGATTGCATTGACGGCCCAACGCGCCCAGCACCCGCCATTCAGTTATTGATGCCAGCAACTAGCGCGAATCACATCATGAATGCTGAATTTCCCCAGTGTGCAATAGCTCTGATGGACTGCGAGTTCGGCGCAACATTGTTCTCAATGCGGCCACACACGAAGAGTGTAAAAACCGATCTACTGAAAAGCTCCATTAGATGAACAAATTGCTCCAATTCTACTTATACCTGCCTAACAATTTTTCTAATGGAATATGGCTGTCGGTCCGAGACATCAGCAACTTCCAAAAAAATAAACCAACTTCCACAAACTATACGTATTCATAAAAAGGGTATAATAAAACTTCGGTCACCAGAGTACTGTTGAATACCATTTTTACAATCTCAAACTTTGCCAGCAATGTGCTGTGTTTCATTTACTCGTTGCATACGTTTGACCTTTTAGTACGCCCCTAAATTGCGACAAAGTAATTGCAATTAGATCCCCATTGTATACCCCTCTTTCAAATACCACAATGCGGTAATCGTCCGTTGAAAATTGGAGCGCGTCATGCGATCTTTTGCTAATCGACTAAAGCTGGCGTGCGACTTTCTTTTCGATCATGCCTAGAAAGCTGCCCAACCAAGCAGATCCAGTTTTCTCCACGCAGGAAATCTGTAAGTGAATCTATTGATCTGGCTTGGAACGGGGAGCGCGTCCGTGCTATCTACGACACGCCTGTAATCCCTCACGGTTTGCGTCCCAGGAAAGTTCGTGAGAAGCGAGCTTCAATTTTCAAATTAAATTACACACTACATTACGTGTCGAGTGGTATTCTCGAGTATGTAATGCAGATCGTTTTTTTTTGTATACGAAAACCAGCACCTCTCCTATCAAAACAGTTAAGAATGGACGGAGCACTCAACGCCTTTCATTAGTTTAATTAAATAACCTAAAGCCGAGTTTATTGAGATACAATGACCGTTTTTCATTTCTGGCGCTAACAAAAATCTGACAGGAATTGAAAAGGTGTAAGGTGAGACTTCGTGGTGGTGAGAATTGCCCGGAATCTATTTATTAAGCGTTGTAAAAGTGCACTTTTCGTTCTCTATGCTTGAACAAACTGCATTTTTCATTCTAGCTAATTGGTCTCAAAGGGGTTCTTACGTATTCATAGGTGTAACACTGAGAAGAGGCCTTTACTTCCTTTCTAATGTATCACCGGTGACTAGCTTTTTAATTTTCCCACAGAATTTTTAATTTTTGTAACTTTTAACAGTCGACTGCACAAGGCCCAACGCTCAATTTGAAATTGTAGGAAACCTTTATCAGAAATAGACCACGGCTTCAGCCTATGAAAATGGTAAAAAGAGACGAAAAGTAATAGTCGCCCATTGGAAAGGGAAGAGAATATAACAAAAATGAAAGGAAAAATAATTTACAGGCGATCTGAGGTCGGGAAATGGAAGGGGGTTAGTTAGATCTAGATTGCCGGCAAAACTACAAGGCCTATGGAAAAAAGTTAAATGGCAAAGTTGTAGGTAATAAAAAGATCTACAACTTTTCTATTTACATTTTTTTCCACATAACCTCACAATTTATATGAAAAATTCAAATAAGTTTTTAGTTTTTTATTTTTACGATTATTATTTATTATGATCTAGATTGTCGGCAAAACTACAAGTCCTATTGAAAAAAGTTAAATGGCAAAGTTGTAGGTAATAAAAAGATCTACAACTTTTCTATTTACATTTTTTTCCACATAACCTATAATTTTTTTGATTTTTTGATTGAAAAAACACCCTAATTTTCAATAGAACATTCTCCCGTCAAAATATCCGCTTTTTTTAAAAAAAAGTCGGTGGGCGTTTTGTTCGTTCCAGGATTCGTTCAAATCTCTATTTTCTGATATGCACATATTATGTACAATTTTGAGCTATTTTTTAAAATTTACACTTTAATTTCTTGGAAAGGGTAAGATTCAATGTTATATTGATAAACAAAAAAATTACAAAGCCCTTAAACCTAAAAGATTGCAAAAAACATGCGAAAATAGTTGTTTTTCTAAATAGAGACCTTTTGCGCTTCTTAATCTAGGAAAATTTGACTTTATCCCTTATGTGCGCGTTGCATGAGAAATAACGTTACACCTTATAAAGATCCACGTTACTTGCGGCGGTGTAACGTTTCCGTTAATAGAGTGTAAAGGATAGGCGATGTTGTCGATAATAACAGACTACGTAATTAAAAATGTAAATTGTGAGCATTATGAGCAAAAAACACAAAGCTGTTGTGGTTCAAGTTTGCGTTGTAAGTGTTATCTTTTAAATGCACTTGTTTTGTACAAAATATATTTGCTAATCTAAACAAAATGAAAATGATTTGGCAACACGCAGGCTGGGCAGGGCACACAAATAACCTAACTTTATAACGTAACAAAACAACCATCGGGTGCAATGCAAAAGGTAAAAATATAGCGTTTCAAATAACGTCACAAAAATGACGTTATAACCAGTAACTAACCAATAAAGAAAAATAAGGGGAGATTTTCATGAAGAGTGCAAAAGGTCTCTATTATTAAGAGCCTTCTTTATCAAGCGTAACTTTTTTACATTATAGTTAGGGAATGCAATACCGGGATCGCGGGATTCCGAAATACCGGGATCCCGCACCATTTTTGCGGAATTAATCCCGCACATAAATGGAGCGGGATCCCGCGGGATTTGCGGGACTGTGGAATTTGTCGACCGAGGGGACGACTCTGTTTGCTTTGTTAATGAAACGCGTAACGGAGAAATAATTTTTAAAATAATTGTTAAATTTTTTCGTAAAAAATGTAGGTACTTACTATGATTTTTGAGGCACTTTGGAAGTTCACTTTTTTTGTGCTTTACAGGTGATTTTTTTGAGTTCTAAGTTAGGCTGAAGGTACTTTTTTGGTGAATATTGTGATATTTAGCGATTTATAAAATACAAAAAAGTTGTTTATTTAAAATTTTGCGGGATCCCGCAAATATCGGGATCCCGCGGGATTAACATCTAACGATCCCGCAAATACCGAGATTGAGATTTTGCTGCGAAATTGCATTCCCTAATTATAGTGTATAAATATGATTATAGTGTGAGAGACAAGATGATATTCTTGCTTTGTTAACTCCTACCTTAGTCCTTATAGTTAGTTCCCGCCGACACTGCCCAGCATCTCCACAGAACACCCAGTATATAAACTTTTACACGTCTTATACAGGGTGAGAGTTTTGTTTGAAACACTCAAGAAATCTTCAAAACAAAGTTTGTTTAAGAAACTTCTTATGACATACAAAAACATAAAAAGTTTGGTACGAATCAACTACTATAAATTTATGGTCAATGGCGTACTTCTGCATGGTAAGAATTTTGAAATTTTTTGCAAAATCTGGAAGAGCATACCCCAAAACCTAGTCAAAAACGTGCCACCAGTCTTTGTAACTCTATATGGTTGCCGAGAAAAAAATTACAGAAGAAATTCAAATTTCACAACTTTTTTGAGGGTATACGCTCCCAAACGAAAGATGTGGGAAACTCGGTTTCTTTGAAAAAAAGTACTTGTTTTGATACCCTCTACAACCCAACTTTTTATTTACATACTTATGTGTGACACCCTGTATAAAATTTTACACACCTCGTTACGAGAAACAACCCCATCCCGCCATATACACAGAAAATCTAGTATATAAAATCTTACACTTTTGAATTACGAGAAAAACATGTAAAATCTTACATCTTATAAGAAAACACTACACTATCCTGGCATCTACAAAAAAGTTTTTACCTAAAATTTTACACGTCTTATATAGAAAAAGATCAACTCCATCCCGGCATATGCACAGAAAAGCTGGCACCTAAAATTTTACAGGGCTTTATATACACGAAAACACTGCCATATCCCACCATCTTCACAAAAAATCCAGTATATAAAATCTTACAGTTTTTATATATGCCCTATTCCGCCGTTTACAAAGAGAATGCAGTATATAAAATTTTGTAGATGCCGCGATGGGGCTGTATAAAGTTTAAAATCTTACACTTTAATACACGAAAAGGCACCGCACTGCCTGGATCACCTACACAGAGAATCCAGTATACAAAATCATAACTGTTTAGTTCCAAAAAATGGTTCGTCTGGGAAGGCTAATCAAGCTGTCAACTTTGGTGTAATTATCGCAGTTTAAGTAATTGACTTCAACAATAACTAAAACTCAAGCAATGGAATGAAATACTTGATTTCGGTACCGGCGGCAAATGAAATTTATTTCAGCCATATCTCAGTAACGGAAAGTGATATCGACGTGTACGCTTTACAGCAATGTAGGTATTTTTATACCCTTTCACTTTAGTTAAAAGTAAATATACCGTTATGTATACATTTTATGGGAAACCGGCTAAAATCTATAACGCTATCTTGAAACGCCATCTGGTGGCCTAATTAGATTATAGCAAATCCGTGGAATTGACAAAAGTTATTGTCTTTTTTCAATGACCACAGTTAACTTGAATTTTGAATTTATTTTGTGCTTTTCTCCGTCAATCAACATAATATAATTGGACCATAATTTGAAATTATGTTGACACTATTGTTAACTTTCTTAGTTGCAGAGTAAGTTAAATTATCCAAATTGTGTATATTTTTCTACCTAATCTAAATCTCAAATTAAAAAAAACAAAACAACATCGCACATTTAAGATAATAACAAAAAGTTACTTTTTTAAATCGAACACCCTGTATATTATTACATCATAGGAAGTTCTTAATTCACGATAGCCAAAATACGTCAAATAACCAAGACCTTTCAATTTGTTTTCATTTTGATCTAGTGAAAAAGTGACATTTTTGTTGTTTTGATTGTTTTGTGTCTGGTGTTATGGATGGCCATGAAATTCGCAATGTCTCGACATGCAGGTACGAAGTTGTTACTCCTAAAACAACAGTTAGAATTCATTAAAACGAACAACTTTTGTTAGTTTCAATTTTTGATTTGCACCCCTATTATTGGCGTTCTTTTTTTTCAAAACTCATTTTACTATTGAAAAAAAATTTTAAAACTATCTTTCAGCTCTATAAAACAGTGGCATTAGCAATTATTTTTTATTTTTTCAAAAATAGCGATCGATCAGAAATTTCAAAACAAGGTTGAATTTGGTACTAAAAAAAACTTAATACAACTGTAGTTTTTAACCATATTAAAATTAATAACATCGAGGACGTCCTATCAAATCCCATTTACAAGTTGCAATGTAACTATATAAAGTTATACGTAGAACAAAAAGGACATTCAGTTAGTGCTTGTAATCTCGTACTTCTCCAAGTAACTATACCAAAGTTAAGTATGTTTTGACGTAGGTATCCATTATTGAGTCTAGTCACAAATCAGATGGACACGAGTACCTTTCCGTTTTATCCACAATTGTATATATTCTACCGAATTAGCAATGAAAAGTTGTGAAAGTTCAAAACTGTTTAATTTATCATTTACCGCTCTCTGTAGCCGTATGCAATTACATGTACGAGATATTAATTCGCTTGGCTCGCCGAATATATTTCGCCAAACATTAGTTTTTTATCGCCACCAATTTTTCTACATAATTTTCAATACCGTGTGTTGTCCACTTTTGTAATAAAAAGCTTAATGTTAGGGGAATAGTTAAATAGTCGCATTTTTGGGGTCATGAATAAATTTTCCGGGTTACCTTCATAATCCTCTTTTCCTGCAACTAACAGATAACATCAGGTTTCTTGTGAAGGCTGAAAATAAGCAAATGAGATTTTTTATTAAATAACGGTGTAGTGCCGATAATCGCTGTGGACTGATGTTATTTTCTCGTTAATTATCATAATTTTGGTTATCAAGTAACTAGGGGGTGTCATTAGTATTTCGGATTATGCGACGTTTAGCGAGGATATTTACATTTTGTTGAATCAAATAGAAATATATTTTCTAAAGCAGCGCTCTCAGCAGATTTGACGGGAAAAAAAGGAATTTAACGCCAAATACGTTTTGCGTATTAATCCTACAAAAATTTGCAAAACGGGCTTCCCTTACAGATCTTTAGTTATAAGTTGACAAAAGCGCTTTTAATATTTGCAAGCCAGAATAAAATTACTTGCATTATCTCGAATAAATATTAGAACAGTATTTATTCGGCTTTATAGTTCCTTCCTTCTTCCTTCAAAGTTATCCTATCGTGTTTATACAGACCGTGCCATGTATCGTATGCACTTTAGTTTATTATGATGTAAGTAAAAATTCATTTTAAACCCTAGTTGTCCACCATTTCCACCGACTTGTAGCCTACAGCGTGTTGGTTGCAAACTTACACTTTTTTATAATAATTCCATAAATAAAATTTAGTAAAAAGCTATTTTTCCAAGTTAAAAAAGCGATTCAAACTCGGATGCTTTCTTTGACGTTTTAAACATAAATCAATAGTCCATCCATTCTTTTTAGGGTTCAAGCACAAGGATAAAGCAGTATCGAGATAATTTACAACTGTACTTCTTAACTGAATTATAATTACGCCGCGAGCGAACGAATTCCCCGTTACGTCCAATACCTATATAATAACAATGAAAACTATTTAAATCAATTGGGGTGCAATTAATCACACGCCGCAATATCAATTCCCTTAAAACGCTCTATATGTTTTAAGTACGAAATATAAGCCATAATTTTACAGCAGCAAATCCATTCAATTAGAGTCTACATCATTTAATTAAGAAACTGTCTTTCAAAATTAATCTTAGGTATCTACATTTATATAACCGACTGATAAAATCAGTACACAGTTTATAAGAAAGCTTATTAAATAGAGTCTCAAATTCGTAACAAAGGGTTTTCCAAATGTGAAGAAGCTTGTGACATTTCACTTACTACCCTAGCTGGTACGCTGTCGAATGTGTATAAAAAAGATTTTCTTTTTCTCTTGACGGCAGTGAAAAATTAGAGACTGCAAAGTCAGAAATTTCAGTGAAAAGTACCAATGTAGTTTTGCCTCGTTCTGCTAAGGGTTCGTAAAGTTCAAAGTTACTCCGTCACCAAAAGGCGGAGGGCTCACTAAGGCATTCGGGCCACGCCCGCCGTAGCGTATTATTTAATAATTCTAAAGGTAGCCTCGTGAGCCTGGGTTCGCGGCAATATTCTGGGAAACCTTTTGAGACAAAAGTATTCCGATACCAATACCACAATAGTAATAATATATCTTTCTATTCGAAATTTTAGAGTTATGGGAGGAATAGATAAAATCTTGAAATGAGCAATGCGAGATTTTGCAATTATAAAACGCGTCTTTAATACCAGTCCTTTTTAAGAACTCGTAATATAAACTACAGCACAAAATACTTACATTTTTAATATAATCATATATTCCATCTCCATGTAATTCGGCCTGAGAAAATGATTTACTATAATGATTTGACGAGATGGGGAACTTCCCTTCACTATTCTTGAATATTTGAGTGTATTTGAGTCCCAATCTATAGCTCCCAACAATGTTGAATTAGGAGTTTTAATTTGACTGTACCAAGAAACCTAAAGGATCATAAATACCGTGCGAGTTCGACAGCATATTCCTTTTGGTGTAGGGTAAATTACTTATTCCGACTTTAAAGGTAAAATGGTGCGATTAAAATTCCCCAAAAATCTACAGTCGCTTGCGGTTTCAAATCAAGAGAAAACGGATATTAATTTCTAGTATCTGGATGACGGAACCCAGTCCTAGATCGTTTCGAGTCACTCTGCCCGGGCATCAAGGTGGTCACGGATTTCACTTGAAAGCCCCATCGTCTCATCGGTCTTACTTTTTTATTTTTAATACTGTTAGTTTTGTATGAATTTCTCTGTCTGTTTGTACTTTTTTATTGTATACTGCTTATTTTTGCTGTAATTGGACGTGTCGCAAGCATTTAATGTGATAGTACGACTAAAAAAAAATATATTATACAAATATACAAATATGCAATATACAATATATGTCGTTACATTGTTCTTTGTAGTGTAAGGCATCTATTCAATTCAAAAATAGAGAAAAACAGTTTAAGGAATTTCAGATTTACTTCAAAATTTGCAGTGATGCGGTGTTTTTCAAATATCTTTTGCTATGATTCCTTTCTGCAGGTAACCAAGTGTTACATTACTTTATTTTTGCGATTTCTGAGTCCGGTATTTACCATAATTGGTTGAAAAAGTCAAGAATTTGTGAAAGCTAATTTTGTGTTTTGTTTTGGAAGGAAACTCGGAAGGAAGTAATCATTACAGTTTCACATATTTGCAGATAAATTGAATGAAGTCATCCAAAAGGCGATTACCTATTGGAAATTTTAATTGCTACCTATTATTTATGAAAGTTCTTATTTATTCATTTACTATCTCTCTCTTGTTCTGGGCCCTCAACAGGCTTGCACCCAATTACGGAGTAACCCCCGTAATGCTTTTTAGATGTACTATTCACTGTTAAATGGGATGATTAGTATCATTAGGCTTACAAAAATGTGGGCCGACATTGTGTAAGTTCTTGAAGGGGTATAAATACAAGTACCTACATAATGTAGGTAACTACGAATTCTTTAATAATAGATTTTTTAAATTCGTGCCTTATTAAACTGCCCAAATGAGCTATACTGTGTATCAAATATTACCAACTAACAATAATCAGTTGACATTTTCCTTCTCAATAAAATTTAGAATCGGAAAAATTTTAAAAAGTTGGGGTGAGAATTCACCTCACGCGGTATCAGAAGTATTGAAAATCACCCGGGGCCAAGAAGGTTAAAGTATTGCTTACTTATCCCAAAATTGACTTATTACTGAGAACAATACTCCTCTATGGAACCACTTGAATTTGATCTCAGCTTTAAAAGCTGCACTTGAAAGCTTTATCGAACTACAATGGACGATCTCTTCTCTCCCAAGAAGTGCTTGGAATCTCTTTAATGTTCAACATTTTTTAAAAGAGGTTGTGAAGGTTGTCTTTATAAACAAATATCTATGGAGGGACTAAAGTATTGAGTATTTTTAACTTTATCAGTCTTCTCCATCGAATTTGATGTATAAACATCTAATTGAGTCTTCTGTTGGCCGTCAACAAGGGGATCCTGAGGCGGTCATATTTAGCTTCGCAATCCACCCGATTATCAAGAAACTTGCCTCAAAACTGAACATTTGGTGTCTCGATGATTGGATTTCAGGAGGTTCATATGAAGAAAATCTTGGAGACTTAAAAAAACAATCATCCATAAATTCAAAAATATTGGTCTCTCTGAATTTGTTCAAGTGTGAATTATACTTCCGCAAGAATATACCCCATAATGGAGAGACTACAATAGTTGTACAGGACCTCGAATATCTTACTCCCACTATATACAAGTTTTTTCCACAAATAATAAATTTGTCTCCTTGGTGCCCCTTTACCTGAAGAAGCACCTCTGGCTAATAATCTTCGGTATGGAATACCCCCCAGCACATACCACAAGTCCATTGCTATTTCCAGAACATCACCATATGAAAGTACTGAGGGTTACAGGGAAAAGGTTATCAAATCTATCGTTTCTGGGTGTTTTTGAATCCCTACTGATTTTAACATAATTGTGCTCATAGACTTTTACTATACTCCCCGGAGCTCCGGTACTACGTGATATGCAATGCGAAAAAAGGGTTTGATAACCCCCATTGATTTTGACAAAATTTTCCAAATTGGCAACCACTTTTGCGTTGCGGAGAGTATTCCATACCCATCGATACTACGTTCTATGCATTGCGGAAAAAAGGATTTATTTATTTATTCATTATCCCTCTCTTGCTCTGTGCCCTCAACAGGCTTGCGCCCAATTACAGAGTGACACTCATAAGGTGCCCTTGCAGAACGTCTTAAGTTGCTCTATACTACACGTCCGTGAAGTTGGCACCGCCCATTGTTCATATTAATATTATTTGTATGCACATCGTTTGTTTATCGTTTGTTTACGTTTGTTTAACTATTTTCATCGTTTGTTTACATTTCCGTATGTCTTTTTTAAAAATTCAAAATGGGCGAGCTAACTTCACGGTGGTTCGCCCAAAGTCATAATTTTGTTTGTTTATCGATGCAGGTCGTTTGTTTATCGTTTGTTTACGTTTGTTTAACTATTTTCATCGTTTGTTTACATTTCCGTAATGTCTTTTTAAAAAATTCCAAATGAGCGAACTAACTTCACGACACGATGACTGGCCCAAGATCATACTGCTGCTAAGTTTGCAGGTCATTTGTTTATCGTCTGTGGGCGCGTAAATTTTCCTGTCAATTGTCATCATATTATTTTTCATCGCGATATGCGTCTTTTCAAAAAATGTTAAATGGACAAATTAACTTTACGGTGGTGCGGCTAAAATAATCATTATATTCGCTTATGAACCACTCTACAATTGTAGCAGTATTATTAAATGTGGAAAAAATAGCCTTATTATCTGTTTTGTATATTGTTAATTTAAAAAATTGGAAATCAAAATTCCATTATTCTCATCGTCAAATTGTTTATTTCGATTTTTTTAATTATTGCAAAAGGGATGGTGTAACCTGTCACGGATCAGTATCTATGAAATAAAATTTTTATCACATCGAATTGGTTCCCCTGAAAAACATACATGCAGTGATTTGGTAAACGTAAAAGGCTCTAATAAATTAGTCACTGTTTTTCAAACAATTCTCTAATTTTCATATTAAAATGTACGATGGTACTTACCGTTTAAATATTAGTTGAGAACAGAGCTGGGTCGAGCGTTCTAAAAAACCACTCCAGCGACGAGCGTTCTAATTGTCTCAAAAATGCTCGCAAGCATCGAGCTGTTTTGCAAAGCGAAACCGCTTGCGAGTTCCGAGCACTCCTAAAAGAGCTCGAGCAGTTTATCGCGAGCGCTTGGGAAAAGTGCTTGTGAGCGGAAAAAAACTCAAGTGCGGAAAAAGCGCTCGAGGGCGGTTAAAAGCGCTCGCGAGCAAAAAAAACGCTCAGAAGCGGAAAAGAGCTCGCGATAGCGAAAAAAATGCCCATGAGCGGAAAAACCGTTCGCGGGTAGAACAAAGCGCTCGGCACCGAGCACTTTAAGTAAAGTATCGAGCACCAAGCGGCCGCTCCGAAATGTGCTCGCGGGCAAGCGCTTTTTCCGCTTGGAACGCTTTTTCAAGCTCGCGAGTTGAGAATTGGGCAGTGTTTGAATTGTGACGAATGAAATTTATTTATTAGGTCAGTCAAGTGAACTGAAGTTGAACTATTGCGGTAGAACTGGTCCCTTGTAAAGCGCGCTTTATTTTCAAGTGATAAAATTTGGAATTTGACAATGACGTTTTCCTAACATCTTCCTAACAAATTGGATCATTTATCCTAAGTGGGGTGGGATTCTGCAAAATTGACCTCATACTGCCAAATGTCCAATTTAAGGCTAGTTGTGAGTAATTATTCTATTCGTATATTAGCCAATCTTTTACGCAGTTGACTAGAACGATGTTTCATTCGTACCAAAAGTGAACTATTATGAGTCGGAAGATAAGTCCAGAAACAGGCCATTTTATAGCGTATACTGAGTACTGAAACAAGTAACCATGTGTATCGAGGGTACTGCAAATTATTTCCGAGGGCAACTCCAAAGAATGAGTAAATATTAAAAAACATATTAAACACATTAAAGTAGATACAATGTTTACAATAGTAGCATTTCCATGGTAGATAACTTCATTGGTTACAATTCAAACACTGCCCAATTAAGTTTCTTATTTATGCCAATCAACTGAACAGGTACAACTGGCTTATAGTGTTTCATAAATGACTCGATCCATTCTTAAAATACAACAACCCGTCCGACAAATGCCAAGATATATCCTGACGTAATCGCAGCGTAAAATCGCTTAAATACAGCAGACGGGCGGACAAATATGCTCAGACAGTTTCCCAACTAATATTAAAACAGCAGGCAGTTCTACGGTAAAGTACCTACCATCGTACATTTTAATATAAAAATTAGAGAATTGTTTGAAGAGCAGTGACTAATTTATTTTTTTATTATTATTAGAGCCTTTTACGTTTACCTAATCACTGCATGTATGTTTTTCAGGGGAACCAATTCGATGTGATAAAAATGTTATTTCATAGATATTGATCCGTGACAGATTACACCATCCCTTTTTGCAACGATAATTTAAAAAATCAAAATGAACAATTTGACGATGAGAATAATGGTATTTTGATTTCCAATTTTTTAAAATAAAAAAATATACAAAACAGATAATAAGGCTATTTTTCCTACATTTAATAATACTGCTACAATTGTAGTGGTTCATAGCGAATATAATGATTATTTTAGCCGCACCACCGTAAAGTTAATTTGTCCATTTAACATTTTTTTAAAAGATGCATATCGCGATGAAAAATAATATGACAGTAAAGTCTACGCGCCCAAAGACGATAAACAAATGACCTGCAAACTTAGCAGCAGTATGATCTTGGGCCAGCCACCGTGAAGTTAGTTCGCTCATTTGGAATTTTTAAAAAAGACATTACGGAAATGTAAACAAACGATGAAAATAGTTAAACAAACGTAAACAAACGATAAACAAACGACCTACATCGATAAACAAACAAAATTATGATTTTGGGTGAGCCACCGTGAAGTTAGCTCGCCCATTTTGAATTTTTAAAAAAGACATACGGAAATGTAAACAAACGATGAAAATAGTTAAACAAACGTAAACAAACCATAAACAAACGACCTGCATCGATAAACAAACAAAATTATGATTTTGGGCGAGCCACCGTGAAGTTAGCTCGCCCATTTTGAATTTTTAAAAAAGACGAACGGAAATGTAAACAAACGATGAAAATAGTTAAACAAACGTAAACAAACCATAAACAAACGATGTGCATACAAATAATATTAATATGAACAATGGGCGGTGCCAACTTCAGGGACGTCTATACTACTCCGATATTTACCTTACGAATTAGGAAAATTGCAGGAAAACCTAATTCGGAGTGCCGACAGAATACTAGAAACTGATCTAAGAAAATTCCCATCTCGGGGGGGTATCAATTCCATAGCCATTTCCAGAACACCACCATGAGAAAGTACTGAGGGCTGATGCATGGAAAAGGTCAGTTCGTTGCTTATCCATCCCCAATAATTGTCAAGTGAGTCCTGAAGACTAAACGGTTTGTGGAAAAAAGTTCGACGTTGGTGTTAGTGCTTTCGCGAGAACCGCACTGTAATACTAATAAATCAAGTAAAATAAACACAGTTCAATGAAAATTAAACGTACAGTTCTAGTAAAACTAATGGTAAAATCTTCTTATTTGCAACTCAAGGAAATTGTCATTTTTAATCACACTCATAATAAATTCATAAAATCGCTCACTTGCAATTTACACATAGGGGTTGGACTTGAGCTGGTTTATCAGTGAATCTTTTTTAGTCTTTAGGCAGTTTAATTAAGATCGTCTTCCGCATTACTGAAAACATAAACCACACCAAATCCCATGTTATACATCCGCCTTCCTGCTACAGTTAGTCATTATATTTTATAAACTTACACAAAACATATGTACTTAATTATTTTGTTATTAGCGCTTCGAGCTTCGCGAAACTTTTCCGCGTTTCTAGAATTTCGCGAACAATAGGTTCATTGCTAAGCAAAAATATCATTCATGAAATTTATAATACTACGGAGCCTTCCAAAGGCAAAGTTACTAACTTATTGACGTTTAGAAATCACAAACTTTAAGCGCATCGCGATTTGAAAAGGCGTACACCTTCGCATACGCTAGTTTTGAATTAGCTGTTGTAACTGATTTAGTTTTATACATCGTTTGTTTGGTTTATCTAAAGAGCAAATCCCGTTGGATTTGTGTCGATTAGTTCATGCTGAATGCATATTCATTTGAGTGAAGTTTTGATGCATGTTTCCATGGCGTTTGTTTTTATCAAAGCTTGCTGCATTACTCTAATTACAAAGGTGACAAAATCATTGTATTAGGGTCTCGTGGTGTTATAATTTAAATCAACGTTAGCTTTTCTAGTTCTGTTAACAATTTGTAGAGAGATTTCAATACTAAGTTGTGTATACTGGCATTGCAGTAACTTTCAATGAACTCGAAGCTAGAGTTAGTGGAGAGATTAAAGCTTATTCATTTTATGATTTGTGATGAATGACTAGAACTTTGCCAAAAGTGCATTGCTGTGATTTTGAGATATTATAATTCTATTCTAGCGTTGACACCGTAATGCTAAAATAATGGAACAGTTTATATCTACCTTTCTTTATTTTTATCGTCCTTTATTCGTATATGCAACCACATTCGTCTATTGTGCATTTTCCCATTAACACTTTTCAATAGACAGTGAGCAGTGGCGAATATAATTGGACACAAGTTAGCTACCCACAATATGTTAATTTTATACTGTTCAGTCAGTTTCCTTACCAAATTCAATAAGTTTCTAAAAATGATGAACTCGTGTGGCACTTGCATAGGAAAGAAACTATCTAAATGCAAAGCGGCTTTTCGGTAATGAATTTTAATGGGAAGCCGGTCATGCCCATTAAATAAATTTGTTATACAAGCCAGAGCATCGAATTTTATTAGTTTGATTCAGCAGGGGTGCCTTAAAGAAGTGGAGTGGGTTCCGTTTTGTATTTACTATATACTTGCGACCTGACAGTGTAAACACGTCTGTCCATATTATCCACATCAATTCCTTCCATTCCCTAACGCACAAGTTATCCCCTTCAGATTCTTTCTCCACAAACTCCCTCAACTCGACCAATTATTCCATTTCCATACAGATTGCTAGAGCCAAGAAATACCCTGTCAATTTTATAACCAACTTTACCAAAAAATCAACGCCCAACACCATCTCAACCATCTTTAAAGGCTCCAACTGCAGACTATAAATACGTCTCCTCTACCCTTACATAGATCAGGTTTCCAATTTATTCCGCAATCTCTCATTCCCTAATTATGCACAAGTTATCCTCCCTCAGATTCTTTCTCCACAAACTCCCTCAACTCGACCAATTATTCCATTTCCACACAGATTGACAGAGCCAAGGAATACCCTATCAATTTTATAACCAACTTTACCAAAAAATCAACGCCCAACACCATCTCAACCATCTTTAAAGGCTCCAACTGCAGACTACAAATACGTCTCCTACCCTTACATAGATCAGGTTTCCAATTTATTCCGCAATCTCTCATTCCCTAATTATGCACAAGTTATCCTCCCTCAGATTCTTTCTCCACAAACTCCCTCAACTCGACCAATTATTCCATTTCCATACAGATTGACAGAGCCAAGGAATACCCTATCAATTTTATAACCAACTTTACCAAAAAATCAATGCCTAACGCCATCTCAACCACCTTTAAGTCTCCAACTCCAGACTACAAATACATCTCCTACCCTTACATATAGATCAGGTTTCCAATTTATTCCACGATAATTACTAACCTAAATGTAATGCTATTTGGTATGGTTGGAAAGCATTTTTCCAGAGCTTTCCAATGACGTATCACACATGGGGAGTCCCTATTTAAGATTTAAAAGTTGGGGTGGCTAGGGCGCAGGGGGTGTGAGGGGGTGCGTCGCCAACTATGTCATTGTGATTCCCCCTCCGAATTACCGAAACGGATTTTGATTTTTTTTAAATATCTCGTTTATTTACTAAGATATGGGGGGTGGTAAGTTTTCAAATTGTCACCCNAATTACTAACCTAAATGTAATGCTATTTGGTATGGTTGGAAAGCATTTTTCCAGAGCTTTCCAATGACGTATCACACATGGGGAGTCCCTATTTAAGATTTAAAAGTTGGGGTGGCTAGGGCGCAGGGGGTGTGAGGGGGTGCGTCGCCAACTATATCATTGTGATTATCCTCACTCTGTAGGTTCTCTACCTCTCTCGCTAATGCGTCCGCATCCAGTTTATTGGAGTTCCATCCCGTTTGTCTCCTTTGGGATTTGTCAAGGGGGGCAAATTTTTAAACAAAGACCACTTCAACCCCTTTCCCCTCTGCCCCCCAGGGTCATTCCCTTTTAAATGACAAGTGGTATCGAGTAAGAGCTTGTTTGAAAGGTCTTTCGAAGGCCTTTATTTTGATATTTGATTTTTTTAAATCGGTCGATTTGTTTTCGATGACAATAATCTTTATTTAATTTATTTAATCGACCTATCTTAATTTGTTCAGATAGAAAACGAAAATTTTATTTATTTTTTGCTTGGGAAGGAAAGACTGCCGACTTTTTGGGAACGGGCGATATTCGGAACTTTTTAAAGAAACTCCTCAATTCTCCCTAAAGAAATTTTAGATCTTAGTAGGAGCCGGCTTTTCTTGGATTAACTCCCTTGCTTTAAGAACTTGCAACCAGTTTGGAATACGTTAATCCCCCCCAAACCGATTAAGTTAGATACCCCCTCACCCAAATTTCATGAGCTTTAAGACTGCCTTCAGTGGGAGCTTTTAAAGCTTGTAACTCTTTCTTTTATATCACCTGCTTGTATATTTGTTTAATTTCCAACCTTTCCACCTTCTTAACCTTGTTGAAGATTAATATTATACAGGGTGATAACATAATTTAGGGTATTTTTTAGGTTTCGATATACCTATATAGCCGTACCTACGTTTACACAAATGTAGCTCACATTTCAATTAAGATTATGGTACAGGGTGTTCATATAATTTGGAGTATCTTGTAGAGGTTTAGTGTAATTTCTCCACGTTGCAGCATTTTACATTTAACTTATAGAAGGGCGACTTTGAATTCAATTTCGATATTATATCCGAATCAGGCTTGTATGATGGATCAGGAGTTTCTGTTTGTTGCATGTGGTGTGGGAGCGTTGTCCTATCTCGATGCATGGTCTTCTATAGAACTAGAATACTGCTATCAATAAATATCATAAATTCCCGGGGGTGGTCACGGTTACATCTGTACTTGCTACACTCACGATGCGATTATTCAATCATTGCAAAGAGGAAACCTTAACATAAACATTGTAATAAAACAATAATTTATTGATATCTACAACAGGCTACGTAGTGGTTACAAACAGATCATCTATCACCTAAATTTGATATAGGAAACGAATCAATTTTATCAGTCTTTTCACGTATATACACATTGGAAAATTCTGTGAGGAACTCGCCTTTGTTTACTATGTTGTATGTTCAAGTTAAACATGTGGATGCCAAAAAACACGTACTTAATCAATTGTTTATTTAGCCGACTGTGCAGTTTTGTAGATATGAGTTGTTCAACACCGATGTTAATTAATTTAAAAGCAAGTGAATAAAATGAGCGCCAAGGTAAATCCTCGTGCTGTGCTTTATATAACCGGAATAGATTCATTGCGTTGACAAACATTATGTACAGTAGTAGCAAATATCGGCGGATGTTTTAGACACTTGACGTGCCTTTTGTAGCTATACAACAACCTTACATCAATATCATATCTCGATGAAGTATACCTAGGAAACCCTATTTACATTTTCAAGTGTTTGATGAAGCGTTATTTAATAGTAGGGCAAAGAATGTACTTATAGTACTTATAATGACATTTGAATACAAAATCTATGTTTAAAATAATAACCAATGAAGAAACAATTAAATAACTGTAGTCACTTACCTACCCGTATTTTTCGTTAATAAAACAGTTGTTTAAGAGGTCTATAGCACCTTGCATCTTTTTGAATAACTAAGTTCGTTAGGATGAAAATGTGCACGTGGAGTAAGCGGAGTATCCTCTTTCAAGTCTGCACGTGAACTTCAAGAGAAAGTGAAATATTTTAGAGAAAGGCTTAGTACGTAACGCTTTTATCACAAAATACGTATGTTGATATTTATTTATTTATTTATTAAGTCTTACGGGAGAGGCCCCAAAAAATTAAAGTTTTGTGTACAATTCACATATACAAAAGATAATTATGCTTAAATTACTGGAAAAAGGAAATTAATAATAAATACAGTGAGCAGTAATAAACTAACTAAACTAACATTGGTACTTGGTAGTATGATTTGTCGACATCATTTAGTAGCAACTTAAGAGTATGTTTAAGTTCTGATAAACTAACACCTATTACTTCAATTTGCGGATAGGAGTTTGCGAAACGCATTATTCTTATAATAGGGGAGTGTTGTAAATATAACGTTTTATACAGTTTTATGCTAAACGATTGACTAAACCTAAGTGATCTTCCAGGAACATTAAATGTTATTAATTCCACCAAATATAACGAGTCAATACAACCATTTAGAAGTTTATAAAAAAAGACAAAATCGAGAAACTGACGACGAGCAAGCAAAGTATTAATGCTTAATACCTTAAGAACGGAGAGGTAAGAATGGTATGCAAATGAATTCAGACGTAACCTAAACCTGAAGAAACGAAGAAATTTGTGCTGCACCCTTTCGAGTTTTGAAATAGGAGTGGAATAATATGGAGACCAAACTTGGGAACAACATTCGAGAGAGGAACGAATAAGAGTCATGTACATTAATTTAAGGATAAAGGGATTGCGAAAGTTTTCTGATAAGCGCAGCATAAATCCAAGTTGTCTCAGTGCTTTATTACAAATAAAATCAATGTGTTTCTGATACGAAAGATCAGAAGAGAAAATAACTCCGAGATCAGTAGATTTTCTTTCAAGTGCACAATTATTTATATAATTTATATTGATTGTAGTTTAACTATTGTGTACCGTATGCTTTTCGTATAATAGGAATGTTACGACACATTAATGATAAACGTGTTTATTGATTAAAAATACAAATAAAGTAAATTGATCCTGATCTTTATTTGACGCGGATACAGATCGTACATGTAGGTACATTTTTTTTGTTTTCTGCTGTACGCAAGTTCTATTTTGCCAGTATTCTCTTTCCATTTTTTTTTTCTTTTCATAACCACGTATCCTCCCCCCTCTTTCACAACGTCCACCATCTTCACTCGTCTTCTTCTTTTCCTGGTACCTCCTGCGGCTCCTTCGATCATATATTTAAGCAAACTATTCCCTCTTAGCACATGATCAGGTGACATTATTTTCCTTATCAAAATTGTGTTATTCAAAGATCATCCTTCTCCTATTCTTTCTAGTACCTGTTCCTTGCTGTCAGTCTATTCCAAGCACTTTTCTCCACTACCACATTTCCATACCTTCAATTCTTTTCTTGTCAAGTTGTTTCATTAATACTTTCAGATCTTCTGTATTTTCTGCAAACAGGAGAGTATCATCAACCAACCGAATGGATTCCTCCAATATTTACGCCCTTATCACCTTTCCAACACTTTGCAGCCATGTACTCAGCGTGGGTACTAAAGGAGACCTCTGATTCACCCCTTTTCCAAGTTCAAACAAATCCGTTCTGTTTCTGCTGACTCTCAATGCTGCCTGTTGCCCGGTATACTTGCTGATGAGCCTTCTGTCTTTCCAATTTACACCTTTTTCTTTTAAACCTTTTCCCACAGAACACAATCAATTAATGCATTTACCAGGTCAACGAAGCACAGACTCAGATTCCTTCCTTTTTCCTGTTTCACCTATTTTTCTTACACATCCAATCACATGTCTTGTTCCCAACCCTCTTCTAAATCCGAATTGCTCGGTCTTCTGCCACATTTTCTTCCATTAGCCTCTCGAGCCTTCTATTTTTTTAGGAAATCTGGAGGCCATTTCCCCTGATTTGTTCCCTAATATCTCTACTGGAATTCCATATATTCATATATTTCATTGCTCTTTCTACCTCGGTCGATATAATACTGGCTCCCAAACTGCCAGGGC
Source organism: Photinus pyralis (assembly GCF_008802855.1). Lineage (NCBI taxonomy): Eukaryota > Metazoa > Arthropoda > Insecta > Coleoptera > Lampyridae > Photinus > Photinus pyralis. The sequence continues at coordinate 7,338,243 of NW_022170510.1, forward strand.
AGACTGATTTTTCGGTTTCCAGATCCAATTGCCTTGGTTTTTCATGTCTTTTATATAGATCTACCATAGACTCTTTCTATCGATTTAGAATTTCTTTCTCTTCTTTCAACACTGTTCCATTCCTATCTTCTATCTCATTGCTACAACTAGCTCTTGATCTATCCCAGGTAACCTCTTGTAAATAATATCGTGCCTTCCTATTCTATCAAGGTTCTATTTCATTACATTGATTTTTCCACCACCATTTCCTGGCTTCATCAGTTTCTTTTTTCTCAACTCCACATTTAGCCTACGAAACTGCATTCTTTCTCCTTCGGCATTGATGTTTTTGTACCTTCTTCTCTCTTCCATCTTTGCTATAATGTCCTGATTTGTTCAAGGCTTCTTTTATCTTATTCCTTTCTGATATCCAACTTTCTCTTCACCTGCTTTGATTATTCCCGCCATCAATTTTCCCACATTAATTTATCTACGTCCCATTTTCTCTCTTTCCGTGCTCTTTTCACGATTTTAAGCCTAATTCTGATGTCTGCCATAAGTAGAATATGTTCACTATAGGTGAATAGGGCTTAACCCCGTTTATGTAGCTGAAATCTATTTGATTTCGATAGTGATCTCCAGAGGACTTCCAGGTGTACACTGTATAGTCTTCTCTTATGGTTAATAAACTGTGTGTTTCTAACTATCACTTTTGTTCCTTTGCAGAAATTTACCAATATATCACGTCTTTCATTTTTCTTTCCAAATCTATACATGCCAATCACATTCCCATCTCTTCCATTTCCCACCACTGCATTCTAACCAAAGGTTAGCATAGTAGCTACGTAAGAATATAAGCCTCGCCGCTTCAAGGATTTACATCTATTGCCTCTTTTAAGAGTGGTGCTCAAAAATTGCAGATGAAAACTTTTAAATAACTTGCAATTCATGAATAATGTAACGATTTATTTTCTTCATTACAGGCATTATTAGTGTTCACGGTATATTTACTTGTTAATAAGTCCTCGTAACTTTTGAATAGATGGCTCCTTCAATTGTTGGAATTTAACAACGCAATTTTACCGCCCAGTGGTTGTAGATTGTTCACTTTCATTTTCCTTTTTCTTTTGTGAGTCGTGAACAAACAGCTGAGGCGTTAATTAGAACGCATAGAATTTTAATTGCCATCATCCATATTTTATTAATCTCTGGCAAATGGATTTATTGATTGGGGATTCTGGAATAATTAGGACGGATTCATCTAAAAACTCCTATATGGAGGATATAATTGCTTTTTTTCTGTCTTACGAAAGCACCGCCATTTACATTTTCCGTACTTGAAGCGGCTGTCATCCGTTATACGACAATTTTACATCGACAATGGTTGCTTCATCTATAAATTATTCCTCTTAATTAAGAGGTATGCACATTTTAGAGATGGGTTACCTTTGATTGTTTTTAGGGTTTTAATGTTAGTATAGTTCAAATTCAAATTTAATTCAACTGTAAGAACCAGCTTAAGTTTCGGAGACGCTTCCATCTACTGATAGCGAGCGACCATTGGAATTGGGCCACCGGATCATGAACGAAATTTGATATCGATCAGATTCGATCCTCAACAAAGAGACAACTTTCGTAACTATTCAGCGTATTAGTTAATAACAATTTGGCCCTTCTGAGTTAAATTATAACACATTCAAGTAATTTGTTAACAATCTCGGTTAAGTTATGATCGAGTTTGAAACGTGAATATTGTTGGAGTCCACTACTTTCTTCTGGAGAGGTTGGAATATCTGTAAGAATGGTTGCAGTGGTGTCGTACGCTAATTTATAACTTATGGTGGTTGTGCCAATTTTTTTTGAAGACTCGGTATGGTGCAAAGAAAATTGCGGTAGCCAAAATTAGTAAATGATGAAATTCGGACTGCTATTTTAAGGGATATTAGCGTTACCTAAGTGAGACAAGATATAAGCACGTTGGTGATTTGCATTGTTATAGCATTAGATCGCTATTGTCACCAACGTAAAGCTTAAATAGAGGGGAAAAAGAGCAATGTACAATTAGGGGTAAATACATTACGACGGTGTTTATTAATGACACGAAATATTGGTTGACAAGTAAAGAAAAACGGAAATTCACTAAAAATTGACGTTTCCAAAACCAGGATACGCATTTCGCCTACAAAACTGTCATCTACAGTAATAGAGTTGAGAGGAAACTAATGACGTTAGGTATCCAATTTTAGCTTTACCTTTACGTTGTAATACTGCGAAAATAAAATCTATATCTATATAGCTCTTAACACTTCAATTTTATTTTCATTACGATGTGATCTATTCTTTCACATTTAATTTAAAGTAAGTTTATGCGATGTTCTTCGCACAATATCCGACGTTAAAAATTGCATGTTTTTAGTCAGCTTGAACATAAAAAATTTACAAACACATTAAAACATATTACGAAAGGCGAAAGACAATAACGAAGAATATAAAGAGAAACGGAAGACCTTATTTTGAACAATTAAGTTTGTTCTCTCGTAATTATGTTATTTTCGCCTCAGTAAAGTTGGGTTAACGACAGGAAGTCGGATTTTGTCAAGTAATGAGGTTACTTTACCACGCGGCATTGAAGGATTATCATTTTAAGGTCGACCCAATTTTTCTACTTACAGACCCAAAGTTATTGGTTACCCCAGTACAAAGCTCAAAGTAACCAGTCTAGAGACAACGCCATGTGTGTGCATCGAATTTAGAACAAGAGAAAGTAGCAAGCGACAAGCTCAAAATTAAAATATCCTTTACATTAATTAAAAGTTGCTTGATTGTACGAAATATAAAAGGTATTATGCATTTTCAATTACTACGAACTGTACACGTTCTTTGTGTGTAGCGATTAATTAATCACAAATCCCCAAACGTAGCAAAATAATGCAACCCTAATTCAACAGTTACAAGATAAAATAATTAATTAAATAATTACCGACGTGGGGCCGTTTGGTTATTGCACAATCGTATAATTGCCTGTGAATATGAAAATGGAATTGTACAACGAAATGTCTTTGTTGATGTGGAAGGGTAGGTTTCCTCATGTTACAAAGTAGTTTATTATTGTGAATGAATCGTTTTTGATAAATATTCGGACAAAGTATAAATACTTGTAGCAGACACGTAAACTTAACATTATCGAGGTTGAGGTGGTTAGGTGTAAAGTTAAAGTGGGTGCTTTGCGTTTTCCCTTATCATTCCACCCAATAAATTCAAATCAAATTATGCAAAACTTATAGTATAAATTAGTTTCTGGTATTGTGTTAGTTTCGCTACGAAAATTTCTTGCAGTTAGACATTTTACATATTATTACATTTTAATTTATAACGCAATTTAATTACAGGCCAGATAAAATATGTACGAAAGTGCTACCATTGTATTTATAAATATAATTGTGCTAGATCGAAACGCTTTTGAGCATTTCTTGATAGACCAGCACTTTCTATTACGTTCAAAATGTTTTTAGTCACTCACACCCTGTATAAGAAATGTGAATACCGTAGCCGTTGCTTTTTGTGTGTTGTAATACCTGTAAAGGTATCAATTAAAGAACCTCTTAGTTTGGATACTTTATTAGAATTGATTCACTTAGGTGGCAATCACCTATGCGGGAAATTGCAATAATGTAAAGTCAACATTCGATTGGAGTTTGACCTCATGCTTATTACATAGGTAGTTAATTTTATAATAATTAATAACATCACTACAGTGTTATACCGTATCAGCTCAGCTGCTAAAGCTATTAGCTTTCCGTTTTTCAAATATCTCTTCCATACTTTAACTATATAGATCCTTCTCACTTGCTTTGTTTCTGTTTTCAGGGCATGTTCGGACAATGTGGTCAACCGTTACGGCGGGACAGTTCAGGGCTAAACCTCCAACGAGCAGATATACATAACTTAGGCGTGTATGTCCTATTTTCAGCCGGATAAGTAGACTTGTGTAACGGTAGCTCTAAATTTGGGTTTATTTTATAGAGCTGGGATAGAGTACATTAGGCATTACGTATCATAGACAGTTTACAGGGTGTCGGAATATAGAGGGCCGATTTGAGAAGTACGTGGAATTTGATTTATTATCTTAGTTTTTTATTTGGTAGTGTTAAAATGAAGAAAACAAATGAAGAAGTAAAGATGTAGGTGGTAGTTGATAAGAAAGGATTGTAAGGATCTTTACGGGAAGATTTTTTTGGGATGCATTCGGTCCTAGGCAAGGGTATAGTTATTAAGTGGTCCAAGTTATTGGTTTTACTTATAGAGCACTAAAAGCAAAAAGTGAATTAATTCTAACGTGTCAGACAGAATACGGATTATCGCGAAATTAAGAGGAAGTAATAAACAATTAACGTGATCGTTTATGTAATCGCGTTTCTGTCGCATAAAGAAGAGCCGTAGATGCGGTCAAGGACAAGTTAATTAAGTTCGCCAGTATATTTTCGATATCTAAAATCATTTAATGTCTTATTCAAATTATTGTATTGCTGACAGGGGTTGAAATTTGCTTGTGGTGGTGCAACTGCCCTCACAATTTGTTACCCAAAATCATTAAATATCTTATCCGCTGTTTTCCTTGCCGTTATCATCATCTATAAGGGTCGTAAATAATTATAGCTTACAGGGGACTCCCGTATTTGCGATACTTCTTTTCCTATAGTACCTATTGGGGCTCGCGCTTCTTTCTCCTTGGCTTCTGCTGCCCTTGGTGTTGGCTTGAAGGACCTAGCCTAATTCACCATCCGCTAATTCTTCAAAGCTGGAAGGACCTGAATAATATCGGGAATTGCTCGCAATATTATTGAGTGTCAAGGAATTGTTTATGGCTTGGAAACCCAGCTAAAATGACTGAAGATTTTTGACATCATTAGTGCTTCTTTCTCTACAAAAATTGAGCAATTTTTGTGCATTGATTTTGAAAATATTACACAACAGTTTTTTTTAACCTTTTTCTAATATTCGTCCTTGTTGGTCACTTTCATTTTCACCAGAGTCCGATATAAAGCTACGATTTGATTGTAATGTTTCGTTAATAGCGTTTAAAGGCATAGAATTAGGTCACAGGATCACTGATGGTGTATTTTAAATAAGGAGCCCAATTTAGCTAGTGAATATACGATAAAAGCAGATATGAAATAAAGATGACGCCCCATCCCACGTCTAATAGATGCAGCGGTGTCGTGTTTCTGTAGATACTTTCTGAATTCAACTTTAGACGAAATTTAGGAAGGCCTTACGCATGGCATGAATTTGTCACGGAAGTGAAAAGAATCAGATCCAAACGGAAGAGTGAGACCATACATATCAGCTCTGTTACGGTGGTTTAATTGTTATAGGTTTGGACATATAGCTTCTAATTGCAGTAACCAAAAATAAGTTCTCGTGGGAAAAGTTCGAGTGACCCTACACCTTGTGAGACTCCAAAAACATGTCCAAACTGCAAATATATAGACGATGTTTGGCCTATAACAGAAAAAGTGAGATAAAAGAAATGATGGGTTTTAATAACAACAATAGCACAACTCAGGAACCTGAAATAAACACAATAATAAGGGAAGAAAAAGCTCTTGCCGTCTAATAAATCTTCTACTCCAAGTAGTAACAGTTCCTTAATACCACACCACAGTAAAAATGATGGATGAAGAATCTCGAAAGGAATCCATCAACAGAATCAAGTATTGCCTCCATTGAGGATGTGACGCTAATGGCTGTACGCTCTGAAAAAAGAAAGGGAATGGACGCCTAGAAAAAAAGATCCCTGAGCCCTTTGTGATAATCCATCCTTATGGTTAGGCAACACACCTGTACATCTGAAACAAAAATATGATAAGCTCTGTATATAACCAATCGACCGTTTTGCGCAGATGCCGAATACTAGGGGATTTTCGTAATGAAGCTAGGGGAAAATGAAAAAGATGGCGACGAGGTCGATGGAAGGCATCACCCTTATCGGGTTTTTTTATTCTTCATTATTTTGGTGGTGGGGTTTTGAAGGTGTATTTACAGGTACTAACCATTTTATTCTTTCTTGTACTAGCTATTAATAATTGAATTTCTTGCCACAATTTGATATTATTTACATTTTGCTGATTTTGCATAAACTACGATATCTGAATCATGGCGTAATCCATGTCTTTGTTTTGAGTACCGTTAGACGAATCGTGTTTGTTATCCTGTACAGATGAGTATGCCATTATTTTGTTTAATTTAGTCTTTATTTCTGTATTCACGTACGATGTGAGGGAAGTACTACTACTAGTAATACAGTTTGATTGTTACTTTCTTATTCGTGGGGCGCTGCAGTTCTTGTGCGTTAGCTATACGAAGGGGGGCTCTCTTATTTGATGTTTCGATGTTTGTGTGTGCGAGTATCTGTTGCCTACTGGTCTCGTGCGGATCGCAGTTCTTAGCATCTTAGCAATGCGAGTAGGGGCCCTCTTATTAACATTTCCACTGTTTAAAATATGTTCTGCTTGAACGATAATCAATTTTCACATGAATACTTGCTATTGACATTCTCACATGTACTTTTCGTGTTAAATAAATTTATGTTAACGGAAGGCTGGAATATAGCCTCATTTACATGTTTCCTATGTACATGCTATTTATTATTTTACGAGTTGTGTTAGCTCAATTGATCGTACAGGTATTAATTTTGATGTGTTTTTGTATTGAATTGATTTATCATGTTTTCCACTGCATGTATGATGTCTTGTGTATTTTGTTTTTATGAACTCGTTTAATTGCATTTGATTTGATTATCTGATTACATCAATAATAATACAATTAATACAATAATACAATTTGAGATGTTTTATTTATGTATATTTTCCCTTGCATTTTATTGCTGTAGGTGATTTGTTTCATGTATTTGTGTGGCCTATGCCGGGGTTTTTGTCCCGTAGAGGGTTTCCCTGGCATGGTCTTGTGGTGTGCGTAATACATTTATTTGTTCTTGTCATTTCTTACCCACAAAAGTTCTGTCTTTTATTTCAATCCCTTCCCGATTATGTCTCACGTCCCAACACATACAAGAACCAATTACACAACGTAGGAGTTCATTCTTGCCACCCATATCGTGCCGACTGCCATCCAAATTCAAAAGTACCGCGAAACGTCTATCGTTTCGACTTGAAAGGTAGGCGCTTCTGCTTGTAGATTTTTTCCAGAGTTGCCAACGGTAAGTATAGGGTAAGTCAGCGTTTTCGGTGTCAGCTTGATAGACCCCCTAGGAACATTACGACTTATTTGTTATTTGTTCTTACATTTACACAATGAAATTGCAATGGTTTAAAACATCATTTAAATGAGCTGCATCTAATCATTAGAGATCAGTTACCGGATGTCATTTGGTATAGCCCGCCCCAGCAGTCCGTCCACGTACGAGTCACGCCCAGGTTTTGGTATGAATACGACTTTTACTTCCCTCCACATCATAGGTATATATCCCAGAGAACAAACCATGCCCCTAATAACGTACGACCACCGACTAAAGTAATGATAATCGGAATCTTACGGCCATTTAGGCAAACATCCATACGCTATCTAAAATGGCAACGTTGAAGTGTAAGTTTTCCGGCGGGGATTTGTGTGGCATGGACCGCACGGCGCCGCGCATTTTCGTCCTTGCTTCGGTGTTTCTTCGTAACTGCCTTGATATAAACGCAAGAGCAGGTCTAATTACAAGAATTGGCAACATAACATTCTATTCTGGACAAATTCAATTTTACGTATTGGTTTTCCCAATTGTTGCAATATACCGACTACTCCCTTTATATCAACACGAAACTGCTAAGAAGGAAGAAGGCGGTACGCGTGCGGCCCATAACAATGTTAATAAACACCTTGTTAATTACTAGATAGATAACTAGTGTCTTCATATTATGATCCTTTCATTAAAAGGAAATGGGATTTTAAATGCCGAGGGAGTATAAATTAACAAATGTTGTAAGTATACTTATTGTAGCGTTTATGTCAAGGCAGTGACGAGGAAACTCCGAAGCAAAGACAACAATGCACATCCCACACGAATCCCCGCCGGAAAACTTACACTTTAACGTTGTCATCTTAGATAGTGTATGGTTGATTGCCTAAGTGGCAGTAAGCTTCCGATTATCTTTACTTTAGTCGGTGATCGTACATAGTCTGGAGTCTATCAGGTCGAGGCGTTGTTGTAGTAGAGCAGGAAAGATTCCATCCATTCCCATAGTGGTAGAGTATTTACCTAACGCTACTTCTGGATAAGATGCATGCTCTGGGATTTATTTCCGTTGACTCAGTAATGAACCTTTTTTATCCTTTCAGTCTCAGACCTCGTATTAGCCCTGTTTAGGTTCTTGTACAAGGGCTACATCAATATGATGTTTGCTCATGTATGCGCAGAGGGTGGCAGATGTCGCGCCCTACGGTGATGCGGATTAATTTGAACTCGCTTTACCATACGGGAAATAATAAAACCATGCTTACCTACTGAAGTGCGGTGGTTTACACAGTTGGTTGTGGTTCTTCCTCGCACTCCATGCTTGCCACTTCCTTTGCTTCCTCCACCATCGTCTTAGAGAGGAGTTTGAACGTCACTCTGGTGAAGTTCACGGAAGTCCATATTTGCAAGTGGCCTCCATCTTGTCCCAGGAAATTTGGCCCATTAGCACCATCAAAATATGTACCTTAGGGTCCTCCTTCCTATCTACAACACGTTTCTGGTTGTAACTCCAGCATGTGACCAACAGCGCGAAACCGCCCCAATTGACAAAGCGCCGACTCTGTCAAAGATCCAGACTTTAATTCGCCCCGTCACCCCTTCCAGTTGTTCATGGACAAAAGCCATTCTGAAGCGTGTAGCTGCTTCGCTATAAGGTTCTAGTAACCTTTGTGGTTCCAGATTTTGCCTTTTTAGAGCCGCTTCCCTTGGCTATGGGTGTCATTTGATGTAGTTACTTCCCTGCACCGTTCATCCAGGCTTAGGACTGGCAGTAAAAATAGTGGCGTGCGTGTTTAAAAATGTATGTGGTTAGCGGCCATTCTTGCTCCTTTTATTTTATTATTTTTGTTATATTTTTTAAGATTTTTAATCTTTTTATTTTTTTAAATTTATATTTATACGTGTAAGGCGGCTTTATACTGAGTGGCGCCCGGTGCTCCAAGGTTGGGACGGGTGGTTGCGGATCCTCTATTCGACCACGCATCCCCTCGGTCCGGCATTCTGACCCTTAGTATTTAGGTTATTTGCTGAGGTTGTCTTCTCCTGGAGTGGGCGGTTAACCCTAGATCCCCCGCTCCATCCTGAGCTGTCAGAGTTCGTGCATGGTATATAGACATGGTTGACGTATATCGAACACGTCATGTCGGCACCGTTTATCCTTTGCAAGCCCGTGGCCACGATACGACAACAGGAGATACCTTTTCCTCTGGTAGTGTGCCACCCCTCAGGTAGTGCACGGCTTAATGGGCGACAGGTTTTGGTAAAATGTGGGAGATATCAAATGGTCCGAGAACGACTGCATCTGGAAATGGAAATGAAAGATATGTTAGACGTAGGAAAATTTGAGAATATTAAAATAGTGCCTTTCTTGAAAAAATTGATCTGAAAGGCAAAATGTAGCTATCTAAGGTTGTCGACGTGAGAAGGGACATTGACCAAAGACGCCCGAAATACGGAAAAAAGACTAAACTTAGTAATAACCCGGGACATCAATTTATCACGTTAACCTAGAAAAACAGTCTGAAAACACACAATTAGCAAGAAAGTAGCTGGTCAGGATCCGGTTGTCCTTTTGAAAAATGAAATTATAAATATGTAATTCTTTTCTAATATTAACCAAAGAAAATACCTGCCTCCAAATAAGGATTCCTATTGCTCGATAGCAGCAATAACGAATATGCATGTCGCACGTTTACGGACCAGCCATTTTGCGCGTCTTGAGAATAATGGTCCTCAACATTGGTTACCTGCTAAAAATTATATGTATCAGCATAAAAGAAGTGAATTCAAACTTGCGTTTGATCTTAAGATATATCCCACTTAAAAGTGAATCAATTGCCTTCGTATACCTTTATATGGTCACCGTACCTGTACTGTACACAAGAACTAATACTGTTTAAAAATGTGTATAATACTCCATGGCACATTCAAGCCAAATATGACGCGCGTATTATCAGAAAAAAATACGACAACATAATTTTCGCAACGATAGTTTTTCATAAAAAATCCCGCAAGAAAAACTCACTACAGTCAAAGGAAACTGCAATGAAGTTTTGTCATTTTCACTGCCGCAGTAAAATTGTTAACTTTACGTTGAATTCGTAAGTGAAAATTTAGGCGCGAGACGAAGCCGACAAAAATACTCGTAATGTTGCACATAATTATTCATAAATTAAAATAGGAGGCATATACGTAAATTTCGTAAATATAACAGGCACTATAGCAGTGTTTTGCCTTTGGCCGTATGTTTATTCAGAAGCATGTGGTCGGTATGGAATGCTTTTCATCCCGAAGTTGAGGCATAGTTACTAAATGCCACACTGCGCGGAATGTCATGTTCTGGTAAGACATCCATTGTTTGGTATCCTTGCGTCATGTATTTACTAAAAAATAACTTTAAAGGTATGTCTGAAACAAAGCTTAAATCAATTTCGCAATTATTAGAGAGACAATAGGCGTTATTTTCAGGGCGAAGCAGTTACACGGACCCAAGTTTATATTTGTTACCCTCTACGGGAGTTTGCTTGTATGAAATTATCTAAACGCTCTAGAGTTCGCGACTCTACCTCGGAGATTAGACGCTAAAGGCACAGTTCGAAGCTCTTCTCGTTGCAATCTCTAATCCAACAACCTCGGCCCGAGATACATCGCGTGGAAACATTGATGCTGACCGCCAAGCTTAGATTATGAACACCATTTCCTTTATTGTTAGTCCCTAAAATTTACGAAACTACTGTAAGTGATTTGTATCCGACATTATTGAGTATAATGTAATATTTCGCCAATAACTGTGACAAGGAAAATATTAAAGGACTTTGTCAAGAAATCGTATAGAGAAAAGTTGTCGCTTGCAGCCCCAAATATTTAGGTACGGGGCAAAGAATGAAGACATATTCCTGTAACTAAAATATTTTATATTAAAGTGACACTTAATCTAATCACGCTTTTACCCGAGGCTCGTTGAGCACGCTCTATGCAATTTATCACATTGTTACAAAAATAGCAATGACAGTAACAATCCATTACACAATTTTTGATCAAGAAATGAAATGTGACATTTTAAAATAATTGCACTGTCACAAATAAGTCAGGAATAGAGAGTACGAATGGGAACTGATTTGTCTCTCTTTAATTATACTACTTAAATGGAAAGTCCTCGCGAACTCGTAATTTATTTACTAAATACTCACTTTTTCATATAATAACAGGGAATGCTCGAGTAAACAGGGTTTCCGTTACTCGATATTACATTGACGACGATCTATTTTACTTTCATTTGTATTACAGCGACCAGTCTGACGGTGTGGTTAATCATGTCCGTACGTGCGCTACTGTTGGCGGTGCTTTTGATTGAGATAAATAGCTCAATTCAAGTAGATGACAGTGACATCGCGCGCGAAACTCGTTCCTCCAAGAACTTTGAGAAGCTGCAGAAACAGTTTCTCGACAACACTACACGATTACTACAGGGGATGCTTTATGAGAAGCGTCTCGTGAGTTTTATCAATTTCCCATATTCCGAAATTTATTAACTACTTCGTTTTAGAAGAATTTGAATAACCAGGTCGTCGCAGTTGACGAATTCTCCAACGCAGTGAAAGAAAATTTGCAGAACATGGTCGAGTCCTGGTCTTGGGTGAGTGCGTGACTTTTTTTAACCGTATATGTATATGCGCAATTAACAAATTTATAAATTTATCGCCCCAGCACTCAATTATATAAAGCACAGAGAAATTGGGGTTTGCTGGCAGTTTTAGTCTACGACGACGCTTAGAAACTATCCTGCGTCAGGTCGAATGGAATTCTGAATTTGCATATCCGTGCAACCGTTCGAACGTGGAATTATCCTCTCGATCATACCTTGCAACACGTACACTTTTAGATGTCAAAATTGACAAAAATTTGTTGCTGGATTTTATTACGCCGGTTTACATTTTCTTATGTAGTAACGAAGTTAAGTAACGCCAATTACTGTCATTGTCATTTCAGAAAGGATTTGCTGTAAACTTATTGCTTATTCTTGGAAGAAAAATGCACATACGACATTTCTTTGCTAGTAGGTGAGTGCACGTTTGTGTTTTGCTTTCGGCCGCTTCAGAAGAAGAGTTTCAGATTATAATTTTACGAAAAAGTCTTCTCTATGAATTTTAGAGGCAAGATTTTTGTTACTCAGATCTTCAGGCTATAATTTTTCAGCAATATTTATTTTTCGGTTGATCCAAAACATGCCGATTCTTTATAAATGTTAGGGGCAGCTCCCATATTTGCTATAGTTTTTGGCAGTTTGTCCACTGTACCTTTTAATATAATCAAAAACTAGATTTTTCAGTCGATCTAAGACAAGTCAACGTCATTTCTCACTTTTTAAAACATTCTTTAAGGATTAAGGAAAGTGTTGTCTTGCGATGTTGGATGGGGAATAATAATAATCTTTGTTGTTGTTTAGACAAGAAAAATTTTTGTTTACAAACGTCAATTTTGAATATGGCGTAAGGAAGTTGATGTGATTTACTACTCGAAACTCACAAGTGATGAAAATGTTGATTTAGCTCTCAAAAAGCTGAGCCAAAATCACTAAAGGTTTGTGAAAATTATGTTTTGATATCTTTGGAATATAAATGAACGCCAGCGCATTTTGGAAAATGACATTTTTCGGTTCTTTGATTTTCGGTAACCGGAAGTCGATGCAATTTTTATTTTTTTACGATATTTGAAAAGAGCAATCAATTTGTTGTACGAGAACATGAAATATGCATATTGTCGGTATACAAAAAAATAGAGCAATTCGTTATTCAATATTTAGAAAATTTATGAAATGTATAGCATGCCGTGTGCTGTCAGGATGCACGGTGCCTGTTGCATTACACGGGGAGATCGTATCGTGCAAAAGTAAATCTTAAAGACGAAACATTGAACAGGTTATTGTAGATCTGCTAGATTTCATAAATCTTCTAAATATGGAACGAATGTCTCCATTTTTTGTATATCAACCATATGCATATTTTATGTTGTCATACAGAAAATTGATTGATCTCAAGATATTCAGTTCGTTCTTTTTGCATTCTGTAGCTTATAATAGCTCTGGCACCTCAATCAAGAAAAATCGTGACCATTTAGGTGCGCATGCGTGGACTGCGCAACGAGCTGCGCAATGTCACGGTTCTTATTTATAGAAATATTTTGTTTATGTTTTAACCAAAGGTTTTTCTAGTACCGACAAACATATCGCATATTTTAAACATCAGGTGTGCGCATGCATAGACTGCACAATGCTAAGTTTCTTATTTATAAGAATATTTACGCCTTAAATTATTATCCTTTGTACAAATAGTCCGTTACATGACTTTTAGGGAAGTACTGATCAATTCCTGGAAAATGCACTACGCTATAAGATGACTAATTTTGGATTTGTCATTTTCACATTAAATAGACTTCAAATACCATCGTCAACATTTTTGGCATTTTGTCCTACTTATGTAGGTATAAGTGCAACATCTTTTGGTTTGAAGATAGCAAACAAAAACGTCCTACTAGACAAAACAGCATATCTAAAAATAAATTATGGGGGAAGACAGGAGGTCATCAGTATACAAAAATATATGTGGTACACCTTCAGATGTAGGTTACATGTTGCACAAATGACGAGACAATTCCATTGAAGGCAATTGTGTTTCCAACAGTACATCCTTTATCATTCGACTAGTATTTGAATTAACTTCCTCCTCTTCATTAACCCTCATAGTGTGAATTCCTTATTTTTACAAGATCTCCTTTTTACCCCCTCGATCTAGGCATCCTTGCATAAGAATTTATTAACATTTTTTGCAAAACGTTACTCTCATCCTGTCTTGTTGAAAAAAGGATTGATAAAAAAACAATTTATTGCGAACGTTATTGTAGAGGGTTATAGTTTGCACCACCAGACTCGTTTACTCACAATTTTGTATGGAAAATTCTTCATTACCATAATGAAGTCTTCTTAAAATCGTCGTCTATTGATAGGTATTAGGATCCCTTTATAATGCTCTCTATACTGAAGCAATGGCTAAGGAAAAAACGAGTGGTACTCATTTTTACGTATATTTTTAGCACCTTTTTAATGAAAAATACTAAAGTTTACTAATTCTGTCCGTTCGTCCGCTGGTTTGAGATCTCAGTCGATCACTGTCGATTTTGGAGTAGGAGTTTGCCAAATAGAAGGGGACAATTTTCGTTTGACAAAAAAAGTTTTACCGGAAAAAACAAATATCTCGGACATTTTTTATTTAAAATACAAAAAAATATACTTTCACCAAGTCTCGAAATAAAACAATTTTTGCGAAAAGGAAAAATAAAAAAAATGGCGTTCCGAAATTTCCTGTTATTTTGAGGTTATGTGTGACTGGAGAAAAGTTGTAATTTTTTCAAGGTCTGCAACTTTTCCATTGAACATTTTTGTTTCTAACCTCAACTATTGCCGGAAATTGCCGAAATACGATTTTCACCCACTTGGCAAATAAAGCTCCATTAACACTTTCCTTTTGTTAAAACTACAATTTGCGTGGTGTATAATATGACCGGTACAAGCTGACAGGGTTAATACATAACTCTTCGTCATTTTTGTTCGCGAAATCGCACGGCACCTTTCACGTGAAACCACACAATGTGAATAAAGAGAAAGTGTGGCGCAGTTGAGTTGAAGCTTGACTGCGGTACTTTGTTCGAATCCGGGTTTGGGCATGGATATTTTCAAATGTATAGTGGGTCTCCTCCTAACCTTTCTACAGTAACTAAGTTATGTTAAGTGAAGAATAAATTGTTGTTCGTGTAATAGTGGCAGAAGAAGAAGAAGTGTCATAAATTTTTTATGGCTTAACCGTAATGGCGCTAGCTTTAATTCAAGTGGCGCAATTGAGCGCATAACCAAATGTATCAGGTGACTTAGTTACAAGGGACAAAATACGTACGGGGGGGGGGGGGGGCTACGTTCACTTGGCCCCCCCCCAAATGTTTTTTCGGATTTCTAAAAAACGATAATGGCGCAAGAGTTATTATCGGTGGCACATATGAGCGCATAACGAGCGCATTCATTTNGAGTTGTATGTAATAAATAGAGAGACAGTGTTGTTGCATAAAATTCACTCCAATTTGATCTTGCGCAGTCCGTTGACGAGTGTGCGCACTAACCGGATGAAGATATAGTGACCAATAAACAACGTAGGTGCGAGCAAAACGCACCGCGAATGCGCCACAACGCCTTGGCCGTTAAAACTATATAAGTATGTGAGCACTGTAGTTGGAGTTAATTTTGCAACGCGCAGGTCCTGTGTTAAGCTCCTCTATTTACTATATACGAGTACAACTCTGTGGGTCCTAACAAAAACAAATGAAATGCGCTTTTCAAAACTCGTATTGCGCATGCGGAGAGCGCAACTGTCTTATTTATGGAGCAATTTGAACGAAATTTGGATGGTAAGTCCATCTAATAAAAGCAAATAAAACGCATACGCAAAAAGTCGTATTGTGCGCAAAACGCATCATTCTTATTTTCGGCGGTATTTGTGAGAAATAAACTCACTCTAGCGGAGATTTAAAATGCAAAGCATTTTTACCAACCTATAGGATGAGATTGACTAAAAAAGAGAGTATCAATATATTAGTTCATTTTGAGGCGAATCAAGTCTCTTTCTTCTTTTTTCGCCTTTTACAATATTCTAACCACACAGAACACGGTTCAAACTGCATTATCAAAACAATCAAGCAAAAAAACAAAAAATTGACAAACGGTAAACCACACAAAACGGCGATTGTTAATTAAACGCCGTGATCTAGTTTTAAAATAATAATATAATAATAATAACGGTCTTTATTGATTTTGTTTTGGTTAGCCACGAAAAATACATTGCCTAGGGCGAGATTCAGGAGTAGAAAGTCTAATACGACTATCAAATCTCTCAGTGGGGGGGGGGGGGGGGGGGGGGGGCAAGTTAACGGACCCGTCAAGAAATCAAAGCAAACCCAGATTCACAATCGAAAGAGGTTGGAATTTGAAGAGTTTCACTCATTATTTCCTGACTTGATTCAAGATGACTGCCAGTGGTACCAATACACGTTGTGAATACGTTACTACTAAGAAAACCGACCGTCCGAACTGAAACACGTGCTCGCCCTGTGGACGGCGCCGAAACAGCGGATAACTCATCGGTACGGCACGTCGGGATGCCCTGAAATTCTTCTCCCGCACTTTTTGAAGGATGGCGGATGGGTGCGGATCGTCCCGTACCGTACGCGCGTGGTGTCCCGACTCAATGCGCGCTAGGCTTAAGAAAAAAATTAACTTAACCAATTGGTCAACAATACTGTATAGTTGTTTCCATTAGTAATTGCTACCACACGATTACTTGTTCTGAATTCCGAAATTTTGATCTTTTAGGTGAGGTTCTACCCACCTCATTAGAACTAAAACCACAACTTTGCAGTAAGAGTTACTTTCAAGTTGATATGTGGTGGTTTGCAGGAGTAACAGCGACTTGTCTGTATCACTGTTAAGGTTTAATAACTTGCAAGTAACATTAATAGTTTCCAACTTATTTCAATGTTACTGGAAACTTGAACTACGTAAATTCCTGCAGTGAGCGTTATGTTACCTGTACTTAAAAATATATAAATTAAAGTAATGTATGCAATAAAGTCGTTAATTTGGTCTGTTCTACGTGGCAATCTCTCAGTAGAAGTAACCATCTCACTAATTACGGCTTTTGGGACTATCAATGCTGCTTGGGAGGGAGTGCAAGTTAAAAGCGATGCACCCTGTGCGGACAATGGCAGTTAGAGTAACTGAAACTTTTGGTAAGCTTCTTTTACGCATGTTGCACATACCCCTTCATCCCGTATGCATTATTTCAATTAGATCCAATGAAACAAGTGATTCTAATTCGCGAGAGCACTACATAACTTGTGAGCTAGTGAAAAGTATGTGAAATTTTGAACGTAATGAGACCGTAGAAATCAAACCTAAAGTTTTCTTACGAATCCCAGCATTATTTTTCTTGTTCTAGCTGACAAAATGAGATTTTTAGCGCACCGCCCTAAAGATTTCACAACTGCATCTTCAATTTTCGGAATTCCATCTGCAGAGCCATTCCTCCTTGCTACTATGCATATTTTGAAATTCGTGCAATTCAGTGCGTGACAAATAAACGCAGACCAACGCAACCGTGTGGTTGGCCGGCCGTGTGGCGCAGTTCAGTTAAAGCTATTGTGCTAAGGGTCCCTGGTTGGAATCCGGGTTCGGGCATGGATATTTGTAAATGTATAGTGGACTGGGTTGGTAGAGTAGCCTTGGCTGAAACCCCGCCCACTCAAAAATTAAGGCAAAATAAAAATAAATAAAATAAAAATGTTATTTTTTGCCGATATGGCCAATTCACAAACTCTCATATTTTTTGATATTTAATTCGACATAGGCACCACCCCAGGTTGTAGCGGAATGGACCCTCAGGGGTGCAGGACTGGTTTCAGTTCATCGGCGATAGGAGGGAAAATAAAACCCACGTATGCTGGTTGTAGTTTGTGTCGAGAAACGCTTAACGAATAAACACGCTAATTACATAAGGACATTGACAAGTGACGACGCGTACCTTAACGACCTTACATTAAAATTTGTACCTAAAAATAATTATGCGAAACTACAGTACGTATAAAATGGTTCGTGCAGCGAAATCAACAGTTAGGGTTACAATGGCCCCATAATCGATAGGTGAACGAAAGTAAGGGGTTATCTTACACATAGATTTCGAGTTTGAACGTTTAGTTTGGCGCAACGACCTCTCTAGGTTATATTACGTACAATTGGTAATGATGTTGAAAAGAGTTCTTTAAATTTGGCGCGTTCCACTATAAGGTTATTTAAGCAAGCCTGTTGAGGGCCCAGAACAAGAGAGGAATAATAAATAAAAATAAAATAAAGTAAGCTGAATAAGCTCAATTAAGTATAACACACATATGTACACCAATTTTTTATTCATTAATTATATAACCGGCTTTGTGGCTCAATGGTGGACCGTTGGGCTATATATCCGGTGGTCAGGTGTTCGAACCTGGGTTGAGGTGAATTTTTCATCTGTGACAGAGATGGAAATTACCTTAGGCCAGTTTCGAGTATTCTGACGGCTGCTCCGAATTAGGTTTTCCTGCAGTTTTCCTAATTCGTAAGGTAAATACCGGAGTAGTATACAACTTCTGCAGAAGCACCTATAAAAAGCATTATGCGGGTCGCTCTGTAATTGGGTGTAAGCCTGTTGAGGGCCCAGAACAAGAGAGGGATAATAAATAAATAAATAAATAAATAAATAAATAAATAAATAAATAAATAAATAAATAAATAAATAAATAAATAAATAAATAAATAAATAAATAAATACATAATAGACCGGGAGATGGCGACACTTTTTGTGGTGTGATTTGCTACAAGTATGGCGACCATTCAAAGGTTTAATTAAGTACTCCTCAAAACGAAAATGGTGCTAACTCTCTGGGAGTGGGGCCGTTATTGCGTGACGATTGTTTAAACATGTCGGAAAATTTAATGATTTTGGACAATTTGCTACACAAAATTCTTTGGATTTTCTGGTAGTCGGTGACAAAACAAATGACAGAAACGAAATGCCATACTTTTCCGGTGGGCCTTTTAGCCCGCCATACTCATTTGAACGTGTCGATTGTTTGTTTTTTTTTGGGTGATTTGCTACAAGCTCGTTTTTTTAGGAGCATCAAGTCCTCAATCAGGCATTCACAAAAATCAACCTGGCATACCGCAGCGACGGGCCCGCATAACCGCGATACCGGCACAAAGATGTCATTTTTGTTAATAATTTTGAGCGATTTGCTACACCCTATAAATTTTTCCACCAGTTATTTTTAAAGTCAGAAATAGAAATTTCGATACACCATACCTGTGGCATGGGCCAATTATGTATAATATTTTTTCAAAAATGTAAGAATTTTCGGAAAATTTGCACGATTTACTACAGTATGGCACCAATTTTTCGTGACAGTTTGAGGGGTAATAAAAGTAAATATCAAGTTTCAAACATGAATCCGAGGCCAATCTTGTTTTATCACGAGATGTTATGTCGCTTAATATTCTCCGCCCCACTCGAACCTCTTAGTCAAGTTGTAGAGGTCCCGGTTTGGGTCGTTGTGTTCTGCATTGCATTCAATGGATCGTAGGTAGTAGGTAGCAGCTTCCGTCAGGTTTATAACTACCCGCCATAAGTATCTGAACACCCAGTATACTTTGATCAATTTTGATAAAATTTTCAGGACAGTTGTATTTATTTAGAATGACGAACCGTTGAAAATTTACACATTATACAAATTAAAGTAACACTAATAAGAATTATTATATTAATAAACGTTTAAACAAATATAGCAAACGAGCTCCTGGGTATGGCTATAGCATGTGCAAAACCAAATTTTGCACCTGTTGTTACAATGAAAATCAAATCGATTTGAGTAGTGACGAGGGCAATGGGAACGAAACAGAAGAGACGGATGACGATGTGGAGGAATCCGATACCGATGACGAGTAATAATTGTTCAACGCGAGTACGATATTATACCTTGCCGGGATAAGTTAATCAATTTAGAATAATTATTCTTTTGAATGGACTGTGTTACCAATTTTTAATAATAAAATCATTTTTCTGAAGTTCGCGAGAAGATCGTTTTCAAGGTACCTTGCTTATCCCAGTTATAGCACAAAGATGTTTTGGAAAACAGATTTTCGAGTATGGCGCCATCTTTAGCCTTCATGACGAGTATGGCACATATATCATGGATCATAGAGGAGGATGAACTTTCGGAAATTCCAAATGCCATACTGTAGCAAATCACCCAATATTATTTCTTCCTACATAAACAGTAGCCTAGATACACACAGAATTTAAACATTCAAACGGCACAATCCAATATGCAGTGAGCACAATTTATTGACAGTATTGCTTATTCCATATCGGTAACAGACGTGGAGGCTGAGAGTCAAGTTGGCCATCGAGATTTGGGTGCAGGAACTACCGTGTACCGTAAAACTATTTTTGAATATTTGAACGGCACAATCCAATATGCATTGAGCACAACTCGTTAAAGTAGTATTGGAAAGAGTCACTTAAAAAACCGAGGGGGCAGAGAATCAAATTGACACCCGAGATTTAAACGCAGAAAGTACCGTGTACAGTCAAACTATTTTCGAATATTTGAACGGCACAATCCAATATGCCGTGAGCACAATTGGTTGTCCTTATTTAGCCCCATTGATTTAGACCAGCGTTAGTAAAATTTCTTCGCATTCTACACATCGTGGAACTTCACTACTCCATCGCTAAGGTTGTGTAGTTGTTGCGGGACGATAAAGCGATCCGTATTGGACTGCAGAGTGAAACGGCACGTCATTCGGGTGCCGTTTTAGTTTTAATTTAACCTTTACCGAAAAGAAAAGACGGTTAAAAATGAAATAAAGTTATATTGGAGCGACTTGATTGAAATCGGAATGAAAAGGGACTTGCTAAAATAATATTTACCAACTTGTGCAGCTTATTACGAAATTAGCCAAGCAGCTTTCCGTCTGACAATTAGAGGAACGACGATTCAAAAGGAATACTCATAAAGAGTTGTCTACCGAAGCAGTCTACTTTGTAAGATATTGTAATAAACGCTGTTTGCGATACAATGGCGCACACAAGACGTTTAAAACTTTCGTGTATATTCCGGTCATGCTTCATCGTTCGAAACTACCGTGAGATGTACGAACGCGCGTAATTTTGGTAAAATAGCCTGACAGTGAGAAATAGCATAGTCCCTTCCGGTAGCCGCTGACAGGTACGCGTTATGAGAGCACCTAAGAGGAGTGCACTGTCGGTCTAATCTGCTGTCAGGGAGGGTGCCTTCATCTTTACGCACTAGCGGGGCATGCCGCATTAGGCTTACTGTCATAAAAGCGACAGTACGATTGGAAAAAGTAGGAGAACGAATCCCCCCAATGCCACATATTTACTACTTCATAAATTTCGTAAGATTTTCAAAGAACTCTAGTCCGGCAGTGCCTTGTTTCGTGCCCTTTCAAACGTCGCGGCCAGTGCAATGTGCTTCTGACAAGCTATTCTTGTCAAAGTCTCTGGTTCTTAATTGCTTGTTTACCCGACCAGCAATACAACGGAATTCTTTCTTTCGAAGGTTTTGTTATTTAATTTGTGTGACACGAAGCTATTGTAAATTAGTTTATACACCCGTTTTAAACTATTACGTCGGATCACACTACCACAAAGATTAAAAAGAAACACTCCCCATATAATGATATTATTATGATGGGGCACGATCTCTTTCGCAAGCGAGCGGTGTATCTTTATAAGACGTATCAAAGTGAAACAAACTTATTGGATTGGCGCCAATGTAGTTAGGAATGAATTAACCCCCACGGCGACGCAAGAGGGGTGATAAAATGCTCTTAGCAATAGAGAGAATCGCCGTGCTCTGCCTTAACGAAACCTTTCACCTCCATCGTTGTCCATAAAACCACGTGCAGAGAGCTTTTACGCTTTCAGCTATGTGTTCTATATGGCAAATCTGTTACTGAGGAAACATAAAGAAGTTCAATACCATATTCACGGAATAATTATTTTGAAGTGTTGTTTTTTTTAATATTGACAAGTAACAGCGAGGCGGATGGAACAGGAGAAGCGTTCGTCTGTAATGCGGTGAAGAGGAAATACCGCTTCGCTACGCTGAGTTTTCAATCAACTTCGCTTGATGCCTTTAACCAGAGATGTCAAAGTTGCCACGTTTCAGTTCTCAAATTGTACGACAATGTTCTATTATTATTATGATACCAAATGTAATACCGCAGCTGTAAAAATCCTTTATTCGAGTTTGAAACGCGGCCCCTCTCTTAGTCGGGAAATTGTACGATTGTTGGCGCAAAGAAAAACAGGTTCCTGAATAAAAGGATCGTGCACCGTTCCATTGAAAGTTGGCAGTAGACCCTGCTACGTTTTAAATTGACTGCCAACGGTCTTGATAATATAGCTTTTATTAGTCAGTTCGCTGGAAAGAGTTATAGCGTGAAGGTTATTATTCCTAATTCAATTATTGTTAATAACTAGTTTGCCGGTGTCTAATTGAAGCCCGTGTCCAGATACCACACACGCGTAACAAATTACCATGCGGCAGTGTAAAGTTTTGGTTTGGGTTAATGAGAATGTGCTATTAAGTCAGATAATTGCCGAGAGATATTGATCTGATGCGCTAGTGGTGTGGCGGCCGATAGGCTGACGGGAACTGCTATTAATAACAAAGGAGTTATTGGATCTGTACATTAACTGTAATAGAGCATCAGAGCTTTGCGCAATGAAGTCCTTTCGAATTTATCTACCGATTTCAGGCTTTATTGCTTCTTTGGTGAAACGGGGCAACGCTATCCGGAAAGCAGCGTATATGATCTGCGGTAGTACTACCGTGAATAGACCAATTCGCGAGGACAGTCGAGAAGGAAGAATCGATACCGTGTACTATACTTGTCAGAAACTTTCATCTTATAATATCCTTTATTGAATCATCTACGTCTTGCCTTGGCTCAAGCTATTTGAATATATCCTAAATGCTTTTCTTTTCGCATTCGGGCGTGCACTCAGATTTCCACCTATTAGTTTATGTCGGTTACCACGCACCAGTACAAATGAAATGGTGCGTAAGTACAATTTTCTTAATTACCGAAAGTTGTAGTTGCCAACTTCTACCTTAATAGCATGAGCTTGACGTTTATTCAAATGGGACCTTGGTACTTCGAACCGAAAGCTTGGTTGATATTGTAGCCGGTCCAATCTATTTCTAATTCCCTTCAGTTACAAGTAAAGTGTCGACAACGATGAATAAGGAATGATGGATGTTTCAAATGTAGACTTTATACATCCTCAACTTGAAGTATAACTTAATAACACTAAAAGACGTACAGTAAGTTAGTTACGGTTGCATGAAAAGCAAAATAACTTCAATGGTAGTCATTTTAATGGTAGTCCAGTTCAGAGGCATAGGTAGAAATAAGTTTAGGGGATGGTTTGTTTGTTTAGTTGCGCCCCTTTCTCCTAAAAAGTTAGTGGGGATTTAAATATTGCCTAATATATGGTGTCATATCTTCTGCCTTTTTATTGAAATCTTCCGTTTTGGATTTGCCGCCCCAGATAATTGTTGAAATTTTTTATCCATTTCAAAAAATTCTAAGAACAAAACAATTCAAATTCAATTTTCTGGATTATATAAACTAAATTGCACAAGAATATAACAAATGTTTGAATGCCGTTTATCTTTTATCATGCTTAGCTCAGTCTAAATGGGTCATTAACAAGGTCATTAAAACTAATTCGTTAACATTGGTTCACTAACATTACCAATTTGAAGTTGAATAATGGATGTAATCGTTTATATGGCATTAATTAAGACATTAGTTCACTAACCGTCATTAGTTCACCTAGCTAAAGTTGGTCACCTTTAACTTTTTAGTGTTAATTACAGTAAAAAAGCGTACTGCGCAGGTCTGTGATCTTAAACGCTTCAGAATGTAAATAATCATACATAACCTCCATTTCATTGCGTGCTTTCGTCAAAACTTTGCTTTTTTGTTATAACTTTGTTTCATTGTGTTTATCTTGGTACTTTATTTGTGCGGCCGGTGTTTGTGATTTCGTAAAACTTTTTTTAATTTAGGTGTACGTGTATATATAGTTTAAATTACTTTTATCGTTTTCTGCTTGGTACGTTTTTGTGTGGCCGATGTTTATGTTTTCAAAACTTGTTTAAGTGTTCATGTATATATAGTTTTAATTACTTCTTTATCTATGCAGAAAGTTTGACAATAACTTTGAAGTAAGTAATAATACTGAAATAAACATAATGCATTACCTTTAAATGATATTTTGTAGTTAAGTACCTGGCAGAATGTTGTTCGATACAAAAAATGGCGACCGATTTTTATATTGGCAAGGAAACTGCGCACTGAAATTTTGGATCTTCCCCAGGAGGCAGCTTTGCCCAACACTGACCGAAGGCTACACTATTTTTTCGTGGCGGATCAATCGTTTCCGTTACACGAGAAGATCATGAAGTCGTATCCCGGAGAAAGACTTGGGGAAGTCAAGCAAGTTTTCAATTACCGCCTGTCACGAGCTAGACGAACCATAGAAAACACCTTCGGGATTTTGGCTTCACGTTGGAGGGTGTTTCGCAAACCAATTATTGCCAATGTGGAAAACTGCACTACACTAACAAAGGCGTATTTGGTGCTACACAATTTCCTACAATAGGGAAAAGAGGATTTGCCACTGAAGCAAAGGAGATACTGCCCCAACTGGGTATGGGGACCACATTCGGGCAGACGGAGTAATGAGGAAAGTGGAGGTCAGGAGGAGAACAGCTCCGATCTGTAGGACGATTAGGATCCAATAATTCAACAAAAATTGTACGAAAAAACTACTACTAGCCCGGAAGGAGGTGTACCATGGCAGTATGATTCGATCGCCCGCGGATCACAGCTCACAGCCGAGTTGAGAATGTGTTTTACATTATAGAAATTGTTGAAGCCGATGATTAAATTTCAGTTTCAAATAGTATTATTTTCATTTTTGTGTAGATGGAGTATGCGTTGATTTAATTTTTAGTTTGGGAAATTGTGATACATTATTGATAACATTTTTCAATTCAATAGTTGTTGTTGGTAAAGTTGTATTGCGTGTGAGGTGTTTTTTGGTCTTTTGGCGTCGTCATTGGTAGTGTTGGGCATTCGCTTATCTGTCAATTAATTAAATCTTCTCCATCCTGTTTTCTTCCTTTCCCTCGCCATATTCTCCTTGTACCAGAAAAGAAAAAATAAAAAAAATAGCAATTGAACGACGACAGGTAAGTGATATTTTTGCCTATTTCAATTAACTAAAACAGAAATTTTTTATTAAAAAACAAAATACAAAATTAAATATCAAACATAACTCGTTTTTTCATTTTTTCTCCTCTGGTGGCATCCCTTTTAAATGAAGCGCAATCATCCTCTCAACATTGAAATCGCTGTCCACTGCCTCTAGATTTTTCTTTTATTCGCCCTTTTTTGTGGTAGTACTCCAACGTGCCCAAAGACGATTGGAGGATGTCTTCCAATGAAGTTGGAGCTTTCCTGTTTCCCTTGCTTCTGTAGACCGCAGAATGGCTGTCCGCTGGGGTGTCCCGCTCTCTTCGTCCCGGCTGGTGGAAGGCCTTGTTTCTGTAGACCGCAGACCGGCTGTCTGCTGGGGCATACTGCTCCTTTGCCAGGACCCTTCATTCTGGCTGGTGGAATACGTTTCCTCCCTTTCAGCCAAGTCATGTAAGATACTGATGTTAATATAACGTTGTCCCGTATTGTCTCGTTCCATTTCCGTGATTTGTGACATCACATCCCACATGTTATGCTCGCCTGAGTCGGCATCCTCGTCTTCTGCACTCTCATAGGGAGAGGGTCCTTCTGGAGTTTCATTTGGAGGATGCCCTCCTGCACAATAAAACAATAATTACCATTTCGATCTACCATCTTCGAGCACGTAAATGCAAATGAAGGATTTTTAAAATTCCAGTGCATGTAACCAGACCAGAAAGTGACTGAAAGATCATAAAAGGATTTATGGTTTATTGTAAAGGGGCAGATTGGCAATTTTACAAAGGTTCAAGGTTGATAAGACTTTTATATCTAAATGACCAAACACCGAAATTGGATATTTTTACGTGTTCGTATATTTTTTGAGATGTTGTCCATTTTGGAAATACGAAGATATGTCAAGTTCTTGATACCAAGATCAAAAACATTTTGGAGGATCTTTTAAATATTAGTCTTTCTCCGATTTCGTGGAATCAAGTGTCCCTACCTGTGTCTTTAGGGGGCCTAGGAATTCGTTCCATATCTGATCGATTAGTAGAGCGATTAGTTTGGTGATACAATCAAATTTAAAGAATACAGAAACAGTTCGTAACTTCATTTTTGGGTGCATCATGAATGCTTTCAGATTATCGCCTCCAGAACTACGAAATCTGTATGTCCATTGTCCAAATCAGTTTCTCTTTTTCTCCGTAATACTATTCTTTCCAACATGGGTATAGGTACTAGCTAAGGTATTTAATAATAGGTGCTTTATTTTTTTAAAATGGCTCACTTCATTAACAGAACATCCCAAAAGTATAGAGCGGAACTAAAAAGTTTTTACTCCTCCAATCAATTGTCGCTCAGACTTTCCATTGTAACTTACAAGTGGTCCATTACGATAATCTGCTCTCGATATTTCCCTCTCTTTGGAGGCGTGAAGATTGCTGGGTGATCGAAGGAAATAGCACACTTTTTTTCTGTTTCTTCGCTGCACATGCGTTCTTTAAGATTATCAATAAAAATTTGGTGGGAATTGTGATGATAAATGTGCGGGTGCAAAGTGTCCAGAAATCGAAACGTCAGGTTAGTGCGAATTGTATTAATTGTAATTATCTACGGGCAAATTATGCAGGAGCAATTTATACAGGTGCCAGGGAGAGAATTATCCGGGAGTTGCCTGGGATTTTTCCAAAACCGCAAAGGCATAATTAAAATGAGCTTTGGTACATTGAGATGTCGAATGTTGAATTCTGCCAAAGAATGTTTGCTCAATGCTCAGTTTAAAGATCGCTAAGACCCAAAGTCTGCTCTAATGTGGCACATTTTCAGCCTAGAAAATTTCTAGTGTGGATGAAATTACTTGGTTCGGCGTCTAAAGCAATCACTCCAAAGGAAAACTTTGTATAACAAAATTTCACATTGTTACTATTGATGTACGTATTAATGAATGTAAAAGTAATTACTGCTAAAGCATTTGCTTGTTTTAATTAAATCGATTCTCTCAATGTGCAAATGGATTATTTTTTACATGCGAATAGGGAACGGCAATAAGTTATCTATATCACATTTAAGTCCTTATCTCTATAGTACATTGTAGTGTTGCTAAACTTGTGAATGCATGGATTTGTGCCCTTAGTTAAACTACCTCGTAAAATCCTTGAGTGGCATCAAAAGCATTTCATGACAATTTATCCAAGCCGTCTGAATTTAGGCTTGCCTATTACAAAAGAGATTAGAATAATAAATTGCCGGTTCACATTCAGTTTCTAAATTAGTTAATAATTACGCCTATTGGAACGGGATCTGGCACGTTCAATCTTTGAATTAATGTCTGCCGTGATTACAATAAAAATCTAAATGGTAAATAAGTCGCATATCGCCACAATAAAATAAAGCGATTTCAGTGCAGATAAAGTGTCCTAGAAAAGTGAATGTAATGATTGTGATTTAATCTTTATGAATTTAGCAAGGCGAACGGGGCACGTTTAAGTTGGGAAGAGAGAATAACAACTAATGGTTGCCGATGTAGCAAAATTATCAGCATATAACAAAAGGAGGGTATAAAACTATGTTAGATAACATCAAACGCTTTAAATTTTCACCAGCATTTAAGAGACGTTTAAGCAACAAAATTCGTTGTGTTTTGGTTGGGGATTTTAATTGATTATTAAAATCTTCCTTGGTAGCTGCGATAATTCCATAAATGTAACCGAAGGAAACGGTCACAGGACTCTAAGGTGGAATGTATGTCTAGGCGATGTTGACCAGTTTAATATAACTTCTTCGCCTAGTTTTAAGAAACATTACATACTATATTGGACTACTACAAAGTGAAAGCGATTTATGGAAAAGCGTGAATCAGTTACAAAAGCGAAAATAGAAACAGCGAAATTAATTACGAAGAAAGATAAATGTGTAAAACAGTTGGTAAAAATGTGCAAATACGATTATCTGACTTAATAATACGCTATCCATAATGAGCATCAATAAATTTTCACTGTATTGATGTTTATTTCCATTTAATTGTGTGTTAGGGTATACAAATTGATTGAAACGTGTCCTTTTTTAGTGCCAAAATTTTCAAGAGTAGTATGAGTATATGAGCGCTAAGGTACAGCTCCCATTTGTGAGCACCAATACTTAGGTTACAAAACAAATAGTAAATTCTGAAAATTGTTGCAGTGGCTTTTGTGCTTATTTATCATAAAATTAATTAATGCGTGCTCCAATTATTTCTTGTTCTATGGACGTCGTCAGAATATACTAGCACCTAGAATGCTCATAATGTTAACAGTAGTTACCCTATTTCCTGAATGACAAAACGATAGTTTGTATAGGATTGGTTGTAATCGTCTTTAGAACTTAAAAAGGGTTGAAGACACATCCAAGTCATGTACGAGGTTTTTCTGAATATTATCTTGATTAATTATCTTTAACCGTAATTTTTTATGAATTTGGTTTCACTTGATGGCCTTCCGCTCTCCTATTTACGTCTAGATTTTGCTATAGAAATGGAAAATATCAATGCTACCCTTAAATTGTACTATTAGAAACGTTGGTGTAAAATTAAGAACTACAGACTCATACACACGGAAATTTGACTAAATGAAATTAAGGTAATTTCCACTTAGAGTAAGTCCGTGAGTAAAATACATGCACATAAATAAGGAAAAGTTCCAATATCAAATCTACACAAATTGGCTCCGTTTAATAATACCCACAAACCTAATTACCAAATTACATCAACAAAACTTTTTCCCCCTATGATTTACAATATTAAATGAGTCCAACTGCGACGAACAATCGGTGAGATATGAAATAAATATTAGGGGAATTATAATTGAAGTTTAATTTTAAAAAAATAAATGTACAAGTTATATAGCGACAGTCGGCGGAAACCTGTCTTGTCGACGAAACGGCGACAAGAAACGGCTGAAGGGACGGACTCGAGCGCCACCAAGGGAACGGTCTCGTGCCTGGTCTAAGTTGGCGGCAGCGGCGATCTTGCGGATCGGTCTAGGGACCCTCGGGTGTAACCTCAACCGGTGAAACGGCAGCTAGTTTGTCTTGAGTCACCCAGAAAAGGCAAAAATCTCAATATAAAAAATAATAGATGCTTTAAAAAGTCCAAAGGCCACTTTTTAAATAGACTATTTTTTTGCTTACTGTGAATCAGAGATCTGCTCGTAGAAATGCCTAAATTTCCTAAATTTACTGCTGAAATTACAGATTTGCTATTATTTATTGTCCTTTTTGTGTTGATTTCCTGCTATACGCAAATTCTATTTTGCCTCTCCATTTTTCTCTATTCTTCCTTTTCATATCCGCGTATCATCTTTGCCTCTTTCAAATCGTTTATTATCTCCACTCGTCTTCTTCCTCTTTTCCTTGTACCTCCTCCCACTGACCAAGCCACATTCTTTTCCTTCTCAAAATTTAATTCATGTCCAACTTATTGCACAGTATTCTACCCGACAAATGCTACTGTTGCCATTCCAATGCGCTTCTTTATTTCTTTTCAGTTTCATCTGTTACAGTGATTCCTAGACATTTACAGTTTTCTACCTGTTCCACCCTTACATTTCTTCTACCACTCCAATTCTCGTTACTTTAGTCTTCATCTGGTTTACAACTAAACCATAATTCTTTTCCCTATTTTCAAGTTGTTTAATTAATACTTTCAGATGTTCTGTATCTTCTGCAAACAGGAGGGTAAACCATATGGATACCACTCTTCTTCCGCCAATATTTACCGGTCTAGGACGTTTCGGCGCCGCCATTTCGGCGCGAAGCCATTTTGGCGCGAAGCCATTTCGGCGCCACGCTATTTTTATAGAACTCTTACTTGATAAAGGCATTTTTTTTCGTTGTGTTTGTTTTTCATGAAAATTGATGTTCAAAATTGTCAAATTTAAAATTTTGCGAATAAATAATAATGATTGAAAGGGTTTAAAGGTGATGTGATGGCGGTAGAACGGGTTATCGAAAGTTACTCTTAAAGAAGTAAATAGGTAACTTTTACTTTTACATAAAACATAACTGACGACTGCGTTTATTTAACTTTTATTTGATACAGTATTTAGTAAATATGAATTTCAAAATATGGCAGTATGGTTAATGATCGATTTGAAATAATAATATACACAAATTCAGTACTTAATATGAAAAAATGTAGTGCTTACATAAAACAATACACACTTACACGTGTAAAAGTTATGGTTCCATTTCGTAATTAATAGAAATACCTCGTAAGTACGCTATAACATTTCGATTGTGATAATCGGTTACAATCCTTCGAATGCGGGAATCAGCGTCACGATATTTTTTTAGTTTTTTCGGAGGAGTTCTTCCTGCCACCAGCTGTTCATACACAACATCACGCCCCTTTTGAACCTTTTTTAAAGCAGTAATAAATTTCCACAACGCAATATAGCAATATAGCGTGGCGCCGAAATGGTTTCGCGCCAAAATGGCTTCGCGCCGAAATGGCTTCGCGCCGAAATGGCTTCGCGCCAGAATGGCTTCGCGCCAAAATGGCTTCGCGCCAAAACGGCGGCGCCGAAATGGCGGCGCCGAAACGGCGGCGCCGAAACGTCCCATCCCGAATATTTACGCCCTTATCACATCCAATTGCATCTCTTGTTGCCATCCCTTTTCTAAATCCGAATTGCTCTTCTACCACATTTTCTTCCATTATCCTCTCTAGCCTTGTGTTTAAGACTCTCAACATGTCCTACCAGGTGGATTGCTCTATGTTTGTTCCTTTATTTTAATCAAAGGTATAATCAGAGTTTACAGGAAATCTTTTGGTCAGTCCCCCCGATTCGTATATATTATTATATAGAGTGTTAATTTCTTCATTCCACATCGGCCGGCGTATCGTTGCGATAAGCTCGAAAATTAAAACTTCTTTAATTAATTGATATCAAAATTTAAATTAACTAAGCGCGCTTCCAATGACACTCGGCCCAATCTAATTGGACGAATTTTGCTACAACAGATAAGATTAACTACTGCACAGCATTTCCAGATTCGGTATTTCAATTAACACCCATTACTAATTGGAATTTGGGGTCAATTGTAAAAGGTCTGTGATAACGAAATAAACTGCACGACTTTGCAGCTTTGAATTTTAAATTTACCACAGACCACAAAACCTGGCTTATCGTGTCTGAAATTCAAAAATATTAAATTGCCATTTTTGATGGCAAGAGAGCTTTCACCAACAATTGAGATATTCCTACAAGAACGATCGCAAAACTGATAAATTCACCATTTAGCTTACTTGCGTTATCGGCGGTAAGGCAAACAAAATGAAAACATACAAAACTCACTCCTCGTCTCGTAAAACAAATAAGTAAATTCATAAACTACTTAGTAACGAAGCGTTCAACTCAAAACGCTTTTAGACACGGGGTGTTTAGTAAAGCTAGTCGACTTCACAAATATAAAGTGTGGTCATGAACTTCAGAGCGGAAAATGGGTACTACTCTTTCTTCTGAAAGAAAAGAGGACGTCTTTTCGGCACGCTATCCTAAAACAAAAATACTCCGGGTAACACAGGACGGAACTAACTACGGGATACGGTCGTCAAATTTATACCTGCTACTTCATCGATGCGCTTTAAATCCTTCACATGAGTAAACACTACTGGTGAAGCGACACCACGTATGTGCCGGAAAACTTCGGAGCTAATTTAGCCCATGACAGTTTTGTACAGGGGATGATCTTTCCGCAGGACCAAATCACCCAAATGGGGTTTCCATTCTCGATGTCGGAGATTGTAATGGTGTGCCTGCTTGGAGAACGCTTTGCCTGTATTCCTAGCAACTAACTGAAACACATTATCTAGACGGGTACGGTGTTCTGAAATTTCGTCGGTCATGTCGGTAGGAAGGAGGGATTCGGAGGTTCTTGTTGATGGTCAAAACTATTCGGAGGGACAAGTTCTCGGGCAAAATTGATAAAGGTGGGAGAAAATCCGGTTGATTTTTGGACGGAGGAATACATAGCAATTTCGGCGATTTTCCGCGCAAAACTGAGTGATCATGATTTTTAAAGTTCGGATGGCACGTTCTACGGGATTAGCGTGCCAGGTATACTGTGGTGTAAAAAGGTGGATATTTCCAAGTTCGGTGAGGGTCCCATCAGACCCCTCGGGGTACCAAACACCTTCCTTGGAACAACAAGAGATTTTGGTTTCCTTTGGAGGAATGAGGGCGCTCCTACAATAGCGGTACTATCAATATGACTGACGGTTTCGGTTCGGTGTGGCAACACAAAGTTTCCACGGATCGGTAACACTTTCATCAATCCGGTACGGTAATGGGTCGGTCAGTTACGGCATTAAATTTATTGCTGTACCAAGATTATTTTGGTAATTCAAGGGCATAAATCAGTACTTTGTAAGTTTCGGTAGTGTCGGTATCGGTAATCGGGAAAAATAATCCTCAACACGGTTACGGGCACCTGTTCGGGACTTGATTTCGAAGTCATACTGCCGTAGGAAAATACTCTATCTGATTATACGGCCGGTCGGACTAATGTCGAACGTAAAGACTGATGGTCGGACAGTACGGTGAAATGTTAGCCTTCTAGATAAGGTCGCATTCCTTCTCGGTGACGGAATAATTCTTCTTGGCTGATGCTATAAGCGCTGCTTCGCCAAGTTCGGTATAACGGACGCTCGGTCAAAGCCAGGACAAGACAAAATTGGTGCGTTGGTTCTTTGAGTGTTTAGAAAGCATGCTTTTGATCTTCGCCCCAAGTCCATTTTTGGTGTTTTTGGAGGAGTTTGGTTGCGCTGTCTATAATCCACCTAACAATGTTCAAAAGGGAAAAGTTTCGTTTCTTTGGAGAGGACTGTACGAATTTATCCTTTATTGCATTCGCCCGTACGGTTCTGGCGAAAGGTCGATGGTCATTTGTTGATACAGGAGTAGAGTTTCGAGATCTTCGACTCGACCATGACTTGTTACAGGTGAAAACTTTAACGACACATGTACTCACGGTAGTAAGAACCCCAGGGACTAGCCACCCCTGCCCACTTAATAGGGGTCGAACTCTGAGGGGCTGTGATATATAGCTTGAAGTAGGAAAGAGAATCAATCTTGCTTAATATTCTCAATGGAAAAGCTTTTTGGGGATGCCATCTTTTTGTCTTTTCACACGGGATAAGCGTAAAGCTTGGGCACGTGCCAACAACTAACTAAAAAAAGTGAACTAACCGTGGATACATTTTTGGGCAGAATCTCACATATTTTACAAACCTTTAGACTGAGTGTGACTGAGTAAAAGTTATTTATTTTTCTTATAGGCGATCGATTTCGGATCTAAGTCTATCTTAATCTTCTATCTTTTTTACATATATTTTTTTTTTATATTTACATCAGTATAAGAATTTTAGCTACGGTCTGAAGATGGACTTCAGTCCGAAATCGACCGAAGTCATGTAGTGTTTTTTACTTACCTTCAAATTAGATAACGGACTCAGCATACAATGGAACAGTTCATACGGTTTATAAACCTAAATTGTTTAAGTACTTAAACATTATTAGGTCAGAGAGCTGAATTCATTGCCTTATCTATAAGGCTGGATGACGTACCGACAGCTTCGGTGAAATAGGACTCAATTACCCTAGTTAACGTATTAACTTGGACGATTTGAGTGATGTGTTGGTGCTCCATTGTAAGCGTTCTTTTGAATTTCTTTCTCTGGACCAATTCATTGTTAAATTTAATTGAAAATTGTGGACTGATTATTAGAATAGATTATTTTTTTCTTAACTGAACGTAAGGATAACAATGGCATTGTATGTTCACTACCTACTGCATACGTTATGTAGGAAGTAACTATAGGAATTGGTTTGCAACAACGGTTGTGTAAAATGACGCTATCCATTCAGAACTTTATT
The DNA here is from genome assembly GCF_008802855.1 of Photinus pyralis. Taxonomy (NCBI): domain Eukaryota; kingdom Metazoa; phylum Arthropoda; class Insecta; order Coleoptera; family Lampyridae; genus Photinus; species Photinus pyralis. The sequence goes on from NW_022170510.1 coordinate 7,372,285, forward strand.
ACTGCCTATGTGTCAGGTATCATTTCCAATTCTTGAACTTGCTATTCAGTACGAAAGTACGCAAATCTTAATTTACCTTAAAAACCATATCTAACTAAACTATCCTAACGACCAACTATCAAAATCTTAAAATGGAACTACCGTTACAATATGTAGCGACAATATTTTTGTGATAGAATGAAAAAGGCACTCCACACTAATGTATTAACATATTGTCACTATAGCTAGACGGAATGTTTAACACTTCATTAAAAAGTGTAGTTTTATGACACCTTCTTGGTATTATGACTGCAATAGGAAAGTGATTCGCTGTTTCGTTTGGCATTCCATGCATATCAAGAGGTATGAAATTGTCTGTTTAAAGCTTACTTAAAGCAAAATTATATTGTATTTATGTTTGTAATTGTATCATAAATTAAACGCAAAATCTAAATTGACAGGCTTGATGTAGAGGCATAAAATCAACTGTAAGGTACACGTTATTTATAGCGAAATAAATTTTGCTCCACATTTTCCTTTAACTTACATAATAAAAATAGTCAATACCATTTTTAAGCTACAATAACATATCCATTTTATACCTCGAAAATCTCAGATATGTTTACAACAATAAATATATAACGAAATTGCTACATTATTTGGAATCTTCAGTTGACACTCGGTATTGATTTAATCCCATTTTTCGTAAAACGCCCCAAGCTTACAGTTCCAATACACGCCAGGTACGCAAATGACAAGTTACTGACAGTGAGTGACCTTTTTGCTGTAGGGTGACCATATTCTCGGAGGCGTATTTCATTGAATTAAGTCCTGTCTCATTTTCGGTGTAAACTTTATGAAACATATATATCAAGCTTACCTGTTGATTTAAAAGTTTCCCCACATTTAGGTTATTGAAATTATAAGCTCCGCAGACACTTGTTGATTTTGAAATCCTTATCCAAAGCGGCATTTAATTATGTTGTTATGTCTTATGATGAAATTGAATTAATCAAGTAGTTTAACGGCGGTTTTCAATAAAGTATACCTCTAAATGAGGTGAACAGTTGAGTTGCCATGGGTCGTAGTTAAAAGAACCTCGTTTTTAAGGGCATAAAGCACCCACGTGTACAGGGTGTCCAGACTAAATTGAATTAAATGAGAATATGAGAGTTACTTGTGTTTGTGCATTTGAAAACGTTGGGAATATACGACAAAATGAAGAACCTGAAACAATAACACCAAGAAACCATCATAAACCACCAGCGCCAGCTTCCATGATAAACGTGCGTGTCTTGGTGGCTTGTAGTGGGTAGTGTAAGAATAGTCAAATTCGGTCCCAGTTACGATCAGCATGATGGTTTCAAGGGTGGATTACATTTGAGCAATTTTAAGGTAGTCATCATCTGATTTTTACTATATGCGGTATGTTTGCCTTTACTAGAAGTAGCTGTGGTTAAAATTTCAACAAAATATATTAATAAATAAGAAAGTTAACATTGCGCAGCCTGTGTACGCGCAGTTTAATCGTCAAGATTTTCCTTGGATCAGGTGTCAGAGCTATACGCTACCGAATGCCAAAAGAAGGAACTTAATACCTTGAAAACTGTAGGAGAGGACAGCGGACAGACGGACGCACAGAGAAAGTGGCTGTAATAGCGCACCCAACTTCGTCAGAAAATGCGCTAAAAACATGGCAGACTTAGTACACTTGATGAAAAAAGTAGGCGTGGTTAATTAAGAATGAGTTAATGATGAGTTTCTTCAAAATTCGCGTTGCACCTACCGGGACCAAAATACAATTTACTAAAGCGACCAGTAACAAATTTGGATTAGCGTATTAAATTTTCGATGCGACCAGTTACGCCCTTTATAAGAATAAAGGTTTTCTGTGAAATTTTCGGTCCGTAAAGGCTTTACCAATATGTATTAAATAAATTGGACGGAACTTTAAATTCTTAAATTGATATCCTTAATGATTGTGAATACTGTGAGTTCAACTGTTTTGGCAGTTAAATCTTGGTTTTCTTCAAATTTAAGTTACCAATGAGTTTACAAAAATATGTCCCATTATTTTAGTAATTAGTAGAAAAATAAGCTTTATTCTCCTTTTTAATTTCATAATAGTGATATGGTTTTTAGTAATTCGATATATAACAAAAGGGGCAATATTATTTATTAGAATATTGACAACTTAGTTCTCCCAAGGTATGGACCCCAGATGGTTTTCAAATGTAACAGCTGAAATTTTGCAGTTTTAGAAGTGCTTGATTCCCTTTGTTACTAAAATGATTTTCACTTTTTTCCAATTATTAACGAAACGATTTTTTTTTTCAAAATATCGCATCGGAATATCCATCAGTATCAAAAACTACTCTGTGATCTCTGTAAGTGTAATAATAACATAGTAGATGACCATGTTATCCTACTCAATTTAAGACATCCTGTATATTGTACAGTGTCTTGATTAGTAAGTCTTTTAAGTCCAATCGTTTGGCTTCGATTGGAATATGTCATTACTACCAATGGTATTTTCAAGTAATCTTTCTCAATTTATCTAATTCAATTGGGTATTTTTTCGGTTCATTAGTTCTCTGATGGCTGTCGTGGGTTCAGTTATGAAAATACCATAAGAGAAACTGTTACCTTGTGCATTAGTTTATTTATATTTGAAGAAGCACGTTTTGCGACGCTGTTTTCATGTTCTCGTCCAGTCTGATCTGTTAATATGTAACTGCGCTTTTCTGTAGTTGGAGGTGTAGGTTTAGCTGCGCGCTTTTGTGTGACTGGTAGATATGCGTTGTATGTTGTATAGATGTTTCAGTGACCACCTTATCAAATAATGGTGGTATGACGTGACTAGTTCTTTCTTGAGTAGTATGCATATCCATTTTACAGTCGCGTAAGTTGTGCACAGTTACTAGCAATGTGGCCCATCCTCTTGCAGTGGAAGCAAGTCAAGTCATCGTAAGTGAGTTTTCATGATTGAAGAGTAGTGATGGAGGATTGATGGATGGATTGTTGGGGTGATATAAATTTGACGCGTAACAAGTTTTCTATCTATGCATTAAATTGACGTTTTACCATTAATAGTTGTGAAACACCTATTTGATTCACGTATAAACGTTTTTGAGTTAAAACTCTGTACTAAATAATGTGAAATGATTAACTTATTCCTGGCTTTCTCACAGTAATTTAAATTTACTCTCATAATCGAACAACCATTTTCCCTAACCTTCATAATGGTTTTGAACAAATAAAAAAACGGTATGTCACCAGATAGGGACCTATAGATAGGTACATTGTAATGGATACAAGATTTTGACTGACAGTGCAAATTTTAAAATTACGTTCCCTCTCCCATTCATCTGCACATATATTATCTAAACATAATCCTTTCCTACAAACACCTCCATGTTGATGTTCGGAAAATTTACATGTATATACATCTTTTAAAATTTCTAATTTTAAATGTTGAATATCATCAAGTTCTCCCCATTATCAAATTTATTACTGCAAGGTTTAAAATGATAGGTCCGATTAGTTCACTCGCGTATTAGTTTTCAAATAATTTAACTCAAGGTTTCAGTACACTGTAATGACCAGTGTAAAAGGCATTGTAAAAACAACCCAGAATGGCAACATTTGAAGAAAATTAGTAACAAATTATACAGTTCTTTAATATTCGGTATCAAATTCCTCGTCCAAACAGCGCTATCTATCACTATAAGAACGTAAAGTCAATATAATATCGTAAAGTCAAAATGTCAAAATATCACATTAGAGGTTCCGCAAGGTTCCATAATTGGACCTCTTTTATTTCTAATGTATGTAAATGACATCGGCATGTCAGATCGGAATAGTATCTTTACACTGTATGCCGATGATACAACTATCACAATGACATCCACTGACCCTACTAAAAGTGAGGAACAAATTAATAAGGCACTTACTGCGGTAAAAAGTGGACTACTGCCGATCGGTTGGTAATAAACGACAGTAAGACACAAAAAATTGAATTTTCTTTAAGAAATAGTGTTAGAAAAGACACAGCGTCTATTAATTTTCTAGGGGTGCAGATCTATGTCAGCTTTTTTATAGAAATAATGTGCAAAATTGGCTCAGGTAATTCTACAGCAATGAATAGAACGTTTGCCATGCAATGGCGCTGTGTGCGGGATATAGTAAATTTTTGACACTGTCTTGTTCGTTCATAGAAATAAATCAAATTCTCATAAAAATGTTCATTCTTTACAATACCCGGAACAAGAGTCCAATATATAATGAAAGATTAAGATTAAAAACGTCCACATCCTTGTTTCCACTCTCTAAATGAGCAACGTAAAACTTTTTACGCGATCATCTAAGGGTTTCTAGATAACGACCCCAAGACTTTACCGCTTTCAATTATTTTTTGTTGTATGTATTTTTTGATTATTTGTTTTTTAATGAATTTTCATGTTATTTATGTAATACTTATGTTTCATACATTTTATGTTTATTTTTATTTATTGATTTATTTATTTATTCTTCCTCTCTTGTTCTTGGCCCTCAACAGGCTTGCGCCCAATTACAGAGTGGCCCGCATAATGCTTTTTAGAGGTGCCTCTGCAGGAGGTCTTAAGTTGTTCTATACTACTCCGGTATTTACTGGTCTAAGGTAATTCCCATCTCTACCACAGATGAAAAATTCACCTCAACCCAGGTTCGAACACCCGACCTCCGGATTTATAGTACAACGCTCTACCACTGAACCATAAAGCCGATTTTATGTATTATACCATTGTGTAAGCATTGCTTGAATATATTAACACAAATAAATTACTATTACTATATACCTATCAGTTATCATTGTTCAAGTATTTTAATGACGGTCCGCGATCGCTAACGTTGCAGCGCACGGAGGGGGTTGAGGCATAGAACGTCGGTGCTTCGAACAGCCCTAACCTATACCGAATAAAGAACCATGGAGACTTCTGACTATGACTACGACTCGACCTTACTAAGGCTTTTGACCTAGTTGATCGTAGAATACTTGACAAGCTGGGGCTAATTGCAATTCTGATATTTTAGATGTACAGAGAGGGGTGCCACAAGGAATCGTAGTAGGACCCCTGCTATTTTTATTATATGTAAATAACAGTGGTAATGTCATGAGTAGTGATCACTGTATGTTTGCTGATAATTTGACACTATTAGCATCTAAGAATAATATATCAGACACGTTAAATGACATGAACAACACCATGCGATCTGTTCAAAGTCATTTAGATGATAATTAATAAATCCAAAACGTGCTATATGCAGTTTTATACCCAGCAAAGCAAATACATGGAAATCGCCCTCTTAAAAACAGGTCAAAAATTTATCGCACAAGTTTTCTCTCAACTGGAAGGGCCACATTGCATATCTGTGCAAAAAAATTGTACCAAATGTTTTGCACTGAAGAGACTATGCGATATAACAAATAAGAACGTATGCAAAACCAATTATTACGCGCATATTGCGTCATTATTAAGCTATGCCGTTATATTCTGGGGAAATTCTTCAAATGTGGGCAGTCTTTATTTTACAAAATCGAGTCTTACGTTGTATATTTAATGTTCCTTTTCGTGATACTTGTAGAACAACATTTGTAAAAGGAAAAATTCTGACATTACCCTGTATATTCATACTTGAAATACTAAAGTTTGTTTGGTTGAATATACAAAAATTTTGCCATTTAAATCACAACCACTCTTATCATACGAGAAAGGGCTTTGCCCACAAATTGGCTCTTTTTGAATCGAGTCCTTTTTACATGGTCATTACATTGTTCAATAAGCTACCGACCGCGGTAAGACCATTACCAAATTTGTCAAGATGATCCTAGCCTATATTCCCTGGAAGAGTTTATTAGCGATAATTTAGGTACCTATTAAGTAAATTAAATTAAGTAATCATTATATCGTATGTTTATCATAGTTACATTATTATCATACTTATGGTCTTTGACATGTCCTATATTATAATGGATCACCTGGATTAATAAAAGCATTATTATGATATAATTATGACTACAGAGAAAACCAACAAATTAACGAACCATATCCCAAATCATCAGCACTAAGTCAATACTCCTCCACAATATTTCCCACAAAGGAACAGGCTGTTTTAATTGGTTCACTTGAAGGACTCAGACTCCAAGTTTACTTGGAGCCCATAGGAGAAATTATATATGTCAAAAACATAATATTCTCGTCGAGAAGAGATGCATATACAGGGTGAGTTTTTTTTTCATTTTAAGCATTAGGATCTCAGAAACCGTAAGACATAGAGATTTGGTTAAATGAGGAAAGAGTTGTAGTTTTAAGACTGTTGTAGAATCGTTAGTATTAGAAATACAGAAATATGCAAAGAACAAAAATTGTAGATTTTTCTCCGCTTAATAAGATACTTATATTAATATTTATTCTTCTTTTATAATTTTCGAGTTATAACGCAAACTTACATTTTTTTAAATGGTAATCATAGTTGGCTGTGACATTTTTAAAAAGTGCATTTTTTTCTATTTACAGTGATATAATGTTCATTGTACTTACTTTGACAAATAAACATGATACAGAACTGTTTGTATTATTAAGAGTAGTAAAAAAAGATTTTGCCATGGGAAACATTTTTGTTTTCTTAATTACACCGTTATGTTGAAACCAGCGTAAATTACGTCGTGTTTCCAAATCATATCTTGAAATTCATTTGGTAGAAAATGAAGATAACATTGGCCTGTCTAATGTTCGTCGTAAATGAAAGGTACCTATCTCACTAGATGTTGTTATCCATGGCCAACTCTGTTTACTTACCTCTCAATAATACGAAAATTACTGCAGGGCGTTTATTTATTAATGTACATATTTTAGCAAGCCTTATATCGTTATAAAGAGAAAAAGAGAAAAATAAAAATGTCAAAGCCAACTATGACTACCATTAAAAAAAATTAAAGTTTGTGTTATAACACAAAAATTGTAAAATATAGAAAGATATTAGTATGTTCATAATGTTAACCATTAAAATGCCTAAAACTTTTATTCGTGTCATTTTGTTGTATTTCTAATAATAACGATTTTACAACAGTTAAATGAAAAATCACTAAATCTGTTTTTCGCTCATATCTAGTGAACTGTGGATTTTTTTCAAAAAACAAAAGCACATCTTAAATAAGCTCTTAAAATGCCAACTCTTTCCTTATTTAACCGAATCCTTATGGTTTCCGAGATCCCAATGCTTAAAATGAAAAAAAACTCACCCTGTATTTAAACTGTAAAGTAATAGTTGACAATTTTCTTTCGGGATCACGGACTAATCGAAAGGACAAAATTTCACAGCCCGTAGACTAGTCATAACAGCCAGCACCTAATTGTGTCCAAAGCAAGCCCCACTATTCGACACAGGGTATCGCCAAAGTTATTAAAAAAATAAAATTAGTATCGGCTATAACTTTTGAGAATAGGAACATTAGACCCAAATTACAACCATATATTTAGTTTTAGGCATTGCTCTTCTGTATGAAAATATAATACAGTTCCATTTATTCAATCCTACTTACATTCGATGATACTTCTTATCGCATATTTATTTTTCAACAGTGCTACAAATGCAAACAAACCGGACACAAAGCGACAAATTGTGGGTCGGTAGAAGAAGAGCGTTCGCAACAAAGAACAAATGAAATCTATATTCTATAGAAAGCAGTAAACCTCACATTCGAACACACTACTGAAGAGGAAAGAACTAGCATAAAAAATTTCCACTCAACAAAACGAAACGGAAAATTTACATTTATGTACATACTTTAAAATTTACAATTTATAAATGTCAATATCATTATCTAATAACCAGTGTTCAGTTAATGTAGTATTCCTATGTGTTTCAACAAAAAGTTCAACTATACCCATTTTGCTTTTTAAAGACCTTTTTGGACGCAATATGTTAATCTCATATACGTCCTTCAAATTTATTCAAACGGCTGGTAACATGTGTCCCGTCGTGTGTCTTGTGTGTTATCTAATTGGGAACAGTGACAACGTGCTGCAAAAACTGACATTTAATGAGCATCTCGATACCGATTTAAGGCTTTTTAGATAAACAATCGGACGTTAAAAAGTCAATCCATCAACGTGAAAGTATGTAATCCGTGAAAATTTGCAGCTAAGTTGATTGAATGAGGTTTCAGCGAGACGCTATAATTTAGGCGGTAATAGTGATTAAAGCTGGGCAATTGTTTGAGTAAACGACGGGACACGCTGTAACGCTGTCTCGAATCCTCTTTCAGTTTTTTTAAGGGCGCGCCGGTCTTCGAAGGCGGGAACTTTCCCTCCGGCTAACTTCTATCGGTTATGTCACATTTATAACGTAAAAAGCATCAAACTTTATGAAATTGATACATAAAATAAAACAATAAATCTCGTAGAAAGGGTGTCATTCGGTTAAAACGGCTGAGAGTGGAATTCGTGATAAGGATTGAAAATAACTAACACAGCCTACACGCGCTAAAAGAAGATGGGCATTGCCGAAATGGAGGTTGAAGTAGGATCGGAAGCGGTGGTTTAGTAAGTGTAGTAAATCAAAATGCTGGGCCGGATTGAGTGCCACCATATTCTGTTTTACAGTAGCCGTCCATTCTAGACGTGGTCATTCATTAGGAGACAGGAAAAGCAGGTGCTTCGTTGATAAACCAATTAAGGCAAGATACATTTTTCACCATCTCGAAGCCCTATTTCTCGTGTTAGGAAATGTTGGCTTTTGTGTAGTGTATGTGCCCCGACTTTTAGGCGTTAATTGCATTCGTCTATGGAAAGATAAATACGAGCAAATTCTTTTGTTGGGCGTTTTAAAGTATTTTCGCCATCATAGCGGTGGGAGAGCCCGATGCATGGTGGTGATTGATGGAGTCAGCCGGCCACCGAGCTGTCAGCAGTTTGTGTTGGTCTCTCGATTCGAGAACGTACACGACCACAAAACATTTACCTATGCATATTAACTTGTTCGCACTTCAGAAGTTAATATTTGTAAAGGAGATTTAGTTTACGGTATCCAAACTAGGGAGGAGATAACGCAACACATCAATCAATCAAGCGCTATCGGCGATTATACAGATGGACCATATCGTTACGCTTAAACAAAAGAAAATGAAAAATACAAACAATTGCCGCACCGATTCTGGAACGGAGAACATGTATTAAAAAAGTAGCAATCTGGATTCGTCAAGTACAAATACGCCTTTTTTAGATTGACGTATTCCATTTCCGAAATGGGACGTCTCGAACATTGGCAACTCGAATATTTCAGTTCATATTACATGCAAAACGTGAGCATGGCCCTTTTTCTCTTGTTAAAAATGCAATGACACTACTTGTGGTTTAACCGCACCGAGAATTCGACTTGGTTTTGCGTTAGTGCTTCAGGCTTCATCGGTTGCTTTGTCTCAATTCGATGCCTAATGTTTAACTTTATACCGCAATTCCCGATTCGGCCACAGCTCATAAAGCGTGCTCATTTTCCTAGCTTTTAATAAAGCGAAACGGTTTCCGGCGCTTCAAGAAACGAAGTTTTCGTCTATGTATGTGCAGCGGAATGATTGTCGAAATCTCAGAAAATGGTCCCAGTATGTGGTCACACTTTATAATCACAGTACGTATTCCGCGACAGGCGGGTGGCTACCAGTGCCAGAAGCAACAGGAATTGGGGGTTGAAGGGGGTTTGCGATAGCGCGCGCTTGCTTTAGCAACACGCGGCTGAGCGGCAGCGGACTACGGCCGCATTTGGTCGGTAACGGTGAAGTTCTTCACTTGTGCTTTCGGGTTTTGCTGTGCGTGTTTACGAGACTTTAGACACAAATCAAGAGGTAAGATTTGTGTACTAGTAGTAGTGATCGACGAGACGTGTACACTATTTTATATGGCACACGTGCTTGCTTAGCGACCTATTCCTGATTTCCAAAGTTTTTTTCTAATTCAACGTGCGAGTTTCGCCAAATTCGAGTAAGATTCCTGTTAACGTTTGTATAATACAGAAGTCATCTCGATACTGTATACAAGTACAAAAGCCCCCTTATACAATAGAACCAAATTTTGAATGTGTCAAACGCGCTTATATAATAACATTTTCTTCGCGAACGGAAGTTGAGCAGGTACCCCACTGTTACACATATACTTCAATTGTAACGTTATTTTTTTTTTTCAATAAATGAACTACCGGGCCACTCGAAATCTAACTAAATACCTGTAGAATATCGTTTTTTTTCTAAAATCTACAAGATGACGGGCACCTTTCATCCCCTTAAAAGGGGAAAAGGTCATTAGGATCCCGAACCGTAGAGGAGGTTTCCGCTTTTAGTAATACGTAGTACTACAAAAATGCATTCTCGCTTCGATCCGACACATAACATTTGTCGAATTAAGCGTTTCCTACATTCTTGATTCAACGAACCGAAAATTCCACATGCACATTCCATCATCACGGAGTCTTCAACTCGCAATGAATGCGGGTTTTTAATTGTTCCCGAGTCGGTACATAAATGCTCCTCCACAAAAGTTGGAGCGGCATTGTATCATAGGTGCCGTAATGAAATTAGAAACTGAGAAATATAAAAAAAAATCTTGATAATAGTTTAAAGAGTATGGCATAAAAGGGTTGAAGTAGCAGCAACTTCGAACATCTGTTTGTTTTGAGCAGTTTTAAATGTAATTATTCAGCAGCAATTTTAGACTTCCAAGCTGGCTTTGTGCGGCGGTAGTGAAGGCGACTTTCTTCGAGTGTCGTATTAAAGAGCGGGGTAGTCGAGCGCGATCGGGCACAACTGGCTGCCAAAGCGTACTTTTATTAGGCTATTAATAAATTATAGCAACAGGCGGGGCCAGACCAGGAGGCCTATTGCTCATACATAAACTCAAGTAGCATCTTGGCTTGACGTACTAATGAGATTCAGCGGGATATAGCAATCGGATTTGGCTAAATAGAGGTGATCAATCACCGCGGCGTGTCATTGCATTGACTGGCGGGTGGTGTACACCACCTGAGACTCACAGCCGCCACTTGAGCCGCATGAATATGCATACGCCTACTGCACAAGCGTGTCTGTGATGTATCACCTACAAGCGCATGTCATTTCCCTGGCCGCTGTCATCAATTATTGGCCTTGATGAACATGTGACTTTGCCAACATGCACGAGGGAACGGTCATACACATCCGTCAAATGCATGCCAAAGCAAATCGCCAATAGTTTACCTATACGGCCGAAAAATATCCCGCGCAAAATGCACGTACACAACAACCAGACACGGATTTACCCAATTCTGCATCTATCATACTTACTTTTCTCTAATCATTAATCAACCTATTCTGTATATGACGGCCCCACGACAAGATTAACTGTTACATCAAAGTGGAAACGTGAAGAGTTTTAGAACGAATACCGTACCTTTTTGATAAACTGGCACAAGGACTTGTTGGCAACGTATAACCAAATTGGAAATTCGGAAATGGACAATTTTTACTCATACAAACCAGAGCACTCTAGAATGATGCACAACGATAATGGAGTTGGCAATCAACTATGACTGTTAAGTACGTTAAGTATGTTCGAAACGGACCCCCTCAAAGAGACCACATCTCCTTTCTTTAGGTTACGCCTTAAGTAGTCCATATCGATTGTCTCTTGTGTAATTTACAGTGATGAAACCGGTCCCTTTGCTGGTGCTATTTCCTAAATTGATTTAAAGCGATCGCGAGGGAGTAACGCGTACGGTAGAGAAAAAGCGACAGTCAGCAAACGAGTAAATGATGTGGTCACTAACAGGCAGTCGATATATTGGCGGTATTTTATCGTCGCAGGCCTTGCCGTTGAACCCAAATTTCAAAGCAAATAACAGCAATGCTGAATATTAGTCTACAGAAAAAAAAAGCGGGACAGGCAGGAAGCAATTGCGAGGATCATTAATTTAAAAGCTACATATTGGGGTGTTTTTGTGGTGTAATGCTGACTGTTGTCTGGAGATGGCACCGTGATAGAACACGCCGCGGCGAAAATTGATGAGAGCGTGAGCCCGTTGGCCGGTAAGCGGAGTGCCACAAAATTCAAATATGTCATCTTGCCAGTTTCTACACTACTACACCCATTAAGTATAAGATATAATGCAACAATCTTGACACACGCTTTACCATCTACACCTTATCGCCGCTAAATAAATAACTCAATCTCTATTCACCCCTAAAGTATACGCAATACAAGTGATAAATAACGATGTGGAAGAATAGGAGAAAATTATTTGACTATGGGTGTATAAAAAGCTTTAAAACGCTTCGAGTAACGCGCACCGGACCGCACACTTACTTATGGTTCACCGAAGCAGCACAAGTGCGCCCATTTTAAATTTCGTTTAATTCTGGTCCATCAAATAACAATACTTATCAATTACTTCCGTACCTACAAGTTGATTTGTAGGGCGAGGTAAAATTCGGCCAGTTTCTGAGATGCATTCCATTTGAGCGTTTTGTAAGGGAATGCAGTGTGATTAAGAGACGGAAATTGTTCTGTGGCACCAGTTTATCTGTGTCAGTGAGAGACTTGTGAACTCCGTTTTGTACCAGCTTCCACAGATATTGTTTGTATTAGGCTGGAATCTGAAATAGTGTAACAATGTTATCAGCGCGTCAAATAAGTATAGGTGGTCGTATGGAGCAAGGGCGGAAATGCCGAAGGCTTCTCAATTAAGACGGAACTTTTAGAAGCGAGTTTGTCGCTCGTTAAAATGAAACAAATATATTAATAGCGTTAGAATTGACAATGTGCTCGCTATATACATAAAAAGCCTCCGTTCCGTTAATTTTTGCAAGCCTTCATTAGCGGTTCAACTTAGGAACTTTGCTGTGTTAATTGAGCCACTGAACCCATCGATTCTTAATGGAGTTTACTATCCTGTAATGTACATATTTATATTACGTATAAGTTTGCAACATCTAAGTACATTCTAAAAAGCATACGCGCTACGATGACGATTAATTGATTTTATGCCAGTCGAAGAATGGACCACAGGCCCAACAGAGCAACTCCAATATGTCTTAGTTTATCCCTTACCGGCGGACTGCCGCTCTACACCACCGGATCGAACACTTACCACATGGAAAATATGAAAGGTATTTCATAGCCATTCAGTAAAAACTAATACGAAACTAGGGCGTCAGTAAGGGTCGGAGCTCCAATGCGGTTGTTCTCACGGAGAGATTCACTCGCAAGAACTCGGCTGGCCAAATTCTCAGCCACAGCCGCCTTCTGTTCTGAAAGAAAGGAAACCAAATATAAAGCTTTAAATTTCGATGAACAACGTAGTTTTAAGTAGTTCTATCGGATGTACAAAAACTTTAAACCCCGTACCGTAAACAATTACAAAAACATTTCTCCAAATCTACAGCTGGATCATTGAAGATAAATATGATTTATTTACAACCCGTTACAAACAGTGCCATGAGGAAATAAGACAAATTTCTCCTGGATAACAAATTTCTCTGTAATTAATAACAAAGGGTAACTTCCAAAATGAACTGTCTTTTAGGGATTTTTGCTCAGTGAGCTCAGTTTAAGTGAAATGTTTAATACAAGAAGTGAATTTAATACCAAACAATAGAAATGAAATTATTATCCCCTTAATAAAGTTGTACAACAATTTTGAGGTGATTAAAGGGGAAGTTTATAATTCTTTCTTATTTTTACATGTACGTTAACTGTTTCGTACGGTGGATCTCAGGATACGACGCCATCACATATTTAATAAGTTTACAAACTCTTTTCGATCACAATCAAAATTCCGCCGGGTTTCTTATTTCCATTCATTTCGTTTAACAAAGTTTAACCCCATAAATTGGTTTAAAAATAACACCATTTGTTAAAGTTGGTGACAGGAACGTAAAATTACTCCTATTCATTTTTGATCAAAGCGTCGGATGATATTGAAAGAAATTTAAGGTCTTCATTGTGATTGTATTAGCAACACAACACGCTCTACTTCTGTACGGGTGTGAAAAATATAATATTTTTATAATAATAAAGTAGAGGGGGTGTCTTAAGTGGTAATGCAATTTTCAAGGTGTGAAAATAGGAAACTAATGACACGCAATGAATTATACAAGGATGTGTTGTAGGGAATAAGAAATAAAATGCTGGCGGTGGGAAAACAGTACTGTGAATGACATTACGGACCAAACGTGCTACATTTATGGCTCTTCCTACGGTCGCATATTATTCGCTTTTAGGCGTTCCTGCTGTCTTTCTTGTTGTGCACCACACAATCTAAGACAAAGTAGGGTTGCGCTTGTGGCCGTATTTATTCCTGATAGTTTAATTCGGTTCACAGACTTTTTTTTCTTTGATCAAAATTGATATAATTCAAAATATGTATTTGGAATCTGCCAACCGGTATAGGTATTCTCTGTTATCGCTTTTATGTTTCAGTGCTCTATTCTCGTGGCCAGTACAGATCTTTCGGTAGATACGCTGTTTGATTCTTTGCTGTTGTAATGGTTTTCTATGGTCGTTCAGCTTACCACTTTAGTGGGTCCTAGCAGCAGAAGCAATAATAAGGATTCGATCCTATTCAATTGAGGGCATTTTAATACAAATTTTGGGGAAGAACGGTATTCCCGTGGGTTTACCATTATGGTGAAGATGATGGATTCAGAAATTTTGCCTTTCATTAGTGAACGCATGGTACGTCGCTGCAAGGATAAATTCAAATTTGGAAATCTTTCAACGACTAAATATGGCAAACCTAGGGGAATAGTTTGAAGGCCTTTGATCTACTCCCTAAAATACGTGTGGCTAGTGGATAATACAGATACGGGTTTCTTTACAAGTAGTTCAAAAAGAGGCACATGGAGTCGTTCGATGGATTACGGATAAGAAAAGAGTTAACTGTAACAATTAAAACAAAATTTAAATTAATTCGGCCTAGTGGGACACTGTGCATAAGAGAACCAACCTATTGGATCGCAGTACGAATGAGGTAATAACATTTTCTAAAAATTAAAGATCGTTGGAAGTGAAATATAAACCAGAACCAGCCCGAGGAGTACAAATAAAAAAAAAGAGAAAAAGAGAAGGGCTGAAATAGAAAATTCAAGATTAAACACAGTTCAATATAAACCCCCAAAGACTGTGAGGAGTGGGACGCACCTTACACAGCCTCCCCCACTCAAATGCCAAACCTGACCTTCACATGGTGTTTTCACTGACGGGGATATGGCTACTGAGGGACTTCGAGAATAAGAAGTCGAAGCGCCAATGGTCCCTTCGGAGAGCGAATGAGCGGGAAAAGGCTCTGTTGTCCCCTGGGCTGTAAACTGGCCCCCAAAGGCGTAGCCTATCAAGACCAACGGCATCAGACGGGAGAAGCAACGGGAGATAAAATAGTTTCCCATACGGATCTCCTTGGATCACAAAAAAGAAAGAAAGAAATGGTATCTGGCAAAATTAATGGAGACGGATAGAGAATATACAGGATGGGGAATTTCAATTGAAATGACAAGGGTGGTCGCAATGAGGAGACGTGAAACTACAGAAAACAAATGGAAGAGCTGGGAGAATGCCATTATCAAAGTGGGCGAGAAGGTGAGGTATCGGAGAGGAAAAGGAGCAAAGAAGCCGTGAATAATGTTTGACATGATTTAAAAGATGGAAGGAAGGAAGAAGTATAAGCGGCAGAGGTAAGAAAAAAATACCGACAACTGAATAATGAAATAAGACGAGAAAGTAAAATGGAGAGGGAGCAATGGTTGATAAATGAATGCAAGGAGATAGAAGAGTTCGATCACGTTCAACAAAGTAAAAAACATGCTGTGTGGCAAAAGAAAAACTAAAAGCAAGATAGCTACTGGCATCGAAAGCGAGGATGGATCGGTGTTAACGGAGGGTAACTAAGTATTGAATAGAGGGAAAGAAAATATGGATAAATATGAATAAAGATAGAGCAAGGAGAAGCGTGAGAATATTGTTAGAAATAAAGGCGGCTATAAGAGATATGAAAACTGGTAAGGCTACTGGGTTAGACGGGATACCCGGAGAGTTAATAAGGTGTTTAGAAGAGGATTAGAGGTAAACGGAATGAAGATACTGAGCGATTTGTGTAATGAGATTTCAGTGTTTTGTTATGGGTGTTAGACAAGAGATTGAGGAGGATAATGGAGGACGCAGGGATTTTGGAACTAGGGATGGAATCGCAGCAATTGGAGAAAGATATATGGAACGAGGAAGTACTGGCCTAGTAGATCTGGAAAAGGCATACCATTTGTGTGCAATACGAAACCTTAACGCCCCTACGCCACTTGCTTTCTAATAATAATAGGCCGAAATTCACTATCCATTATCGATAATAATAAATTATTGATCAATTATCGATAATTTCTCCTTATTGTGAAAATGGTCACCTTTGGCAAAAAGGGCAAATTCTTGTCAAATCCGATCCGAATAGGAAGCTTTTTTTCACTATCTTTATGTACATCCCGATAGGGGTTGCGAAAAATTATCCATATCGATAATCGAGGTCTATCGATAATTATGAGATATTTATTTTTTGCAGCCATCTTATTTAAAATCTTGATCACAGAATCAACCGTGATCTACTCTGCTTCGTCCCACCAGGAGGTGTTTCTCTCGACCAATAATCTCGAGACACTTTTAAAATTGACTATCTCGCGAACCGGTTCGACTTGTGACTTTGAAGGCGTCTTCATGCGAGATTCAAAGTAATTACCAGTTTATATTCTATTAATCGCACAATTCGCACTGCTAGTGCCGCTCTGTAACTTTGGGATACCATACGGTTTCAAGTACAAAGCTTTCTTTGGTTTGTAAGAGAATCGCCTCGAGGGCTTCAAACACACCCGTCAAGTTGTCGAAAGGTGTCGACAGCCCTAGATCGCTATTTATTGGAATTTGTTTTCTGTCTTTGTAAAGTGTAAAAGTGTTTCTGGATAACGTTACCTAAGATAAGGATTTTAGCCTTTATATTTCAGAAAGGGGTAGGTAAAGGACCGATAATCACAACTATTAATATTATTATTATTGGGGTTGTTATTTTCATTAGAACTCCCTTGATCGTGGCAATTCTCACGAATTAAAGCTTGACCAATAATCATGTAATGTGCAGTTTCCCTTTATTTCAAGTCAATACCTTTATATTCAAGCTTTAAGGGAGTTTATTACGCTTAACAGTTCGCGAGACTTTACATCAAGGTATTTTGAAAATAATTCTCTTGTTCCTTCTCAAATAATTATATCTGTAGGAGACAAAACAGTGGAATTTGCTTTCGGAGACAAGGACTGAACTATACACGAAACAAGGGCTAAAGAAAATTAAATTACCGGATTTCTCTACACCTACAACAGCTTATGCAACACACCTTTAAAATACGAAACATATTTTACGCGAGACAAAATGCCGATAGAAATAGGCATATCGATGTGTAGATTCTGAATCCGATGTTGATGGCTTCATTTCTTAACCCCCTAAAACATTTTAGTTATTGTAAAATTTACTGCGGTATTTTCTCTCGTATAGAAATTCGTCCCTACACTAATAATTGTATGTGATCACATAAAAATTTTCCGAAATTCAATCCAACACGATCACGTGAAATGCCATTTTACTTCCCTCGTACAATCTAAGGTTCTCCAGGCCAGCTGACAAGGTTACGTCATTAAGACGGCTACAACAAGTCGATAATGTTTCTTTTTTGAAATAATAAAATTAATAGCTTCAGCTGATTCGTAACAGAAGTCGTAACTTGTAACTCAGGTATCGCCGTCAATTGCGTCAATTGAGAACATCTTTATGATTCACATAGGCGGTTATTGCAGTCCGTCCGTCCGATAGCGTGTTGGCAGTTCCTAGAACCGTACAGCGCTTTTGCCATAATTCCAATTCCCCTTTGCAGATAAATAATTACACTTCACGTTGCCAATGCGGTTCTGTAGTGCTACTGTTCAGTACTTTCAAGGTTTGAATGAACTACTTAATCATAGATCTTCCTCCTAATAACTCAAAATTTGGTTAGTTTTTTCTACAAATTTTAATATTTACTTAATTATGACCAGTATTGCGTAGATTTCAATATTTCATTGAAAATAAATAAATAAATAATTTTTGTGTTTTATCCTACCGACCGCGACCGGGGAAATGCCAGCTACGCCTAGGTTTTCTTTAATGGACAAGGTCTGATTTTGTGTGAATAGGAAAACGATTTATTGGTCGCCCTAGGGTATGTATTTGGAGAGCCTTATTCAAAACAAGAAAGAAAAAAGAGGCCACTGTCACTGTCAGATCAACTGCATTCGTATAACTATCATGATTTCACACCTGACGTCATAAGGTATCATCGTTAAGCCGTCTATTAGAATACGGTGTCCTTGTTGTTGTTGTTGTATTAGTACCTAGCTAGGTAGGCATTTTTTACAATATTTTTAAACAAATTTGGATAATTCTCTTGAATCAATTGCCATATTTGTTGCAAATGTTTTAAGAATGCATCTGGTTTGCATGTTGATGTGGGCAAGGGGGTGTTTAAGTGTTAACATTCACCCCCTTCACGTTCTCTTCAAGTGCTTACTGTCACTAAAGGAAGACGTTTATAATACTATCAGATCTTTTCCAAATGGCTCCAATAATACCCCAGCTTTACACATACCTCTTCTCTATCTAATGTGATGTATTAATTCAGTCTTCTGTTGGCTGTCAACAAGGAGATCCCCTTGGGCCAGCCATATTTAGTTTGGCAATCCACCCTATTATCAAGAAACTTGCCGAAACATTTGATATCTCGATGATGGAGACTTAAAAACAATCATCCATGAATTCAAAAATATCTCTGAATTCTTCCAAGTGTGAATAATACTTCTGTAAGAATATACCTAATGACCAGACTGCAATGGTTCCACTGGAGTTCGAATATCCCCCAGTATATTATATTCAAAATTTGTTAAAAATTGAAGATTTTCAAAGTTTCAACCATTCGTATTCTATCAGATTTGGAAGTTATTTGTTAGTAACAGAAAAAAAGACAAATGGTCACTAAGCCACCCGCAAAATCTGTCCGTCTAGCTCACTTAAATAAACTTGATCATAAATTTTTGAACCCCCGCTACAAATCTCGATAAAGATTTAATTTTTTTATTCAGGAATCTCAGCACCCTTTATCACATCCAACAATATTCCAAGAGGTTAATTATGAAAACTTTAATTTCGCTCAGATTTAATTTCGTCGTGGGAAGAGTGCAAAGTTGATTGACGTCATCATGAGTAATGCGAGTTTTTTGTCGTTCGTTTATCACCCAAGGCGCCGTCTAGACCGAGAATAGGAGCGGATATAGCACCGAGCCATCAAGAGATAAGGGGTTTTAAATTCGTCAGCAGAAAACCGTGAGATCAGTTTATTCAGCAGTTCCTGGAGGTTGACGACGAAGTTAGAGTGGGTTAAGTCTTCTTTATCTAAACCAATGGGAGAATTTCTAGCGGGAGCCATTTTTGTTTTATGGTAATTTGGGTGTGGTTTTTTCATTTCAATTCTGTAGAAGGGGATCGTTTTTGAAAGACTCGCGGTTAGTACGTCGAGGGGTCAACACGTACCTGGAGATCGCGTTTTAAAGAGACTCGCGGTTAGTACCTCAAGCGGCCAACACGTACCTTGAGCGATCGTTTTGGTACACTTAGCGGTTTGAGCCACCGGCTTATTTCGGTTGCTCGCAGTTGCGTGCTTTTTGCACCCGTTTCGAAGTGTTATTTTCTTTTCGCGTTGATTTGTTGGCGACGAAGACCCAGGTTCCGATCAGGTGATATTTTGGCGAACCCTTGAGCTTCACCCCAGTTTACTTTGGATGCAGTGAATCGCGTTAGGATACGTTGTGATTTCTCGAGGATATATAATTCAAAGTGCTGCCCTAGTCCTCAAGGCGCCGATATTCGGGATCCGCCCCAGGTGGAATTTCCTACTAGTGCCGTACGGTCATTTGTCGAAGGAGCGCTGCGTTTTGGAGAGATATTTGCCCCAAGAAGAGCTGGTGAAATAATACGTCGAACCACCCAAGAACAAATCGCGGTTTACCGTCGGATAGTAATCATAAAAATTTGTGTTCTGCCGTGCCGCTAACTCAAAAATCCGTCTCCCGCAGGCGATCAAAGTTAATAAACTCTAAGAGCCGGTGGAAGGAAATAGTAGGGGTCACTGTTTAAATTAAATACACCGCTGTGTAGAAACTTTGGCAACTAGCCGTCACCCACTCGCCACGCGAAGGATTTCCTGGACTAAGCTTCAGTTCAAACACTAAACTTTGCTTTCGTTCCGAGGAAGGATAGGCACCGTGGATTTTGTTTCCGCGTGTTAATTTCAAGCCACCCCCTAGGAAGTCACAGAGACCTAAGTGTCAGGTTTCATCACATCCACCCTGTACCAGAGGAAAGAGCAGTTCACAAGATCGGCTGTACAAATGTTGTAAAGGTTAGTCTAATTAAATTTGTAACATTCTGTAAAATCCCACTTTTTGGTAATGAAGCTATAGTAAAAAATTTTGATTTGATTGTTTATTAAAGTCCAATGAACGATTACCAAAGAGTAGGATAAATTTTTGTGTTTATTTAAATAAGTCCCAGCCCACGCTGGAGTAAAAAACGATTACCTGTTGTTGAAATTTTCAAACTGTAGAGGATGGCCACCCCTTGAGTAAATTAGTCTCACCTGGTAGGATTTTTTATTTAGTTTAGTTGTCATTGTTAAGCTATTTTTTTTTACAAGGAGGAGAGAAGAACTGCTAGATCCCTGTAATTTGTTTGTATCTCTAATATCATTTAAATATATTATCTATTTGGGTTCAATGTGCCTATGTCTTTAACGAAGAACGAGGGGAAGGAAAGAGAGGAGTAGGAGTTGAGGCAGGAGACTGGTAGGCGGCAGGTTAAGGTTTGTTACGCAGTTTCAAAAGAGTTAAAAGCCCACCGATTTGAGTTAGCCGGAGCATTTATTTTTATCGATTGAGCAGCCTGAGAAGAAGACGGTTTGCCTTGCCGGGCGGAACCGATGGTAATTTTCAAGTCCAGAAGGAACCCCCGTAGCAATAGCCACCCAGAAAAATTAAAAAAAAAAGTTTTAAAAACTACTTTCTATTTATTTTTTATTTTATTTTATTTTTCCTTTATTTTTGAGTGGGCGAGGTTTCAGCCAAGGCTGCTCTACCAACCCAATCCACTATACATTTACAAATATCCATGCCCAAACCCTGATTCGAACCAGGGACCCTTAATACCACAGTTGAGCTTTAACTGAACTGCGCCACATGGGCTAATGATTGCAGTTGTGCTGTCGAAAGACGTTTAGGGTATTATTTGCGCAAAAGTGTTTAATGAAATTGTTATTTCCTACGCCTTGAACCAAATTTTTTTTGGCAGCTATTGATCCTATAGTAAACCGGACTCCCTGCATGTACTGTATATATAGTGAAAATAAAAATATACTCTACTCTACTCTAAAACCACATTCCCTGAAGACCCATTTACGTTTCAAGTAGACCAGTGTTTTATGTGTATTTTCAGCGGTCAGTGGTAAATGGGTATTTTGACGGACGAAAATAACATTCTGTGACCTATAGTTTCATCTGTCAGTGCTGAGATCTAGAATCCCCAGACGAACCGGCATAATTAATAAACGTTCTTATTCATCATGAAAAAATGCACTAAAAATATACAGTTAACCAAATTAGCAATAATATACTGTAAACCTAAGTAAAAGTGATCATAACTAATCAAAACTAAGCTTTGCCTATAAATTAATTAGACTAATTTCTAAATCACATTATGCCTAAAAAGCTCATTCTTAATGCTTTATATCCACATAATATCCACGGAGCCCTGTACAATAATATAATCACGACATCCGACA
This sequence comes from Photinus pyralis, assembly GCF_008802855.1. Classification (NCBI taxonomy): domain Eukaryota; kingdom Metazoa; phylum Arthropoda; class Insecta; order Coleoptera; family Lampyridae; genus Photinus; species Photinus pyralis. The sequence continues at coordinate 7,394,216 of NW_022170510.1, forward strand.
CACAGAAAGAGACACAATGATAAAAAGTCACTGGTTAAAACACCTATTAGTGAGTAAGTAGGTGGCGCTCTTCAACAATGTCCATGTTGAAATTGAGGCACGAACAATACCCAGCACACCTGTTCAGATTAAAGCTGGTAGATTCGCCAAATTGTACATGTGGACAGCACACATGTGATTTAAATCATGTTTTCTTTAGTTGCGGAAATCACGTAGTAGCAACCCACAAATTAATTACAAAGTTAATGAAACTACAATGTTCAATTACCCACATTATATCCATACTGTCTTTTAACAACAAGCACATTATACGATATATTAATACAATATCTAATAGACACTAAAATTACAATTTGATTAACTGTCGCGAGATTAATATCTATAACCTTTTGTTATATTACTTATATCCCTTTAATGCCGTCCTAAAACCGTGGGCAACCATTGTGTAGTAAAGAAAACCTGACCGCCAATTTCTCCTGTTTTTAAACAATACAAAAATTCAAATAACACATCTATCGATGCGTTGAAATATTCTCCAACGGAAAAGCTGATTTTCTCCTTTAAAATTTGGAGAATTGGATGGTGGAACGCTTTTTCTTACAATTAAATCGAACCTTTTGTATCGCCAGGTAAAAAATATTTGGTTACTCCTTGTAAGTGAAACTCCTCAGTATAGAAATGTTCAAATTACCCTTACAACTTAGAGTTTTACCAGTCAACAAAGGTACGAATTAATTGTCATTAAACCTTTTACCGGTTGCAGTCTTATTTATAATGTTAGAGCCCCATATTAACCAATTTGGTGCACAACTTTGATTAATAAAAGTGTTTTTTAAACGTAACTGTCCACTTCAAATATAGCGCAATGAAACGTTCCCCGCAATAATTTTACTCTGAAAAATACTTATGTAATTAAGATTTTTTTAATTAATTGTTTCAATCGGTTTGTTGCGTGGTATGCGCATTCTGGCATTGGGTACCTATTTTTACTTCAGTCTTATTCGATTGATTTTGTCTATCAAAATTTGTTAATTTGTATATGTTCTATGTTACGTTTAATCGAGCCCAAATTACGACCTATGTAAGAGTTTTCATGCTAAATTTTTCTGTTGGAACCTAGGGTTATGCCAGGCCTTTAAAAAAAGGTTTGTAGCATATGTCCTTGGAAATGTGGGTTGATCAAGGCCTTTGTCCTTGAAAAATTATATTAATTTCGTATAAAAGATTTGGTTAGTATCTCTGTTTAATTGAACTAACTGGAAAGTTTCATACTTAATATGTACAATTCTAAGGGGACTAATGGGTGGTAAAATTGAGGATGACCTTAACCTTCAAGATTATTCCAAGGGCAACTACAGAAATTTCAATGAGACCCTGAATTTTGAACTCGAAAATGAAAAGAACGGGAAATTATTCACCGAAAGAAATGTACAGAAAACTACAAAAATGTCGAAGCAATTACTGGAACTGAAAATCAAAAGGAAATTTGACCCAAACCTTGGAGGGTTCCGTCAAAAATTCTGAAGTTGATCTCCCTTGGAACTGTACAACTTTGGTTAGGACCGTTTATTGTTCGTTGAAGGTTGAATGATTAAATGTAGCATTGTAAATACTCCAACTAGAAACGCGCAAAAAAATTGTTGCGCATGCGCAGACCTTATTTGTAAACTAATTCTTCTGAAATTTCAGCGTAAGATGATTCTTATAAATTCAAATTGAAAAACGTGTAAAAAAATGGATTGTGCAGTGCTAAGTTTTTTATTTGTAACCAAATTTTTCACTAAAAGATGCTAGAAAAGATGCTTATTATAAATAAAAAACAAACGTACTTGTAAAAAAATAGATCGGTCACGTTCAGATCTATTTTTCGTCCTTGAACTAGTTATAAAAGCAGATTGAAAAGCTAGAAAATGGATTGTGGGCGGATTTTTCGGAAACTAAAAAATTGGGCTGGTGGGTAACTATTTATTTTCGCAAAACTGTTACCGTGAAAAGACACTTTTGTAAATCTTTTGATTACTTTTCAACTTGTTCACAAAGTAACAATTTAAGAAATTCAAAAAATGTTACTCCTGCATAACAAAAAAAAAGATCCCTAATCGTTTTCTTGTGAAATGATTTTTTGAAATTGAAGTGTTGTGTCCAAGTGGTCAAGGTGCTTGACCGCCCTACACTGGTTTTACCAAATAGCGCGTGCGAGCATTGCGGAATGGTTGGAAGTCTAGACCATCATCTTCTTTGAATGCAAAAAATTTGAAAAACAGCAGAAACAATTGGGTCATGAAAAATATAGGGTCCTTACCATGTTATCTGAATTCTTGTATATAATAACGAACACGCCTTTTCATGCTTAATAGAATTTTTAGCAGATGGAAATAACACTTTGTAAATCACTATACATAATGAAACTGGTTGAATGACCACTGGTCCAAACCATAAAAAAAGCAAAAGATTATACAGGGTGCCCATTATGTATGGAATATAGTATATATCGCTTAATATCGACTGTATACAAAATTTTCCTATATGAAAGTTCTTTATCATTTTATTTCCCATAATAAGGCGGCGTTCCATTGTTTTTATTTCAGAAATGAATAATGAAAAACAATTGATTTTTTAAAATAGCAATGCATACTTTCATTAGGCTCATTTGATAGATATTTTTATTCTCTTTTCAATAACGTAACACGTTAGCACCCGGCGTGTTGAAGAAATTAATTTTTTTTCAAGCTTTTTGTGATAGGTTATGGCACTGCCTTGAAGTTAATGGTGGACATTTTGCGATGAAAACCATTTTACATTTCGTTTTGTGTTTAAGGTTTAATAAGAAACCTTCATTTATATTATTTTGATGTAAGATATCTGGAATCAATATTATTGATCTAATTATGAAAAAATTTTAAAATGCTGTTTAATATCGGTACTAACATGTTATATCATCGAAAAGAGCAAAAAAATCTATCAAATGAGCCTAATGAAAAGGTGCACTGCCAATACAAAAAATTCAATTGTTTTTCGTTACTCCTTTTTTTTCTGAAATAACCACTGAGCTGCCTTATTATGGGAAATAAAATATTAAGCAAGTTTCATATAGAAAATGTTTATCTAAATTCGATTCCATACATAATGGGCACTACTGTCTATGCTACATCCACACCCCTTTTAGCATGACAATTCTGGTATTTTCAAATCTTTTAACGTCTCTATTGCATACAGAGACATGCCCAGACATTCTGCAAGGCATAATTAAAAAGAACCTGTCTCGCTCGAAACTACCACGTCGTATATATCCACAATGTAGGAGGGTAATAGAAGAAATTGATTCCATTTTTCCGATACTCAAAACATCCCCAATCCCGTATTATATATTACGGTGATCCCCGGCATGTTTTGTTAAATGTTCTTCACAGAGACAAATAAGTGGCGGGTTTTAAACGATTTGGTAAGCGGCGTACAGCGCACAAGTATACGGGAAAAAAGCTCGCGTCACGTATTTAAAGCGTCGCAATTTAATAACATTAAAATACATACTAAAATTTTGGCACATTCGCCTCGTAAGACTAACAATAATATTATTCTTCAAAAGTTGCTAATTAACTCGAAATCCATAAAATAATTATAGCATTCGTAATTTGCTCGATAGATTTACGTCGCTACTGTTCGGAACGCGTTCATTTTAATAATATACCCCATATATTCGTATTCATATTGCGTAAATTATTTTGAATATAGTCAACAAAGTTTGTAATGTTCACGTACAATATAGCTGACGGAATAAGGCACTCTGGCACAGCGAGACGCCAGATTGAACCCGCCCCGGCACCTGCGACACTCGTTTACTACCGAACAATTGAAATCCATTGTTTTATTATTATTTGGTATTAATACTAATAGTTTGTCTTGATCGTTGAAATATTTTACTAAGCGTCGATGTTATACCTGACCTCGGGGATAAGCGTCGGTTCCTGTCAAATTCCTACCTAAATTGTTTCACTCTCATCTGCTCCACGAAACAATTACCCCTTGAGGGTAAACAAAGTAAAGTTATATGAAGTTAATAGGGTTAAAATTTGCTTTCAGGTGCCAGAATGGTGGAAATCGGTACGTCGTTGGACCGATTCGACGGTACGAGTTTTAAATAGGCGCTGCGTTTCCAGAGTTTCGAACATGAAGGCCGCCGCAGGACCACTTCTTTTGTGTTCCCTTTTAAATGTTGTTTCTGCCACAGGTATTTTACATGTAGTCGGTAATGATATAAATTCTTGCGTAAAGTATTTAATTTTGGCATCAATTTTGTTTTGTTGTGATAAATATTTTAATCGTCAAATTCCTTTCCGTTCGGAAGTATCAAATCTTGTCCGTTTTAAGTTTAAAACCTGAATATTAGAAAAGAATTTCAATGTGCTCTGCCGAATATTAATCTATTGTGTTGTAATCTTTGTTCCCGCTTCGCTCAAATACATTTTTCTCATATATTTCTTATACAGAACAAATCCGGCGTACACAGTCGTAGTGCGAGAGTTTTCGGGAAATAAATAATTAGTATTTATTAGTAGCTAGTAAATGTTTAATTTTAACGATTTCTTAAGAGTTTTATCGTTTTATTATACAGGAGAGTATTCCTGCACAGAAACAGTGAAACCTTCTACGTCACCTCTTTGTATCTCGGGATAATCGCTGCGAGTATCTCCGCTTGTCTGATATTTACAACCAACAAGAAGTCCGCAATTAATTACAGATTAAGAAGCACCGCTCTAGAAGACATTTGCTTTAAATTTCGGTAATACGCACGGATGTATAAGATTTTAACCAAACTGTTATACAAACAGCTTAATCCAGTCCTACAATTTTATAATTACCTACGATTAAAATTTTGAGGAAAACTGCGGAGAAAAATCGATGACGAAGAGAAGGGAAAAACGCATGTGGAGAAACTGAGCTAAGGTGAAAGTTCTATACGATATTGGCATCTTCCATTACATTTACACAGGTTATAAGGAATTATTTGTTGTATAAATAGGAATTTATGGTGGAAGCTGGAATATTTGTTCCTTAATATCTGTGCATATTTTGACAGAGATTAATGATTCAAGAAATTCCATAATTACGCTGATCGAGCAGCTAACGAAATTGCAAAAATTTTCTATTTTGCTTATATTAAAAAGTTGCCGGAATGTATACCAAACACAATTACTGTGGAGATTATACTGCGGAATATAAGCCACCTTATTATTAACGTAATCTGTAGGTGTTTACTAAAAACTACCGAAACACGTAATCGTGCGATGTTGACGGTACTTTAAAACTGGTAGTTTCATATGGGATTGTTCGTGTGCTTTCGGCAGCGCACCCATTTTAATAACAATATAACCTTATTAGACATAATGTCTCAATTCCAAGGGACAATTCTGTTCTACATAAGTGGTAGAACTGCAGAACTTGATAATACGCACAGGGAAAACAAACAACCCCTATAGATTTTGAAATGCAAACACAAAAAAAGACGTTACCATAATGTAAAGAATAGAATAGTAGGACGGCCTTAAGGATAAAAACGGAAACAGTTTGGGCATCGAGATTTCGTAGTTCTGGACGCGATAATTTGAAAGGGTGGCTAATTATGCCTCTTCCATCTATTTTCATACATTACCCCATATTGGAAATTCATTCAAAAATAAATTTGAAACCAATGACTTCTCTCACAACTATTCTACACGAGGAGCAAAAAAAAATAAAAACGCCCTATTATAAACTAAGTAGGTCTAAAAATAACAGTCTAAGGGTCGACTTATAAAATATCGTTCCTGATTGTATCAAACCTTACAATTTTTTTAAATTTAAAAGAGTCGTTAAGGCGCACTTATTAAGTCATTCTTTTTATAACGTTACTGAATATTTACATACGCCTTGGAGAACTATTCAATAATTTTAATGATATTTATTTATTTCAGTGTTTGTTTACTTTAATGTTGGGTACCTGTGTAGTAGTATTCTCTTTAGTCATTTTTACCTTTACTTGTTTATATTTTATCATTGTTTTGTCTCTTTTTAACTAAAATTTTTAATTGTTTATAATCTATATTATTCTGTTTTAGCCACATGGTCTGTCTAGCTTTTATTTATTTGAAATTTTAAACTGTTTTTATTATTCTTTTTATATATATGCATTGTACTAATTTACTATATTTTCTGACGTGTCAAAACCTATTTATGGTATACGGACAAATAAAGATTGATATACTGAAAAAACTGTCGTGAGAGTTAACGGATTAGGCTGACTTTCTTAACAACAGTAATGATGCACTAAAATCAGATGTAAAAAACTCAAACCGTTACCTTTAGTCGTGAATTTTGCCAAATGGGCTCACGAGGGGCTCAGATTTAATATTTAATAAAAAGATGTCAAAGAAAAGATTTTTAACCGTTTTTGAGATGTGGAGGAACATACAATACACACCGACAGACAAACAGAGCGATCGCTATGGGCTCATTTTTGTCACCTAATGAAGTATGTGGAATATATTTTTGTCAGATTTCTTTTGCAATTGAGGGTGCTAAGTTAAGTTTAAGCTAGAACCGTCCAAATAGGTAAACTGTATTTAGACTTGAAATCAACGTGTAAACAAATATAAAAAACGAGCTGCTGGGTATGGCTATAGCATGTGCAAAACCAAATTTTGAACCTGGCGCTATACATTTGCTTTTATTCCAAGTGGATATGTATCAAATTTCATTTAAACTCCTCCATAAATAAGAAAGTTGGCACTGCGCATGCGCAAAACCAAACTTTGAAACTGACGTTAAATTTGCTTTTTTCCAAGTGGCTATGTATCAAATTTCATTTACATTCCTCCATAAATAAGAAAGTTGGCACTGCACAGGCGCAAAACCAAATTTTGAAACTGGCTTTTATTCCAAGTGCCTATGTATCAAATTTCATTTAAATACCTTCATAAATAAGAGAGTTTGCAATTCGGTTTATAAATGGTCGAGATGCGAACAGGGCATTGTGAATGCTGATCGATTAGGCTCAACTTTTGGAATTGCGTTTGATATGGCTAAAGTTATGCGCATATTGAATGTCATACAATTCGGTTCATAATGTCAAAAGGGCTTTCTTTATTTTTTGGCATAAGTACATTGTCAAATCACGAACTCCGATCTAAAAATTTGATAAAGAATCCACCTACAAAATTTCATCGTCATCGGTCCATTCGTTTACGAGATATCGTGCTAACGGACGGACGAACGTACGGACAAATGGACAGACACCGTAAAATTATCAACTCGCTAGGAGCTCGTTAATAAACTGTAAACGAGGATGGCGGAATAGCTTGCTAACTTATTACCATAATTACTATGTTATTAGTAAGAATTAATATATTCATTAATTTATAAACCAGGAGTTTCGAAATAATTCCTTTGGATCAAAAGCGTGGAGTATGATAAGCAAGAAGAAAGGTACTTGGAAAGCTTTGAAATGTGGTTGCGACGGAAAAAGGAACAAGTGGACAGAAAGAGGATGTTTTGAGAAAGGCGGGCGCGGAAATTAGTTTTTTTAAGATCAAGGCGAAGACGGATAGGAGTGTGGAATTGTGGATACGACATATTTTCTGTTTGATGAGAAGGATAATTGAAGAAAAGATCAACAGCAGAAGGGCAACAGAAAGACAAAAAACTGGACTACTCACAAATATAATGGGAAGGAAAAGTTACCACCAAATGAAGCTCAGGATAGAAGAAAGTGGAAAAATAGCTGACTTGGACAGTTGCACCTAATACATAATATACAGGGTGTAGCAACTCTGACCCCTTAAATCATAATTCCTGTACAATAAAAGATACCGTAGAAAGTCTTAGAGCAAAATTGTACACAATTACCGGCGCCATGTTTATAAAAGATTTTTGATCACCAGAGGTGTGCAGTATTGCTGTGGCGTCGTTTTTTAAATGGAACACCTAATATTTTATTGCAGATTTGGAAAGTACTTTAACGATTTCGCTGTTATAACCCTTTTTCCTCAAACTTTGACAGGTTTTCGAATTTTTTTGAGGCGGTTAAGTTTTGAATTGAGGCCTAGACTAAGACCTCTTCCACTCTCACATAATTTTTTAGGTACATTATCTGAGAAAAAAAACAAGTTGAAACGCCAATTCCGAACCCAAGTCTGCCATGAAGAAACAAAATATTTTCAATTGTCAAAATGAATTACAATTAAAAATTTTTTGAGTGTTAAACTAAAACGCCTGAACGGTAAATGTCTAAGATTCAGCGGTTATGACCGGAAACGTATTAATACCGGCTCCCAATTTCAGGGCGAGCGGTTGATTTATACCAATCTCGTCTTCGGTTCGTTCGGCATTGGTGTGAACTCAGTATTTCGTAACCGGAATCGTATAACGAACGACCCAGAATTTCGGACGAGCGGTTGACTTAATACATGTTCCTGATTTTTCTAACGGTTTCCTTTTCTGAGTATAGAACCCTAAAATGACCTCAGTGATAATTTATTTTCATTTAAAGCGTTTGTCTAACTTCCAATATCGTAAATTGCATTTTATCAACTGATAATTGGAATTATTAAATTTTCCTAATTCAAATTAATACGTGAAATTAACATGAAAAAACGTGTATCAACAACTACGAAACTAATAAGAAAATGAAAGAATAGGCTCTGAGCGCAATATAATACCTTAAGTATTACCCTTCGCGTTATGTAGGTAATTTTGGTTTCAAATCTAAACGTCTTAATTTAGCATAAGGTTTTTTTAAATTAAAAGGTCATTTTGGCCTGTTTCTTCTACTCAACATTTTATCGCCATCGTTTTTTTCCTCTTTAACACCCTTTCTTTTCTTAGCTTCGTCTCGATTAAATAAATTCCTATCATATCTTCATTAAACACCTTTGCGAAACTGGTCGATAGTAGCTTTTTTAATATACAAAATTTAATGTTACTGTTACGCATTCTTCACTTTATACAATTTTTTTTGCTTTTATTCCGTAAATTTAGCTTTTTCTTGTTTTGCAGTTGATCCTTCTATTGAATTCCGTAGTCATTTCCTTTATACCTTTTTTTGCGTTTAATTAAAATTTGTTTCCTCCTTCTGTAAAGTTATCCCATTTCCGCATTAACCCCCTCCACGTTTAAGATAGGTACCGGGTATCGGTTTAAAATAAGTAAAATGCTTCCTTTCTTACAGCTCGTTTGCTGTTTTCTACTATTACAGATCCAAAAATTATATGACCTAAAAAAAGGGCGCGGCTAAAGTATTAACCTTATTGGGTTAATAAGGCTAATACTTTAGTCGCGCCCTCGGAACTCTAAAAGAATTTTTTAAGTCATAATTTTTGGATCTGTAAGAGAAGAAAACAGAAAACGGGTTGTTCCTAAAAACCATAGCGAAAGCTTCAAACCCGTGGAGACTCCAATGTGATAAGGTTAGCTATGGTTTTTAGGAACTGATACCAAAAATGGCATCCTTGAATGGGATTACGCAAACCATTCTGATCGCACACGAATTTATCATCAGCATCAGATTAACACTTATAAAAATCGAACACAGGGAGAACTTCCGCTTGGTCCATACGAGTAATGTGCAATCATGCCCAAGATCCAATTTGACTAGACTTTGTATACACTGTGTTTCTTATTATAATGATTGATTGTGGTGCAGGGTGGACGAAGTTTGATCGAAAGGGAGTAAACTGATCAAGTGTAGCCACTGCCAAATCGAGCGCGCGAGTTAAGTGTCCTTCCCCCCTTCCATATTTGGCAAATTGATAACTGTGTTCGATTGGATATCGCCGTTCAATAGGAGACCCGACTATCAATAAATAAAAAGTAATGAGCAAAAAAAAGATTAAGTAACATTCGCATCTGTTATTTATAATCGTATTAGGACTTCAAACGTTTTATTGATTTCGCTCAATTAACAAAAAAAGTTTTCGAAAAGGGAGATCGTCCTATTAATTGTGGGTTGATGTAAATGCAAACAAAATGGAAGGTAGACTCGACTTTGAATATCAATCTTTATTACGTCTCTCGCCGCAAAGAGAGGAAGGGTGCGAAGTTGTACTTGTAAGCGAATATTAGCTGCGTATTCGAATTCATCTCCAAGAAAAAATTAATGAGAACATATACCGGCGACATTATGGGTTATTGTTGCAACCGTTTTTTTTTCATTCTTACCCCTTGAAAGGTTACTTCCTAAGTAAATAAATTCATTACTCGGATATGGAGGGAGGCGCCCTTCTGCTTTGTAATTGCGTTTTAATATAAATTCTTTAAGTTGTAGTATGATAATTAAAAATAATGTAGAAAAGTACAACTATTCTCTTTCAAGATGAGCTTTTATGCTTTAAACTCACAATAAACACGAAAAAATAATCGTTCATTTATAGGAAGTGCCGAGGACAAAAGATGTTCAGTTTACCATTAAATTGATTTTAACAAGCTACAACCATCTCGACAGTTTTTAAAGAGCTTATTTAAACCACTACTGGGTAAATTTTTTTAAAAGGATAATTTATTCCCAAGTACATTTTTTTATTATAAAAAGCGCTTACTCCACCACAATTATTGTGGTTTAAATGAATTAGTCAAACAGTAACCCGTTTTAAAATGATTACGCTGATATAGCGAAATTATTTCTCTTTTCCATATTAAAATTTTACGTTCACTCTTATAGATTGTGAATGTAAGCTTTTAATTGCTAATTGAATGTCTTAAAAATATTCAAATTGTGCCCTATTCAGATGGGGTTAAATATATTGATCTGATAGTTTCGGTGAATTGTCGGCGGAGCCCATTTTGTACTTGTCCCGTATACATGTTAATGGTAATTAGAACGAGAAATAAGCACATTGTTTTTGATGCTCAAGCAGAATATACGCGCGACAATCTAAAAATCGATAAGGTCACATTTTATTAGGCACCTACAGACAAGACACCCTTTTGCCTTTTTATATACACGGTACAGAAAGGAGTAATTACTTATTTCAAAGTTTAATCCTTATTTAGTGTGTTCCAGCTAAAGTCGGGTCGGCACTATTTGCTATTGTCTTAATATTGGAGTTAGGAAGTTTGTTAATTTAGCACCGCACCTATGAAGCATTTTCTCACTAATCAAGATATTCTGCAAATAGTATTTTTTATTAGAAATAATATTTTTGCATTAGATTATGCATAGACTACGAATTAATAATCTACAGACCATTAGAGAATATTTCAATCGATACAACAAAAATAAGCAAAACTATCGCCTGTGGATTCTGGATGACCCACTCCCGCATGGGAGATCGCAGAAGGCGATGGATGGGCAGGCGATCCTAACCGTCAATTCCACCACACCTAACTAAGAGAAATAAAAAATAAACTTAAAGAAATAAAAGTACTCCATTATCAGATACTAAGAGATTTTAGGGCGCGAGCTGCAAAAACTCTTTCTGTTGTTTTCCGCGCTACGGTGAACTTTGGAGACCAAAACCAAATTCACATTTTAGTATCTATGTTGTAGATTGAACAAATTACCGACAAATATTCAAATTTTTTACTTGAAATTTAAATTTTAATTTTCTTCAAACCCGAACGTCGTATCTCCGAACTTATGGTAGGATATGGGACTACATACAAATTTCATTTCCTTTAAAAAATCTTATGTACCCACCACATTGTACTTAGGTTTTTAAAACTTTCTTAATAAAAATGATGTGTGCGAACAATTCGAGCCGGGACAATTCGTACCCCTTAAACTAGCATTCCTATAATTTGCACAGCAATAATTCGAGAGGGTAATTTTCCCATTCTGAACATATTTCGCATCCTCATTATGAGCATACGGCAAATCAGCAGCAAGTTTGTAAACTTTCACTTTCGAAGAAATCTTAAAATTGTCTTTACAGAGTGTCTCTAAACTATTGTAGGTTATTACCTTACTTAATAATAATTTTCTTTAGAAGAATTTTGTATATTTGACAATACATGAAAATTAAAATTCTTATTATTCTCCTCGTTTTAAACAACCCTCACAAGTCACACTACATTCCCCACATTACCCCCATTCCAATATTAAATTAAAATCTTTCTGGGCGCTGAATCCTGCGTCCTTATCTAGTAACTTTTGGTTTTTGAGATAGCTTAGAGGTGGACTTTTCTTGGTTTGTTGATTGGTCCTCATTTAAGAGAAAAACAGGCTTCAGTCGGTCTATCGATACACGAACTTGTCGAATTAAAAAATGTTTATCTTTCCTTGCTAAAACTTTATAAGATCCATCATATGTTGGTCGCAAACCGGTTCTTGAATATATATGATGAGGACCATAATTCTTTATGTACAAAGATTTGCCTATTACTAGTGGGAACAGGTCGAAACATGTTCATTTTAGCGTCTAGTTTTTAAACAAGGCGGTTAGATCGTCCGATCTCTCGTCCGCTCGCTCGCTCGATGTCTTCATGTCCATCGGTTTAAAAGAGAACGGATGGACCGATTTTGTAGGTGGAGTTCAATTCATATTTGTATATCGAAGTTGGTGAATTGGCAATGTATGCTAAAAAATAAAAAATTCCCTTTTGACATCTCCGTTAGTTATGAACCGAATTGCATGAAATGTTGTACCTAGGCACCTAGAATAAAAGTAATATGAACTGCATGTTTTGGACGGGAGTAAGTCACTTAATGCCGTGCGACTGCGAACCTAGGGAGAGCTCGGTATTATTAAAGCGCATTTAATCGTAACTATGGCATTATCGGAAGTGTCTATGTTATGTTATTACTCAAAACGGGGTAGACATCGATGAAAATGGGAATAAAATTAAAAACTCTAAACCTTCCCCATACTTCTAAATTTATTGACAATGAAAATCAAAGAGGGGTACAGTAATTGTGACATTGGTTGATCTTGCTTCTCCCCCCATCACGACTAAAATTGTGGTAACTGTGATTGAATTCAGTACATAGATTGTCCCATTAAAGATATTGAAAACGTATTGTGTTGGGCACTCCCTGCATATTTTTACAGTTTTGAGTAGCCCTGATTACAAATAACATTATTTTAATTCTTGATTGACACTTTGCACTATTGAGTAGATCGTGTGCTGACAATTTTCCCCCAGCCCATTTCTCTCTCGTCATAGTTCGCTCCCGGAATAATTCGCAACGGGATAATATTCACCTACGAATTTCGCGTTCTCCAAAAGTATGCAATAAAATGTAAATACCGCACTTTATAGAAAAATGTTATTCATAAAATGGCCGTTATCTGTACTAAAATTGCAGGTGAGATCGATTTTTTAAATTACAGGATAGGTATACATATTGCCCGTTTATTTGATATAGGGTTCCCGTGTTCCAGAACATAAAATATTAACACCTCTTTATAAGAAAAAACTAAAAGCCGCAAAAACTGCTTTGAATAATGCAAGGCAGTTCAGCTTTAATGTATTTTGAAAAATTTTTTTAAAATACGCAATTGTAACCGGTTTGTCTGTCCGTCGTTTGGCCGTACTACTACAATCATCGCTATAGCGTGGAATAAATTCATTTCTAGCGTTATTATGTACTATTAGAAAAAGATCTAAAACAAGTCTAAGTCTATTATTCTTAATCTGGCAATTTATAGTATGATAATACTTCTCTTGAATCTGAAACAGCCTCTTGAAATTTTTAAATTACAAAGGGGGTCATGTGGCACATTATTGGAAAGGGATCTTAATGCTGGGTTTAGCAATATATACAGAATTTATAGTTAAGAAAATTAATTTTAAAGGTGCAAAATTTAAATAACCTCCATCATTATTACTCAAAATGAAAATATACTTTGTAGGTATAGGGTTTTGTGATGGAAACATACTCTAACGTTTCCATCATCAGAATTAATTTCCTCATTCACGTTTCCCCCAAATAGGGAACAAACAGGGAATTAAATTTTTTTATGTACCGGGTGACCCAAAAAGACTGTTCCTCGGTTATATCTCGGGAACCGTTTGTCGTATGACTTAGGGATAAAAAAAATTATTAGGTAAATCGCTTATGAAGAATCGCTGGGAAATATTTTCAAGTTCTAAAAATGACCACCAGAGGGCGTAAGCGCCATCTTAAATTTTAAAATTGCATTTTCTTTAAATTTCGCATAATAAACTAAACATTCTTTTTTCACATTTTTAAAGAGAACCAGTTTAACTATCATTTTCGTAAAAACAAAGACTCAGTTATTTGGGCAACAAGAATCAACCAAAATATAGTTAATTTAGTTGAATCCTTCTCCGCCAGGGAGCTAGGACTTTTGACACTATGATCCAAAATTATAAAAAATCAAAAAAATCAAATTGAATGATATGACTTTTTCTATATGAAAAAGGAAATGAAAGAAAAGTGGCCAGTGAAAACCGTTTTTCAAAATCTCGTTCCTAACCTCAAATATTGGGAAAATGAGATTAATTAATTAATTAATTAAAATGCTTAAATTGTATCTTATTTAACGTATTTCCGGTATTTGTCTATGGCGCGAAAGATTGGTAGGTAGGCCTTGGAAAATTTAACAAATGAAACATGATGTATTATAAAATAACAACAGCCGTAATTTGTAAATTATTCTGCTGTGTTTACATTCAGAAAGTCCAGTTTTTTGAATTTGTAATCTTTTCTAAAATGCCGATTTCTAACCAAGAAGCATTTAATATAATCAAATTTTTTGAAACGTGTCTTTCGTTATTATTTCATCGATTGCGTTTAGTAGAGGAACCGAACAGAATTGCTTTACGATATAGCTCTGAAGACGTCTATTCGATCTTAAGAAATAGCTTGGCAAAAATCAAGTTTACTCATTACCAGTTTTCATTCCAGCGTTAAAACAGATTAGACACAAAAATAATACAAATTGAAGTAGGTGGGAATTTTGAGGATACTTTCACACTTTTTACTTACGAGGGAAGTTTATTATGTAATTTAGCTTACAATTAATGCAAACGATAAAAGGGCAAAGTTATAATGATATTGAAAGAATTTACCGATCGAACACAAACTTTTGGCTTTAGCGGCCTCGTCGCTTCTTCTCGCTTATTTAAACAACTAGGAACATGCCATCGCCTCGTCCATTTTAAAAACTTGGAACATAGTTTAGACTTTGCCAACGTTTTGCGTAGTTGGCGGTTACAGGAAGCAAATTTTGAAGTTTGTTCGAATTTCACCTTTTAAACGCGATCTCAAATGATGGCATAGTTTCACACTGCAGAAACACAAAAGTTCCCAAATGACCTAAATAGTTCCCCTTGATTTATGATGCATAAAGGTGTTTTTAACTCTGGTTCAAATGTATAAGAAGGATTTAGGGAATACAGTTACTCAAACGTTTTTGATTTTTTTTCTCATCATATACCTAAACATTTAGTACATTTTTACATTTTTTTTTCCGTTGGATTATTCGGTAAAGGGTTCATCTGGGAAATTACTTTCTGTCTCCTACAATTTTTTGCAGATGTGACTGGTGACACTAAGAAACGTGTGTACATTGCATTTGAAACGAATACAAAATTGAGTTTCTGCAGCAAAACTGCCATCATCAGTCAGATGGCAGTTTTACTATAGAAACGCGTTTTTGTGCTGTTCTTGGTTCGTTACATTAGTTTTGTGATTCGTTGTACCTGTTTCGGTTTAAATTTCTTCATTATCGCTTTTGATTTTTTCAGAAATAAGGACGAACGAATGTGAATTTCAACATCAAAGTTCAATTGTTCATTATATAGGCTTTCATTGTTACGTTATGATTTATGATATTTCAAAGTAAAAATAGTACATTCGCGCATTTGTAAAAATTTTACTTTTGATGGTTAGCAGTAATTGAGCAGACTTCCAGCTAATGACTAATACCCGAACAAAACTTCCAAAAAATTGGCATGCATGTATATGTAAAGACCTTATTTTACTCAGCATAAGAAGCAGGGATTCTTATAATGGGAAGCTTTAACAAAGGTACAGTGCATGTCATCGATCTCTGCCTAATCTTAGAACCGAAAAAGCCAATTTTGAATAATAAATTGTTGAAAATATCAAAAGCTCGTGGGGCATTCAGCCACGAATGGATTTGGGTGTAATTAGTAATTTTGTGCGCTCAATGGTATACTTAAAAGGAAGTTTACAGGTATCTTTACATTGTGAAACTACCCCTCAGTTTTTTTCTTATTAAAGTGGCCGATGATACTATGATTAGTCGACATTTTTTATTAATTTATAATTTGGACCATCCTCTATCCGCCGTCAATGAGTGTTGTATAGAATATATTTTGTATTACTTTGAACATTATTTCTGGTTACCGCACCTTTCATAAACTTCATTATTGTGATCACATTTTCAATATTAAGACACTCTCATATTTTTAGTTATTTCAGTTTATTAGGCATCACAAAATATTGAGAGGTGCTATATACCTCTTAGTACCCCAACTTGCCTAAATCCGTTTCCAGTGTACCTTTATGTGCCATTTTGCAAATATTGGGCTACGACGAACGCATATTGGTTTCCAAACTTGTTAGGGTTCACTGTATAATGGCTAAACTATCTACTTGAGTATGCCTTTTTTCTTGAATTTTGTTAAAAAATTGTGTCATCGTTTCTGAAATTCCATCATATTACGATGCAAAAGGCTATCAGAATTGAAAGGGTAGTTTGAACAATTAAGTTCGCTAATTTTCTTGCCCCCACCTCCTCCCTTGTTATTTAGTTCTAATCGGTGCAGGGGCAGTTTTATCCTTCTCTTCCCAGTCGGATAACAGCATCGGGCATCGCTGACGGTACTCTTCCATTGTTGCTTTCCCTTTCTACACATATCACACCCGTATCTCGGTTTCTCTAGTGTCTACTATATGGTTGATCGTGCCGTGTCATTCAAGCTTTGCGTTTCTTTAGCATGAGCTTAATTATATTGTCCTTTGCAATTTCCTTTCTGATTCTGAGTAATTATCTCTTATAGGTTCATCTTTCACATTCCAGGACTGTGTGGCCTTCCCAAACTCTCTCCCCGCAGTCCTGTTACTTGGCTTTCTCTTTATTCTGTGCAGGTACACGCGGTTTACCCCACGCCCGGTTAGGGACTGTACCAGATGATATCCAAGTTCCTCATATTTCCTCTTCACCAAACTCTCCACTAGCAATCTCAGCAGGATTGTCTCCGCTATCACGAAAAGGTTCTTGGTGACCACTGTTCCGTAGACAGAGCCATCTTTCGCTGCACTCATACTTCTCATCCATATTACGTTGTTGCAAGAACTCTCCTCTTCCTTTCCTTGGGACCACCATTATTCCTTAGTAGCATTTGCAGAGGGTTGGTTGTTTATGTTGCCTTCTCACAGACTTTATCTGCGTGTTCTATGAATTTACGCTTTGATCCAATCTTACGCCTAGTATGTCAAGATTCTTTCCAATGGGATGCGAGCTCCGCCCACTTCTAGATCGTCCGGTGTAAGTTTTCTACGTCTAGCTATCAAAACTCTAATCCCCTTCCCTTCAACTAAGTTTGTATATTAATTGCTGTTGCTCCACTTTCACTACTGACTCATTTAGACCCATGTCCACCACAATTATTGATATCATCCGCGTACGCGACACTTCTATTCACAGCATCCCGTCGTAAGCTATGCTCCACAGGAGTGGGTCTAGGGCCGATCCCTGTGGGACCCCGCCTTGCACTTTAAAGGCGTAAGTCGTCCCACTAATTTCCCGAGATATTTTGGTGCGTTGGTGCGATCTAGTTGTTGTAGTATTGTGCTGGTTGCCATAGTACTAAAGGCATTCTTAACATCAAGAGAGGCTATCACAGCCACCTCCCTTGTTATGCTTGTTTCGTTGAGTTCTGTAATTTTTCCAAGCGCGTCTCATGTTTTCCGGTAATGCTATATGCTTTATGTTTTCCCAGATGAAATCTGCCTTACCGAACCCGGTTACTTCTAAGGGATTAGTAATACCGTAGCCTTTTTTCACGCATAGGGATATTGGCCGGAGTTTATAACAACCTCGAACGCTCCTATAAACACGTTCGTTGCCTCCCGGACCACCTTTGCTATCGTTCTCTATTTATTTCCTCCGCTCCTATCTAGTTCCATCCAGTTCTGCATACTACTCCTGCTCTCTTGCTCTCTCCCTTTCTTATATAAGGAAACGTAGCAATCCAATATTATGCCCTTTCCCATACGCCACTGTCCAATTCGTCGCAGTCTTTCTCAAGATTTCTTCTTATTTTCTATAATTTCTTTAGTTCCATGCGATGTGCCTTATATTCCGCGTTTCTCTTTCCTGCTCCTCGTTGTTTGGTTCGACACCCTCCTTCGTGCTGCAATGCATATTTGTCTCATAGCGACTACCTGTTCGTCCCACCAGTATGTTGCTCTTGGGTCCGTTAACTTGGCCCCCCCACTGAGGGATTTAATAGTCGTATTATTTTAAAATGAATGCGCTCGTAATGCGCTCATATGCGCCACCGATAATAACTGTTGCGCCATTATGGTTTTTTAGAAATCCGAAAAAACATTGGAGGGGGGGGGGGGGGCTACGTTGCCGTACGTCGCTTGCAACTAGGTCATGCGAAATGCGCCGTAAAAGTTAGATATCCTTGCACCATTCTTGTTTTTTGGTTATCCTTAGATATATTTGGGAGGGGCCAAGTGAACGGAACCCTCCATAACGCATTTTGCTACCGGTATTTGTGCCACTCGATACATCTGGTTATGCGCTCAATTGCGCCACTTGAATTAAAGGTAGGGCCATTATGGTTAAGCCATAAAAAATTTTTAAAGAAGGGGGGGGGGGGAAACAACGTTTTCAAAAGTTACGTTTTTAACATGTTTTTTTTACTACATCGTACCTTTCATCATGCGCTAAAATGCGCCGTAAACAAAAATCTTTGCGCCATTATAGTGTTTCAGACACATTATACAGGGTGTTTTTTTGGGAGCTTTAGTTAAACGTTTCTGGGAAAGTAAAATAGTAGGTTTTTAAAAATTTGTACTTAGGAGTTACTCCGAAGGCCGAATCGATGTAAAACATTTTCAAAACGCACGCACTTCCGGAAATACCGGAAGTGGTTAGTAACTTCGTTACTTTAAATAGCAACGCCTAATCTTTATTACATTTTTGAATTGTACGCGAAATTTCAGTTCTTTTGATATCCACATGTCGATATCTACCATTTATGGTTTTTAAGTTATTTTGACTTTAAGAAAAGAAATGGCGAATGCAGATGGTACTTTGATAATTGATTACTTGAAAACGGTTGTAGTCATAGCAACCCATTTTTATAAGTGCATAGAGAATTAATAGGGCTTTAATTTAGTGTACTTAAAAAAAGTTAAGTTGCGGACAACCGCACCTATGGAGATCCAAAGTTATCAGCTCCCTCTCACTATACCCCCCACCTCTCCGGTGGAAGTCCCAACACAGTCCACAGTTATTCACCACCCACCCACATCCTGCTTATATTGACCTCGACCATTTC
The DNA here is from genome assembly GCF_008802855.1 of Photinus pyralis. NCBI lineage: Eukaryota > Metazoa > Arthropoda > Insecta > Coleoptera > Lampyridae > Photinus > Photinus pyralis. The sequence continues at coordinate 7,413,698 of NW_022170510.1, forward strand.
TTTAACTTCTTCACTCCGTGCGTTTATCACCGTTTCTTTAATTTCGTTGTACTTTAGTGATTTCATTTTTAATTAATTTTAATCGTTTTATCTGATTCTTCTCGAACCTCTTCCAATTCGTTTTTTCTAGTTTTTCCTGTAACACCGCCTTGTTTCCTTTAGTTTGATCAAGATTATTTTTAGTTGGTCGTCTTTTGTCATTTTTTCTTGACCCGCCAATACATTTCTCATCTCCTTGAGGAGATCAGTATGTGTCTTCTTATAGTCGGTGATAGTTTGGCCACTTCCCCAGATTTCAAGCCTCTCGTATATAATGCGCACTTTTTTCATATCCGTGACTCCTTCTACCGCGACCAAAAGCTCAATTATGGTTTCCGCTTTTCTATGTCTATCGAACCTCTTCTTAAATTCAGAGTGTCGTCGTCCCATGTTCATTCTAATATCGTCGTTTCCTCCCCTTTCCTCTTACCAATAAAATTACTTCGTTTTCGAGACACTGTTTTTCCTCAGTTATCATATATCTTATCGCCCCTTGCATACGGTAGTCCATTCTGCCTCAAAGTCCCTACAATTTTCCACCATTACAAATTTGCTCCCTTTCTTTATTTTATCTCTACATCTTCGACCCTTGGTGAGGCCTTCGTCTCCTTTCTGCTGGTGGCCAGTAAACGTTTAATAAAACCTGCGACGCTGCATTCAGTTCCAATGATAATTCTTTAATTTCGACGTTTCGGTATTTTTGATGATCAATCGATCCAGTTCAGTTGCTTTGGTGTGGATTTTTTAAATTAGATCTGCTACCAATGTGTTCATAACATTCGTATTTGAGCTTTTAGAACCAGACGTTTGGATATCTTCCTTTTGGAAGTGTTGGTGTCAGCTAAAACTGAGTTCCGCTATTCTCAGGGATTTGGGGGCAAGTTCCCCACCCCCTAACGCCGCTAAGGGGGCTACAAGGATATAGAAAGGCGCTATAAGAAAACAAGACGGTTAGCATTTGAGTGCTAACGATTGTTCGGGTCCAGTCGCCGGGAATAGCCCTAGCAGAGACATAAAATAGACCAGTAAGCTCTGATAGGCTCTGCAAAGCCGGAAATAACATACAAACCTATTAAAAGATAATGGGAAGTTTTGCCCGGAAAGCTTTGAGAATAGTATCAAACTTTTTAAAAAGACATCAAGAAAAAATGCTAGAACCCTCTGAAAAAGTTCCAAGATCTTAAAGTCTTCTAAAAGCTCGTTCCAAAAAATGCCGGGCCTTTTTTAGCGTAATAGTCTGCGCCCTTTTCTTTCTTTGAAGAAAAAGGGAAGCGTCCAATGAGTGAGTGAGGTGTGGTACTAGAAGCCAGGAGAAGTGTGTTATTTTAAGATGTTTTTGTGCTAGTTTCTCCATTTCTTTGAGGAGACTCTTTGTGTTTAAAGTTATTAATATTTCTTGGGTAATTGACAAAATCGACTAGACCTGATTTGATATAAACGATCGAATCTTACTAGAAAATGAGTTTCGGGAGGCTAAAGAAGATGCATATTGCTCACCTACCGACTACATTTTTATTCATTTTTCTACTATTTTAAAGGTTATTTATTCTTAAAGTATATTTATTTTATTTTATTTTGCCTTTATTTTTGAGTGGGTTTTAGCCAAGGCTGCTCTACCAACCCAATCTACTATACATTTACAAATATCCATGCCCGAACCCGGATTCGAACCGGGACCCTTAGTACCACAGTTCAGTTTTAACTGAACTGCGCCACAAGGGCCGTAAATCAGAATTAATTTTATGCAACATCTAACGTTGCGACTTATGGGTTTGGGTCGCATGTTAGAAGAGGATCTGGGGAAAATCCGGACGAAGACCCCGATCCGGACTTGGTGGGTAAAACCTGGACCCTGACCCGGACTTGGACTTGGGTCGGGGATCTTTTATAGTTTTATTATTTTCCCACCGTCCGTCCGTGTGAGGAATAACACTATGCACAAAAATATAAAAGAGCTTTTACCCACCAGGTCCAGTTAGGGTCTGGATTTGTTCCACCAAGTCTGGGTCCGGGTCTGGGTTTTATCCAGATCCCATTTTCGTTGAAACTGAGGCAGTTTATTGGATCTTTGCGTTTCTCGTCAAAAAAATCATATATTTTTAATGAAGGAAAAGATATTTTTACATAAGTTTACCTTCTTTATAATAATTTCTTGTTTTTCTGTTTTACCTTAAATTTTGAGATTTTCGGAGATGTCAATGTCTCTGTAGTCGCAAGATTATGGAGAGGATTTTCCCTCTTCCCTAGATCAGACGGATAAATCAAAAAAGTTCTATTCAAAGGACGACTTGAAAAAATGGAATGCTGACCTCACTTCAAAGAGGGAACTGTAACACGGTTTTACGTTTCCACAAGAAACGATTCTGGCAATCTAAAAGCGGGAGTACCTGTAAGACCATTAATTCATTAATAACCGCGTAATAACCGCATACTTTACATTTCTATTGTCGATTGTCTAATTCCCACCACTTTTACTACTGCTAATACCTCTCATTTAAACCGCGTATATTTTTATGTAGCAATGAAATAAATGCGCAATCAAACTGCCATATTGATCAGATCTGAATTTGAATTTATAAGATCATTAAAAGGCTCAATTCTTTCTCTTTTTTAATTAAAAAGATTGTGTATTTATTGTGTAGTGGATCACCGAGTTGATTCTTACTATTTTATTGAAGGGTAAAACAACCCTTTACGGCAAAATCTAATCAAATTGCGATCACAAAAGTTCATACACATGCTCTTTTTAATTGCCTACCGCCACGAAAATTGTATAAAACGCACAGAAGTGGTTTACTCCTTGTACTAATTGGTGACTTAAGGTTGACATTTCAATACATTAGAGAACAGAACGAAGACGTAGTTAAGGTATTATGTTGATTAACCCACAGCTTTTAAGCTACTTTTACGTCATCATTTACATATTTTTTTTTACAAATTGGAATCAAACGGCGACGTTTACTTACGGGTACGTTCTGGCTTAAAAATTCCGCCAGAATGATCAATTTTAACGAAGCCGAATATTTTTCAGGATTTTCAATGTTATTAATATGGAATTATGTCTATTACTTCCGCAGTTCAACTCATGTGATGTTCCTAATGTATGCGAAACGCTATATATAGGGTGTCTTTCCACTGAGCTCAATGATGTGTAAAATGGACATTATGGACATGATTTACGACATTATTCGCCTCCAAACAAATATATTTTACTCCTTCTTTTCTTTTTCTAAAAACCGTCACAGTTCTACATGGGCTCTACAGATCGCGGCCGACCATATTTGTTTCGACGTCACGGCGGACTACTAATTAGCACCCCTGAATCCGTACCCCAATTTGCTACATCTCCAAAATTTTGTGCTCATTTTGTGCCGATTTGTGAGCAATTCCTATTTTGTGGCTGATTTGTGCGCGAATCCCCAAGTCTTTTGCGCCTTTTGTTTCGGCGAAAGTCAACATTTTCTGTTGGCCGTCCAACTTAATGCTAAATACCAACATCCCTGTATCGACACAGCACTAGTAGCGGCACCTAAAAAGTCGATTACTTTTGATCTTTGATTATACAGTATATTCTGTATCCAAACTTTTGGTTATCGTTTTTTGGTTCATTACAACAGTTTAATATTCTTGGGGAGGACAATAACGGGCAATAAGGAGTGACTATCCTACTTTGTTTATTCTTATCATCTACAAAGGTATTTTTCTAATGAACGTAAACAGTGAGTGGCGTACCACAACGGTCATTAAAATCTATTAGATAAAGTGTCAAGATAAAGCTGAGGGATGGTTTAGCAAAAATGGATTATAACTATAATTACAAATATAACGCAACCTGTTTACTCGTAAATAATACCTCCAATACAATAAATACATCAGTTATGCTAAAAAGCGTTGACAAAAACTTTTTGCATTAGCCACATTATATCGCATTTCTTCTCCTTGTAGAGGAATTTTTTGAAAGAAAAAAATTCGGGCTGATTCAAAAAATTCCCCTACCTACTGATAATCAATGTGATTCTTCTTTTTATTATTCCATTAATCCATTTTTCTCTTATTCTCACCCCCTTCAATAATTCTCTCCTGCTTTCCCCTGTTCTTTCTACTTCTTGCAATGATCAATATCGTCATCTTTCTCTTCACATAGTCTGCATTTTCATTCTGCTTTTCCTCTCCGCTTCTCTATTCCTCTTCTCGCATCGGCATCTAAACCTCGCTATTTAATACTGAACTTGCTATTTCTTTATCTTTTTTTCCATTCCTTCTCCCCGCTTTTCGACCTCTGCCCGTCCCTATCCGTTTCTCTTACAATATTTTCTTCCTTTGTACCCGCCAAATTCACTTTCCCTTTCTCTCCTTTCCTCGAATCTTATCTTACCTCCCTGCGTCCCGACTCTATCCTTAGTTTCTCCTCTAACATGTAATCCCGTATAGTTCCATTATCAATTTTTAATACCTTCTTTGCATTCCTTCTAGTTCATCTCACCTTCTCCACATCTTCATTCCATACATCAACACCACTCTCACCATTGCATCAAAACAGTGTTTTCTTATTCTAAACCCGCCACTTCCCCATTTTTCCTTTATTTGTGCGTTTGCCGCATTATTTCGTTGATGCATCTGCTATCATAAATATTTAAATTCTCATACTTTCACCACCCTTTCCTCCCTCCACTTCCATTCAACCACCTATTTCCTTCCTCCCCTCTTCACAATCACATCATCTTCCATGTTTCGACGTTTAATTTCATTTACCTTTCCTTTACCAGTACCTCGCCAATCTTTTCATCATCTGTTTTTCCTCGGTTGTCATCAGCGTTAGCCAGGAACCATATTTTCCATCTTACTACGGTTCCTCCACTTTGCCCCTGTCTTTGTATTTTCTCCATATCTCTTATATAAGAATTAAATAAGGTTTGGTTATGTGGATCTTACCGTTACTCTGCACACTTTTTATCTATCCAAATAGAGCCTTGATTCTGTTCTCCAACCTCCACCCCTTCCCATACTTTTTCCCTTTTTACTCTGTCAAGCTGCATCCCAATTCTTTTTCAACCACTCTGTGTAGCACCTATACGCAATACATCGTTCCTCTCCCTTTTCTCAATCCCATTTTTGTTTCCTCTAACATCCTTTTCTTCTCTATTTCTCTTGCTAACCCCATCGCATAAGTATTAGGCTTCCAGGAGTGGACGTCGGTCACAAAACAGTTGATTCGGGTCTAAAATCGTATAGTTTAATTTGAAAAAAAAAGGATTGTAATATTCTTTCCTTCCCTTCTTCTGGTAGTCCTCCTCCTCCTACTATAATGCTGGGGTTATCGAATAGACACGAAAAGATTGTTCGACTAGACCGCACAATCAAAATTTTTGAGATTTAATTGATTTTTGGAGTCGGTACCTATTTCCATGAAATTTAAGTGTTCTTACTATTCCAGAATATGTTACACCATGGTGTGCATCCAAGAATTCATCAATTCTCTTGCAATTTGTTCTCGGTTACATGATTTTTTAACATAAAATGCTCCACTAATGAAAGATCGGCGATAAAGAGCGAAGGCGGATATGACGCAATCTTTCCGGGAAATATGACGTGTGTTGTCTAACAACATTCTAGAATACTCCAGGCGTTCGAAAGCGTTAAGGTACTTTCGAGAAAGAGGGGAGTTTGATGTATAAGCCCATCGAATTGCGTTTCAGTTCAGTTCCAATTTCAACGCCGAAGTAATTTTTCTGTTTTTGTAAATCTCTTTCCTTTTGTTCTTCCGGTAGTCCTCCTTTCCATATCTTGTTTATTAGTTTCATCAGCTTCTCCTTGATACTATTTGTGCCGAAAATTCATGCTTCATTTCGTTTTTTATCCCTCCCTGCCGGTTTGCCTTTCTTCGGTCTCATTAATTTCTGCTTAAATTCTTCTCTTGATATCTCGTCTCCGTTCACCTCCTCATTACATCTTACTCTATCACACCCTTTTTCTCCCGATTTCCTTGTAGTACCTTCATAAAGTGCTGCCTCCTAGTCTTTTGTTTGTATTTTATTTCTCTCCCACTTATTATCATCTTTTTTTCCGTGTATTTTCTTTTGTACTTTTTTATGTTCTCTCCTATATCTCTCCCTTTTTTCTCCATCATTGTTCTGTATCTGTTCCTCTCTTCTGTACACTCGCTGTCCCATAACTCCTTTCTTTTATATTTCGCTTCCCCTTCTTTTATTTGTTTCCATCATTCATAATTTTCCACTCCTTTGTGTTTTTTATTATTCCTAGTTTTTTTCTATAAGGGAGATTGCGCTAATATATGTGTGTAGGTATATTGAATTTGTTAATTGTTTGTTTACCGTTTTTACATTCATGATAGCCTTTATTTTTGTATGAATATTGTTTTTCCTGCCTGAATAAAGGGCTATTCTGTCACGCTTTGCGTAAGTAAAATAGGTGCCGCTGTAGCGAAGATGGCGAACCCCATTTTGCATACCGAATTGGCATACAAGAGGGCGTAAAAAACATCGGAAATAGGTAAACAAATGTAAACAAACAATAAACTAAACGATTTGAATTGAAAAACTTTTAGTATTTTACTGTGCGCGGCACCCATTTTGCATATTTAAGCCTGATCTGTTCCGTCCGTCCATCTGTGACCGCGATTACAGAAAAACTACCACCAGTTTTTCAATTCTGTTATCGCCAATCAATGTATGGCAATTGACTTCAATCGCACGACTCCAAAGTGCAAAGGTGAAGGTCAAAAATGTTTGACTGACACTCTATAACAATAGGGGTGTCATACGAAAAAATTTCTAGTAGACATTCCGAATGTTCCTTTCTTTAACCTCTACTCCCTAACAATTAAGATCAAATGCAAAAACGTCAGGTCCGATACATGAAACACCTCCCAGAAATTTCATGATCTTAGATGAGTCTCCTACATACCAAGTATAAGCATGTTGCATTATTAACGAGTTCTTAGAGAGTTCATAATTGTATGATGTCTGTCCGTCTATTCGCCTGACCGTTAGCACGATATCTCGAAAACGAATGGACCTATTACGATGAAATTTTGCAAATGAATTCTTTATCAAATTTATAGATGTGAATTGGCAATGGAGTCCAAAAACTTTTGAAACCTCCATTACTTATGAACCGAATTGCATGAAATTCAAAAAGAACCTAGCTTTTGCCATATACACAATGGCTCATTTTCTATATTTGTTCACACACAAATATCCTCGTCGATTCAAGTTCAACCATACTCACATCTCACTCCGACAACAGTGCAAACTGATCTTGCATCTCATGCATTGATGAATTCGCACGAATTAACGCCCTATATAAAATATATTGAACGACGAGAACATTGTGAGAGCAAAATTCAAATGTGAATATACGAGGTGTGTCCGCAAAATGTTCACATTTTTGTACATGTTTTTTTTTTCAATTTGCATAGGCCACGTGAAACTCAACCATCGGAAGGGTAGGGTAGGGTTGGCACGCGACAAGCGACTTGTGACGGTGCGGTGTATTGGCATGATGGAGAATCAAATTGTTGGCAATCTCTGGTCAAACTCGGCGGACACGAACTTTCAAGGGGTGGAGCACTTCTGAGTTTTTTCCGACAGTTTGGGCGGTAGATACAAACTCCCTGTGCACTAATCCTTTAGCGTTGAAAAAACCAATGAGTAACCTTACGCGCGACTTGGTCTGGCAAGCTGTCTTCGGCCTTGGAGACTAATTGCCGTGCCACTCCGCTGAAAAATCCACATCTCCGCAGCAAGTTGGACACAGAACTGGATTCAATAATGCTGCATTTTGATATTCCTACGTTTTCTAAGATTCAAGTACGACTCGCTAAAGTCTCGATTTTCTCACTCCAACGTTTGGGATTCAGCTGCCGCTGGTTTTCCCGCTTCACTGACTAACCCCTGATCTGCGCGCTCTCTCCTGTCCAAGGAAAATCAATCTCGATTATTTCCACGTATTTCGGGAAAGGCGTGTCGGCAGAAGATACTCACAAAGGGTATATCTAAGGCCAACATTTCAAATGCGGATAGATCTCGACGGGATGCATTGGTGTACCCCCAACCGATCATTTTCAATTTCTCTGAAACAGAAGGCGCACAAAACCTGGGCATTTGCGCACAAATCAGCACAAAATAGGCACAACACTTTGACATGGATTTCAAGTCACTACGATTGTGAGGGGTGTTGCGTTAAATTGCCACGCCCTTTAAAAATTGTGAATTATTCCGAAAGGAAAGGTGCACAAAATCTGAGTATTGGTGCAGCACAAATGATGGTGTTCTAGTATTAAGTTGGGCACCTAACGGAAAATTCTGATTTTCTCGTAAACGAGAGGCGCGCAAATTAACACAAAGATGTAACAATCCAACCTTATCCAACCGCAGACTGCTTCGGTTAAAGGCTGGTGGTATGTAAAAAGGCAAGGGAGTGTAAACGCTCCACGGCTCGAAGATGGGGAGTGTATTAAAAGAATTATATCAGAATTTGCTCGGCGCTAATGAGATGAAAAAGGACATATGTGTGAACCTTCAAGCTTCACCAAAGTGGCCCAGTTTAAACAATTGCGGCTTATTTAAAGAAACTGAGTGCGCGATTTTGTGTAATGAAAGCCACATTTTAGGTGGCAGCAGCAAAAGGTACAGTTCTAAAATTGTTTTACGTACCAAAACTAATAAAGGAACTGTAACCAGGCGGTAAATGGGACGTTATCTTGCCACGAATAGGAAAAAGTGAAACAAAAATCCCAAACGGTGGCGTCCTTATATTTATGCAACTTTCAGGACAGAATTTATGTAGAAATCTGGTAGAATTGTAGGAAATGGCTTTCAATGACATTTGAATGACCACGCTACGTGTAATGTTCAAAATGCTATCGAAATTTTAAAGTCCTTTCGGTTCGTGTTTATATTTGTTTATTATTTCTCCCTCCCATTTACACCGTACCCAGTCGCCACAATATCGAGTGGCCTCAATGAACGTTGTAATTTTAGGAACGGTATATTTCCGCACTATGTCAGTACACCTTGTTAATGACAAAAAATAAATGATATTTTCCAGACTAGCTTGCGTTTGACATTACATTACGGATTAAACGCGTCGGAAACTAAATCTGTGCGCAGTTATTAAAGCACAATCGATTATTGCACAGCACAATTTCGCTGAAAATGTTAAGTGATCCCAAAGGAGAGCGTTCAATCTTAACCCTTACGCTTAAACAGCAAATGAAGTGCTTAACAGCACAGTTCTGGTCTGAGTAAGTGCGGTACTTTTAAACATGGTATTTACACCTGCGGAGTGATTTTGAGAATTAGTACGCGCCAAATTTCACTGTGTCCACGCTTCACTTTACTGTTTTCTTACCAAAACTTGCGTCATTTAATTGTGACAAAGTTTTTCTGTGGACATATTTCATAGGGTGCGCGAAAATTAAAATAAAAAACTCAGTCCCTAAAAGTTAATTTTTTGTAGGTATTTCCATAGATATACGGATTGAACGTGCTATATACCAATATGGTATTTTTAAACTAGATTGCCTTTATACCAAAATACAAACAGATACTGATTTAATCCAGCGGAAAATGGGTCGGACCAATACAAGTTTAATAATCTCTTAGTCATAGCACGCCATCAATAATAATCGTTACTATGAAAATTTAGTTTAGTAATTTATGTTGTACACGGCATCTTTGCGATTTAAACATTCGTTTGATTAAAAATTATTTACTATATGAACAGTTTTTGAGATTTTCGCTGAACAATAATAGACCTACACAATTAATTAGAAAAATAAAAGAATCCGCACACTATACAGGCTTAGCGATACCCTCTGTTCGTTGGAAACATTTTGTAAAAAGTGCAGCATAGAGACTCTTAAGAGCTTCGTTTAAAACTTTTATTGATATTCCTAATACTTAGGAAGATTTCGAACTTCCCCGTCCCGACGTCCAACGATATACTTAGTTTACGAAATTTATATAGGTACCTCATATTTATTTTGCCCCTCCGCCATACTTCAGCTAAAATTTTATCATACAACGGTTTTAGCGGAAAGTAAAAATCATCATTTACTGTATTAATTGAAGCAAAGAGAGAATTAATTAATGGTTCACGTTCTAAAGCTAATCGGGTTAAAGTTAACTTGTTAATTATAAGTTATGAGTAGATATTTCAACCGAATAAGAACATTTTGCTCAGGAAAATTATCCCGAAAAAATTACGGGATATAACCAAATGCGTAGTCCTTTTAGGAGGAAATTTCACCTTGCATTCGTCCGTCAAATTAGAAATACGGGCTGCCGACAAAAAATTTTTATAACAAAATTGGAAATAATAAAGATTGATAGGTTAGAGCGGTTCGTGCATGTAAAAATCTTTCATTATAATCAATTGCTAAAGAAATATGGCACCCTGATTCGGACCTTTTCACTGTCTCCCACTGGGAAAAGGGAAGAAAGCAGGTTTGTCGTTTTTATTGATTCTAGAGGGTATTTCTACGCCTTGTATTGTACCTATTTGGGGAGATAAAAATAGTTAGAAAAGTTGGGAGTTGTGATTAAATCTACTGCTATTATTATATTCAGATTGTGATTCTTGTCGATTGTTAAAGACGTATTGAATTGCGATATAGAAACACGTCCTAAATTGCCAGCAGCGCTCTAATAGGTTTTTTATGTACAGAAATTTGTGTATAGCAAAAGTGCGTACTTTCATCCCTCAATCCAGCTTCGAACTCCTACGTTGAAACAGCACTAATATCCTTTTGCAATTATTTCTTGTTATTTAAGAAGATAGAAAGAAAATTCCATTTTGTAGAAAGTACTTAAATTGGCAACATATGGAAAACCTTTTTATTATTATTTTTACGAAAAAAGATTATTCTGTAAAAAAGTCCCGCTTGTTCCAAAACTCTAATGCACCATTTAGTTTTTCGTCAGGTTTTCGAATAAATTGAAAAAACATCAAAGTCATAATTGCATGTGACAATTTGAACCCCATCGAAGCTCTGTATGTCAATTAGTTACCGAATTAGGGCACCTTAAGGGATTGATTCTGTCCTAGCAGATCAGCATAGCTTGTAAAACAAATTTTTGAATCGGCATTAGTTTTTACTTTATTCGAGGTGCCAGGTGCGTACATACAATAGTTATTTACCTAACAAGTTCGGTAAGTTAATTTTCCCGCATGAGCACTTTGTTTGCAGCACGACCGTAGGGAGTGCTGCATTTAGTGCGAATGCGGGAAAATTCTTTCCGAAAGAGTTAGGTACAATATTTTTTGTAACGAGATCAAAATTAATAAAGTTTTGTAAATTAAATCATGAGTTGGTAACACAATCATATGTTTGGTTGGTAACATAATTTTGTAACTACCCACTTTTAATAATGCACTGGTCACATTTAAAACTTCCATATCTTTGGTTAATACATATTTTGCCTTTGCAATGAGTGCTACTGGTCACGCCATTGCATGGTTTGCACTGAATATCTTGAGTTGCGTAAATACACTCGTTACATTTAAAATCCTTGGAAGCTTTGTGTGTGTTAATATGTGCTTTCTTAAACTGCATATGCGAATAGTTGCAGAATATCACTTCACACAACAATAAATTTTACTTTTTCTTGAGTTCCAATTCTGAAAAATAATTTGATTGCGTTATAAGTTCTTGCGGTAATTAATCGCACTAAATACCCTCAACCAACGGTTTAATTGATTTTACAGCAGATGACAGTTAACCATGACACGTTCGTTGACTTCAATAAGTACGAAGAACGCGCATATTCTTTCCAGCGGAAACTAAAAAACACCGCGATGCGGGAAAGTCGTTTTCCCGTGCATCGAGGATGCTTGGAAACATTATCTTTCCATTCAATGAGTACAAAAAATTTCATGCAATTCGGTTCATAACTAACGGAGATGTGAAAAAATCGAATTACGCATGCGCAACACAAATTTGTTGAGTAGGCATTAGTTTTACTTTTATTCGATATAATATACATTTCATTTAAATACCTTAACAAATAAAAAAATTAGGATTGCGGAAATACCAAAGGTTGGGTTGCACATGCGCAATTTTTTTTATTCATCTGCATAGTACCTGACGTTTAAGGAATAATTTACTAACACAGAAAACGAACATTATACGTTCTTTGTAACAAGAATTATAAAAGAAACCCTTTTTTGAAGATATGGGCTGTCACTGTCACCGTTAGTCTACAGAGCCGAAAAACAATAGCGACCTTTCTTATATTCTGAAGAACATGTGTATCAATTTTCAAAGCTATCGGACGTTTCTGCACAAAGTTATCGTGCACACGGATAGACAGACGGACAGACAGGCGGACTGACAGACGAACAGACAGACAGCAATACAATATTATAAACGATCTCGAGGATCGTTAATAAACGATATCTACAATTAGAATATCTGCCTGCTTTGCAAAAAAATGACATATTCAAAAAGGACAGAGAAGAATCTATGGTTGTAAGTCTATTGCTAACTTCACAAGAAGAATTTGATCCCAATGCTGCTATTTCTATTGTGCTAATTTTCTGCACTCGCCTGAGAACTAAGTCTATCTGCAACCAAACAAAATATTTTTTTCCAAATGAATCACACCACCAAAAACGGCGACCTGTGTGGCGCAGTCGCGTGGAAACTCGACTGTGACACTAGAGGTCTCTGGTTCGAATCCGGGGGCGGGCATAGATATTTGTAAATATATATTGGGTTAGAAAATTCCCTCAAAATATCCGGAAATGGTGAATAATGCCTTAAAAAATGATTCGCTAAAAGCCCCCTTTAATTGCATTCAAGGTAATAGCTTGCCAGAATTTGCTCTGCTTTCCGTCTGTCCTAAAAACCCCTAAAGACGCAGACGTATAAGGGTAGAAAAGCGCCCGAGTAGTCAAGTATCGCCAATGTCATTTCTCCTGTTTTTGATCTGCCTTTCTGGATTCGTTCCATAGCGTTTTAGCCTTTTTCCGAGATTTTTGAGTTTTAGAGAAGGCTACGAAAAACACTTCCAGGCATTGAGGAAGCCCTATAACGGCTTAGATATTGTAATTGTACATGGGGGAGCTATCAATATCGATTGTAAAACATACCCAATCCTTGCCAATTGAATTAATCTCGGAATTAATCTTGGCAGTGCCATGCAATTTCTGCGACTTTTTAGATCATTTAAATGACCAAAAATTTAATAGTGACGGGCTCTACAGGTAACTAAAATAATAAATAATAAGCATACACATTTACAAAATCGATATTTACAATTAGAATGTCACTTTGTTTTAAAAAAATGATTTTGCATATTCAAAAAGAACTCTCATGTGTTGAGAAATAGATCCTTTTAAATGACATAATTTTTTCCGTACGGTAGATATTACATTTGCCATACTTTTGGGATAACTATTTTGAATTCCGAAGCAACTCCTTTTTTGAAAAGTTTGATGAAGATTTGCAAATCTTGCGACCAAATCCGTTTTCGAGTTTCGCTAACGCGAATTTTTCGTGTACTAGTAATAAGGATGCGAAATTATGCACGAATTGGTGCGAAATGCGTGGGTGAGGATTATACTGGTTCAAGTGCGAATTTTCTCGGTATGAATGGTCACAGTCCTTGGGAATTTTTCTGGTACGTAATGCGAGTATGCTAATTGTCCGCGCCCGCCGTACTAAGTATTATGCAATTGGTACGTGTCCGTGTTTTTAGGTCACCCATTCTCCGATATCGTCAATCATACCAAATGTTTTTTTTCTAAATGAACAAAAAAAACCAAAAAGCCGACGTGTGTGGTGCAGTAGCCTGAAAACTCGTTTGTGATCCCTGGTTCGAATGCCGGGCTGGGCATAGTGGCTTGGGTTGGTAGGGTAGCCATGACTAAAATCTCGCCCACTTAAAAATAAACACCAAAAATAAATAAATAAAATACTGTCAAAAAAAGTTGACGTTTTTCAGCACAACGATAGCGAATACCAAATTAGCTTTGAAATTTCAAAAATAAAATTCCAGTTACAATGTTTGGTCGATGAACACGTATGGTCAGAAATTTGCTTGAATATACTGTGTCCATTAGGGTGGATTATTTAAGTTTTCAGTTCACCGAGTGTATCTAGCCTTATAAAATACCTAAAAAAGTCTGGAAATGATCTAGAGTGCTCTAGAAAAAGACTCAATGCATTCAAGGTAAACTATAGCTTTCCAAAATGTTCTAGATTTTCCAGAGCTGTATCTAAAGCTCTGCGTCTGGCCTAAAAAGTACTAAAGACGCAGATACCGCCCTTGAAATTGCCTATAAGGGCAAAGAAGAATTAGAGTAGTCGAGTACACCAACGTCATTTGTCCTTTTCTTTATCTGCGTTAGAAAAACACAGCTTAAAGGGTTGCCACTAAAACTATCGAGTCTTGCATTTCCAAAGTTGGGCGAGTCTAAGGAAAATTATTTAAAAAGATCCGGCAAGGGTCTAGGTCTCTATGGTAGGGAAACCCTTGCAAGTGCTTTCCAGGGCTTTCAACGATTTTCCAGGATATGTAGTCGAGTTTTCTCCGAGCTTTGTATCGATGGTCCTTCTTGGAGCTTTTAATAAAATTTCTACATTCGTTCCATAGCGTTTTAGCCTCCTCCAGAGCTTTTTGAAAGGATCGTATGTCTGTAGGGTTTTGGGAAGGCTCCGGAAAACACTAATTCGAGGCCTTTAACGAAAAATTGCAGATTTTCGAACAAGAATTCTTCCTGTCTTCCTGAGATGTCTAGGGCGCGTAATACGTGGGGGGGGGGGGTGAATTTTTTTTGGCGTGAATTGTCACATTTCGTGCGAATTTTTCGAGTAGGGTCAGTGTGTTAATGTTACGTCACCCATTCTCCGATATCTGCAATCAAACCAAGCATTTTTTCCAAATGAACCAAAAATACGTCGAAAAAATTGAGGTTTTCCAGAAAGATGATAGAGAATCCCAAATTAGCTTTGAAATTTCAAAAATTAAATTTGGGTTGATCGATTAAGTAGGGTCACAAATTTGCTTGACTAAACTGTGCCCATTAGGCTGGAGTATTTAAGTTTTCAAAAACTAAGGGCTTCGCAATTTTTATGATACAATATTACATTTTTGTATTATTGTAAGCACTTACATTTGCGTCAGATACAAAGATATAAATAATCGATCAATGGTTTAACTCAGTTTTTCCGTTATCTATGAATTTACAGGTTACTTCCCATAGTTTTCACTCGTTTACTGAAGCTCAGAGTATTATTTAGAGTAAAAGTTGTAGTAGGTCAAGTGGCATCTTCAATCATGTTGTCATATAATCGAAAAACAAGCTTAATTTCAGTACAAGAAAATAACCTACTTCTGACACGAGGGTTGTAAAAGTAATTTTATCATGGCAAGGGCCAGTCCTCCGCCCTCCTTATAAATTTAACTGCCAGTTAAGTTTAGTAGAAGCAATTCATCAAGAGCGATCTGATAGAACTTTCCTAAGCCAGTACAAGTAAAAAAAGTTATTTGCTTGTCCATCACTTTATTACGGTCATTGAATTTTGCAAGTATCATTAGGTAAGTACTTGAAGTTCTGTATGTTGCACCTGAGTTTCTTAAGACTACAATCTAATTACCACGGAACGGTTATTGCGTTGTTTGCTTTAATCGGACTTGTCCCTTTATACTTGATTAATAAGACCGCTATTACTACAAATACGCTGCAGCGTTTTTGTTTACGCTCAGCAAAGAAAATATTTCATTGTGGAGTGAGTGGATCTAAGTGTTGCAATCCCGCGCCAATAGCGAATTTTTTAAGAAACATTGTTTTATTCAGACGTAGTTAAATTGAAGTGATTGAAACAAACAAACGAGCAGTATACCATTCCTAAAGGCTCTTTTCTATTCGATTTAAATTTCAATCTAGTGAACATTCTCAGAAGTAAACTCCACTTTTATATATAAATACGTTTTGCCCTAGCTTTTATCCCAAAAAAAAGCATTGCAAAACAGTAAACATTTTTAAGATCTACTTACAAAAAAAATGGCATTACGGGGCTTTTACTGGAAATCGCGAATACGTGGTCGTCACATAATTGGCAATTATAAACTTTCGCGAAAATAGAAATAATCAAGGCAGGTACTGGGTCGACATAGAAAAAAAGGGAAGTGAAGATGTGAACAACTGAAATTTTTAAGTACGAAAAAGTAGTAATGATCTTGATTTGTCATTCCACCAATCATTGGCTTCGACGCGTCATTGGCACATAGCATCTAATTAGCAAATATATACATATACATAAAATAAAAGATAAACAAATACATGCAAGTAATAATAATACAGGAATACAACAATAATTAATAAATGAGTTTGAATATCGATGATAAATTTTTACTAACAGTCAACCATTAACTTTATAAGACACGAGCTTCAAAACTTTCAGGGAACAAACCTTGATCGATTCAATAAGTGCACGTACATCAAGTTTTTGACAGTAATATGTATCCAGATCATTCTCAAACACTATGAATAATAAACTTGTAAACAAATATAGCTCCTGGGTATGTCTATAGCATGTGCAAAACCAAATTTTGAACTTGGTGTTAATTTTGCTTTTATTTAAAGTGTATATGTATGAAATTTCATTTAAATGCTTTCATAAATAAGAAAGTTTGCAATCCCGTTTGTTGTTGATCGATTAGGCTCAACTTTTTGAATTACGTTTTATATGGCTAACGCTATACGCACATTAAATTTCATACAATTCGGTTCATAACTCACAGAGATGTCAAAAGGGCCTTCTTTATTTTTCGGTTTACATTACCAATTCACGAACTCCGATCTACAAATTTGATAAAGAATCCACCTGCAAAATTTCATCGTATTCGGTCCATTCGTTTATGAGTTATCGTGCTAACGGACGGACGGACGGACGGATGGACGGAAAGACACCGCAACATTATAAATTCTCTAGGACCTGGTTAATAAGCAGGTGATGTGGTCGACGCTATCAAATTCTTTGGAAAAGTCCGTATAGATTGTGTCAATGTGTTCGCGTGCATCAATAACAGGTGCAACAATTTCCAAAAAAGAAGCTAAGTTGGATACAGTTTATAAATCCATGTTGCATTGTTGAAATTTTTGGGGCTAAGTTCATAAGTACATAACACATAATTGTTGGGCAATATTAGTTTTCCGATACAATAATCACACGATCATTTACATAACTGATTCGTTAATGTTTTTCACTTTCGGGGCACCTTTGAGTAGGTGCACAACTACGACACAGAGGGTTGCCATTTTGGGTATGCAAAATTTTGTACGTTTCTAATAAATCGAGTTGGTAGAGCACCCTCCTTTTTATATCCGTGGTTCATGAACAGTTCAAGGGAAAAGTGTAGCACATTTTTCAAACGAATGAGGGTACCGTCAATTGCATCCAGTATGGAGTTATCACTAATAAAAATAAATTCATTTTCAGTGATGAACTTTACCGTCCTGATGGAGGAATAAGAATTTCGGAAAGTTTGACAATTTACCAAAGGGTGTTAGTCTGCGTTGCAACTCCCACACGACTATTTCTGAACTGAATCATCAATTTCCTTCTGTATATTCAGGATATTCAACTTACATTCTTACCAATCACTCGAAAGCGCCTTAGTAGGTACAATGGCACATAGCCCGGTCAATCTACTACCGAAATCGCCAAATAGAAATAAATAAATGTTCTTTGGATCTTCCTCTTGAACATCTCCAAAATCCGCATATGTAGGGGGTGCGCAACATGCCGCCATTTTCAATTTTAGGTCCCTTTTTTCGGTTTTTCCTCAAGTCTCTAAAGCTGTCAACTTTTCCATAACCACAAACCACATATTTACAAAATGAAAGCTCATTAAATTTTTTACAAAAAAAATACAAATTCAAGAAGTCTAGTTTCTCTACCATGACGTCAATAAACACGTTCCGACTTGCATGATTTCAGCACTCGCAGCCGGGAGGTGTCGTTAGCACTGGAACCCTGGACCCTGCCACACCTGACGCTATATTGAACACGATATTTTGCTTATGCAAGACAGGTTTGGGACAAAGGTGTGGCTGTCAAAGACTTATTGTAGGAAATTTATTACGACGATAAAATTTTTTACAATTTGCGATCAAAAGTATCTCTGTCTCCAATAGGTCCCGAGATATAGCCTTTCAAATATTAAATATTTTTTCGAAATATAGACATTAATTGTCCACTAATTGAAATATCGGCATCTGTACTGATTCTGGGGCTTCATTTCTGAAATGTAGGTACTCAGTTGTAAAAAATATATTTACCTTTCATTTATGCATAGAGCTATATAACAAAGATGAGAAAGATCTAAAAATTTGAATTTTCCAAACTTTAGTGCCTTATGATTTACGAAAGAGAAGAAAAGGTATAAAATAAAGCAAAGAACGGTTTTATTTATGTTTAATTCGTAAAAACCAAATCATATACGTAACTAGCTTTTGCCCGTGACCACGTACATGCATAAATATTACCCTCTGTCTGAATTCAGTTTTGGCCGCCTCCGTGGGAAATTCTGGAAGTGTTTTAGATTAGAAGTACACCTTAACATCTTCAAAGAAACTTAAATATTAAACGCCAAGTCTCTATCTCCCGCAGTTTCTGCTGTAAAACGAAAAATCGCGTTTTTTCGCGTTTCCGTGTCCCGTTTTCGAGGGAATTTCGGGAAATGCTTTCGGAGTCTCTATCTTCCGCAACTTCGACAGTAAAACGTAAAATCCCATTTTTTTCCGTTCCCGTACGAATTTCGGGAAATCCTCATAGTGGTCGCCTACGATCCCCAAGGAACTTACATGCCAAATTTTACTTTTCTGCGCGTGGCTGGGCGTTGTATGTCAATAACGGAAGAGTGTTATATACAGAGTGTAGCATCTAAGTCCCTCGGATCATAATTCCTTTACCATACAGATATACCGAAACAAGTTTTAAAGCAAAATTGTACGCAATTACCGTCGCCATGTTTCTAAAACATTTTTGGTAACTAGGGGCGTTCTGTATTCCAGTGGCGTATCAAACTTGCGTTTTTTTTTAAATGGAACAACACCATATATGTTATTTCAGATTTAGAAAGCACTTATTTTTTTATGGAACATGTTGTACCCTTAATTTTAACGATTTGCTTTGACAATTTTTTTTAGAAGGTTTTGAATTGAGGCCTTGGCTAAGACCTCTTCCACTACCACATAATTTTTATTAAGTACTTTTTTTAAAATTCTAAATAGCGCCCCCTCCCCCAAAAAAAACATTTCATTAGAAAACGTGGGTTCAAGTTCAGAAAAGAACGTTTTTCTACTTGCAATGTAGCGTTCCATTTACAAAGACGTTAGTTTGATACGCCCCCGGAATATAGCACGCCCTTGGTCAAAAGTATTTCAGAAACATGGCGACGGTAATTGCTTTAAGACTCTTTTAGATGTTTTTTTTTATAAAGGAATTATTATCCGAGGGTATATTATGTATTTAACACAGCTATTTACATCAAAAGCAGCGGATGCTGCAGAACGATGCCCACTAGAGAACGTTCCGGCATCTCGCTCCCATACAAGCGCTGTACAGAGCAGAACCCTTGAGCCCAGCTTTTTAATGCACTTTCACTTTAAAAAAATAAAAAGTGCACTGTTGCGCTCTTAATGTCTGTCTGTCTGTCTGTATCACAAAGGCTCCGGAAGTACACCACTTACAGACTTGGTAATGGTGTCATATTCGATCAGAAATTAAAAATTATTGCTTGCCATCATGGTTAGAGAGACCAGCTCTAGAATGGAAGTAGTGTAGGTGCCCCCATGGTGGCCATTGCCTTCTGCTTGTTTGTCATAGTTGCAGGTGTGGGGTTGAAACCTACAGATACCAAGTCTTAGTACGATGCAGGTTTCGACATCTTACCTATCCATGAGGGTGCCAAGTTGGGACGAGAGAAAGCATTGCTGAGTGAAGCCTAGGGGTCCACAAGAACACCGCTCTGAGAAAGTGTCTGCTTATCGCTTCAAAAGCGAATCGTGCCATTGCGATAGCATTATGACATGCTCTGTGATAATTGACTGGAACTCTTGGAGCATGAAATCATTTTGAAGGCGTTACGGAAATCGGTCTTCAATGCCGTTGCTGCGCTCCAAATTTTTTTTCAAATTCCGTTATTTTTCTTATCCTACATACATGTCCAAAATTTGAACAAAATCCGTTACCTAGGAAAATTACCAACGTACGTACGTACATACATTACATACAGACGGACAAAATGTTATTCTTTAAAAGTTGCTTATAGTGATCTAAAAACTCGACATTTGAGGAAATTGTAACACAAAACGGTGATCGCAAAGGTCACCTAGCTCGAGCTACGGAGTTAAAAATCGGATGTTCTTTTTTTTCCAATGTTTGCCAACTTTTTTTTTATTTCCACGGTGCAGATATTGCAAAAACTGCGCGGTTTTAGCAATGTGAATTTGTTTAATTCATTTTTGGTATATTTATAACACAAACGAAAGTACATTAATCAGTTATTTTGAATAACTTCTGTATATCACATTTATTGATTATACCAAATTACACTTTAAGTACAATTACAACTTACAATAGATAAAAAATACTCATACAAAGAATATGAAAACAAAAGAAACTACATTGTGTAATACACTGTGTTTGCTATGCCCAACTACAAACTATCCAAAAAAAGTGAGTTCTCCATCAATAGATTTCGACTTTATTCCATATTTTTGTTGTCTCTAAAATTAAGAGTTAGACTCAAGATATATAAAGCTAAAAAAATGTACCTTATGAGGTCTCGAAGAGGCACGACGAGGACATCACGCCCTTCTTCCATATTTTCTATTTGGACGTGGACGCTGAAATAAAAGATTCTGTGTAAATCAAAGGGTTAAAACTAATTGACAGTAATTTATACTTATTGTTGGTATCCACATAATAAATTTTCTGGTAAGGCAATGTTAATCCCAAAATGGCAAAAATGCAGAGCGTGGTTATCAAAATAAAGGGTACTGCAAAGATAAGTAATGCACCGTTGAATGCAAATGGTGGAGAGTCAGCGGGCTTCACACCTACACAAAAAAAGGTATATTAAGCGTAACGAAATTAAAAACAATATCTACCTGTAGGTCGTATATAATCCCTTACGATATGTCCCGCACAAATGGTAACGCCATGGAAGAGAATGGCCAAAAAGAACATTTTTATGCTTGATGAGAAGGAAATTAAGGGTAATATAGATCAATTATCGAGTTTACTTGCTATAAATGCAGACACTGTTCACGTGTGCAATGGGGCGGGTACCAATCATAAACAAAAAATACGCTTCTTCTTTTCTTTCTCATTGATATGATTGAAAACGAAAGGTAAGGAAATAGTTTCAAAGTCCTGGCTTGCGCTAACGCAGTTATCTATTGCAGACTTCCGATTGATTAGATAAGTATTGATAATTTCTTTTACGTTTCTCATATTCGCATTTTTCGAATAGTATTCTAATAAATCCAGAAAATGAAAAATTCAAGATTCAGAATTTTGTACATGCTCTATTTTGCATAAAATTAGGGTGTAATTTGGGTCCTATTAAAGGTTGAATATAAATCGTAGGCGTAGTCAAAATCAGGCAAAAGAGATCTTCATACAATTATGATTGAACTTCACTAAGGTAAGTTCGTTTAATCATTTAAATTTACAATGGAAAATGCCGGCTGTAGAAGTGTTAAAATCCTGCAGCCTTTAAAAAGTGTGATATGTGAGTGAAATTCAAGACCTTTGGTTCTAAATGCGCTAAAAAATTCAGGTTTCAGAAGGCCCATTTTTGAATTCTTAAATTTTTTGTACCCAATGATCTTTCAAAATAATAAATCGTCGAATTTCGAAACTTTGAGATCTTGAAGGCTATGAAAGGTCTACTATGTGCGCTCTCAATGGTCAAACAGCCCAAAATTTTGTAAACTCAAAAGCCATGATTTTTCAAATTTACGATGGAAATAGACGACTTAGGGAGCCGTAAGATCCTAAAGGCTTTAAAAGATCTAAAATGTTTGACGTCAAGATTTTTGGATCAAAAAGTCTGAAATGTACTAGAACAATTATGTTTAAAACAGCGGATGTTCGAAACCAACCAGCAAAGCAGGACTAACCTTTTCTCCATAAACTTCACTACCCCCTTATGACGGTGTATATGTATACAGTGGGGTATGGAATACCCCCCAGACCCCCGGACTTCCACAAATAGTTTTGCTTTCATGATGTTCTGGAAATGGCAATGGAACTATCGTATATCTGTAATATAGTATATACTGCATACTGGGTTGGGAAAGGGGGGGGGGGGTATTTCATACTCCCGAGACCCTCCGGTAACACTACTTCCCCCAAACAGTTTCTCCTTCAGGGCTCGCTTGTCAGTTGAAGGGGAAGAATTATCCCTTTTCTCCGCGTTGCCGGAAACGGGCCACCGAAGGGTCCGGGAACGTAAACCTGACGACCAAATTATGTTAAAAGCGGGCGGTGTTCAAAACTAACCAGCAAAGAAGGACTTGATAACCTTTTCCCCATAAATCTCAGTACCCCCTTATGGTGGAGTTCTGGATATGGAAGTGGAGTAGAACTTCGAGAAATCGAACTTGATCATGACTTGTTAAAGTCGACATAAGTATACAGGCGGGTAGTGAGAAGCCACAGGGATTGACCACTCCTGCCCACTTAGTTAGGTTGGATTCTGAGGGGTTGTGAAATTAGCTTAAAAGTGGGAAAAAAGAAAATAAACAAGTTGTAAATCAGCATATGCATGATGAAAGCGCATTTTTGGTAATGCAGATCAGTATTTCATTAGCAAAGTTTAAAATTATCGATCTCACGAGTAATCTAACTTAAAATAGACTAGAGCCTGCTCATCTACACTATAACATAAAACTTTTAGTGAAAATTTAAAGTCTCTAGCAATTGTAATTGCTGAGATCTCAGCCGGACAGCCAGCCAGCCAGCCACAATAACTGCCTTTTCGGTCAACATTTTTGATTGAAATAACTTTCATTCAAATATATAATGTTACAACATTTGCATAAAACAAAAATAATTTAGCTAATTCATGCACTGTCACCGTTATCAGATCTATAAAATATATATCTTGCATTTTTATCACACATTGATAATAATTTGTTATCAAATTTAACTTCATTCACAAGCTTAAACCTTTAGCAACAATCGGTCGTTAACAAAAGTTCATTTTGTACATGCTCTATTTTGCATAAAATTAGGGTGTAATTTGGGTCCTATTAAAGGTTGAATATAAATCGTAGGCGTAGTCAAAATCAGGCAAAAATGGAAAATGGCGATGAGCTTTCAATTTGGTCAGGTCACAATAATAATTCCAAGCAGAAAAAACCCGATTGTGCTTGGCGTTTGTCAGTTGTTTACCATTTTCACTGTAATTGCGTAATTCTACTGTATGAGAAATTAATTACGCGCGTTAACTTCTATTATTCCACCGAAACGCTTTAGTCATTGACGATGAACAATAATTGTTTAAAAATATTAATAAGGTTGCCAGCTAACAGTGTAATTTTGTAAATATTTGATCCGTAATCAAGTCTTTTTGAATTCATACAAAGGTTTATTGTTCATGTAAATCCCTGAAACACATGAAAAAAGGTTTTGAAATACTTTGCAGTCGAAATAAATAGCCCGGGTTGCGCAAATAATTGAGGGACCTCACCCTAAAAAATTCAATAAAGTCACCTGAATAAAAAAATATTAAAACAAGGTTTTGATGTAATCAGTTGTCTGAGTTAGACCAATTACACTGCAGGGGTAGGTTTTACTCTACCTTATAATGGGGACAAATTACTTTTTGTAAAAAGGGGCGTGATATGGTTTTTCAGTTTCAGGTATTCGAAGAATGTGAATATAAGAAATTGCCAGTACAAATCTAATTATATCGAAAGTATGCAATAGATAACGCCGAAGCGCAAGTAGGACTTTGAAACTTTTCGCTCACCTCTCGTTTTCAATTTATACCAATGTGAAAGAAGGAAAAAGCGCATTTTTTGTTTATGATTGCTGGCCCGCCCCTTTGCACACGTGAACAGTGTCTGCATTTATAGGAAGACAAACCCGGTAATTGATTCATATCATTCTTAATTAGCTTCGGTACGTACTGAGCTGAAAAGATTGTCAAAATGTTGTTGTTGGTTATTTTGCTTCATGGCGTTGCCTTTTGTACAGGAAGTGTTGTCACCGGTCATAACACACCTACAGGTACATATTGCTTTTAATTTCGTTAGATTTAGTTCATATTTTTGTATAGGTATGTGGGGGTACGGCGACTTTCGCCCATTCCTCTTAAGCAGTGAGATCATTTTCTTTGGTATTCCATTTTTTTTAATATGCTCGTTGCTCTACATTTTTACCATGTTGAAGACAAAATGGGTTTACAAGAAAATTGACCCGGAAGCTGCTGTGGACAGCAAGACGTAAGTATAAAATTACCGTCAGTAGCTTTTAAACACAGAAACTGTGGTTTCAGCTCCGACCACAAACTGGAAACCATTGAGGAAGAGCCAGGTATCTACGTTGTGCCTCTTCCAAACCCATAAGGTATACCTTTTTTATGTTGTAATCTCAAATCTAACATTTTTTTAGTAGGCAACAATAAAAATATGGAATAAGCCTGGAACGGCCATTCTTTTGGATAGTTTGTAGTTGGGAATAGATTAGTAAGCACAATGTATTAACCATATTATAGTTTTTGTAGTCATATTTTACTGGGTGAGTGAGTATACTCTATACGTATTATAATTGTTCTCATATGTAACTTATATAATCAATAAATGTAGTTAGTTGGCATCCAATACACCGAAGTTATTCATAATGCCCGACGAATGTGTTAGGTTTCATTTCTTGTTTATATAATGGATTCAAACTGCACAGCTTTTCCGATATATGCGCCTGTCCAATTTTTTTCGGAAAAATGTTAAAGAGTAAAGAAGTAATGTATAGTGACAATACGCTTCATAATATCAAATGCAACGCCATCGATGAATCGATATTATGGTCATTTAAAGCGTTCTCAAGTAATTAATTCAAATAAATGTTTAGATAGAACTCAAAATACAAGGGAATTGAACATGTGTACGATGGAAGCTTTTGCATACAGCTCCCAAACGCCTTCGAGGCCACTACCCTGCATAGTATATCCCATTAGCCCCATTAACGACATCATTTAAAAACCACTTGATCAGATAATAATTTGGGCAAGGTCACTTTGTGGTTCACATACCGCTACTATTTCTACGGCTTTTGCATATACAGGCTGCTTGAAATATAACGAAACATACGTTTTGTGCATTCTTTTTGCGCTGCAAATTTCAAGGCTTCAAGTTAATAAATGACACTGGCTCAGTAGATTTTTTCGTATCTTCAAAATGTCCGTACACTTGACGCATGAAACCGTTCCAGTGAGAACAAGAATTCGACGTAGGGTCGCTTACAGAACCTAGGTTCATTTTAACACTTCCAAGAGTGACAAAAGCTCCGATAACCACTTTCTTCAATCCTGGTTTCGAGGTTTCATATACCATGAAATATGGAAATGTCCACTTGCAGCAATACACCTCCATTACTCTTGAGCCATCGGTTTTTCTAGAGTCATATATGAAATGGAACATTTAACACCACCCATAGCACGAAAAAAACCTTGAAAAAAACATTCTCCTTTCTTTCTGAAACTACAATAAGACCGTAAATAGTTCAGAGTTTCAATCAGCTGTCTAGACCCGTGCTTTCGATGTAGGCAAACCAAGCGCAGTCAAAATTGGAGACACGGAAGACCTTTCCTTTCAGTCTACTCGTTACCAGCTATCCCCTCACCCACACTAACGTAACAAGATCACGCCTGGCTATGTCTTCCAATTTTCTGTGGTATCCCAGTTTGGAGATCGGAAGGTTGCTAGAGCCTTGAGAACTGCCTGACTATCCGATCAGATGTTAATGCGGGCGCCCACAATGACCACGCCTTGAGATACTATAGGAGTGGTTCCTAAGGTCATTAAGAGAACGTAATTCGGACCCCCTTTTTCACTTGGTGCCATCTGTGTACCAGCTCAAATTCTGTATTGTTCTTACAGACTTCCTTGTCCTTGTCGTGGCAGTATTCGGGTGTCATGTGTTCTAAAATCCAGTATATATGCTTCAGGGATGTTTAAGTAAACTCCTAAGTATTTTTCGCTTTTACGCGTTCCTCCCCCCTCACAACAATCTGCTAACTGCTTCCTTCATCACCACCAAATCAAGAGGAGTGAGGCCAAACTAGACCACAATGGCAGCTGTGGGAGTAGCTCAAACTCAAGATAGGCTTAATTACAGTGGTGTATATCTAGAAGTAAAGACAGGGATTTAGTCCCCATCTCCTCTTCATAAGGGTTCAACAACTCATTAAGACCGAGGTAGCCTTGTTGGCCGCTATGGTGATGTGACGCTTCCAAGTTCTTCCTCTCCAGTCCTAGGTATTTTCATTTTTGAGTGTACTCCAGTCGCTGCATGCCCAATCGTAGCTTCCGAAGTATTGTTCGCTTCGTAAAGGGCACTGTTTTTAACTTGTCCGGGTGCACTTTTAGCCCCAGAACGACGCACCATTCCTGCACTGAAACAAGGGAATACGGCATTGGATCACACAAAAGTGGCTTCATGCCTTCACCTCCATTTTTAGTGCATTTCTACAAAAATTTAAATAAAATGCCCTATTGTAGCCACTTTGTCCGCCCGTCCGTCCGTCCATCGGTCCGTCTGTCCGTCCGTCTGTCCGTCCGCCCATCCATTGGGACGCTACTAGTTCTATATCTTAAGAGTTATTGTTCTACTTTTTTCGCTATTTGGTTCGTTATGGTGCCGAGTTTATTGCTAACAAAGTTATTGTAAAAAAACCATAAAACCATTTTTTACAGATTCCATAATTTTACATTTTTTCCGTTTATTAACGATCCTAGCGATCGTTTACAATTTTGTATTGCTATCTGTAGTCTGTCTGTTGGTCTGTCCGTCTGTTCCTTTGTCTGTCTGTCCATCTATCTGTCTGAGTGAACAATAACTATGACATCTCCGATAGTTATGAACTGAATTGCATGAAATTGAATATGGGCATAGCTTTAGCCATATAATACGCAATGCCAAAAGTTTTGTCGAATCGATTCAAAATTCACAGTGCCCTTTTCGCATCTCGACCATTTCTAAACCGAATTGCAAACATTTTTTATTTGTAAAAGTATTTAAATGAAATTTGATACATAGGCACTTGGAATAATCTAAGGCCAGTTTCAAAATTTGGTTTTGCGCATGCGCAGTGCCAACTTTTTTATTTATGGAAGCATTTAAATGAAATTTGATACGTAGCCACTTGGAACAAAGGAAAATCTAACGTTAGTTTCACAATTTAAGTTTGCACATGCGCAGTGCCAACTTTCTTATTTATGAAAGCATTGAAATGAAATTCTCCCTATAAACTGAAATTAAAGTAGGACGTCAAAAATGGATTGCGCCTATGCAACGCTATCTTTCATATTTCCGACATAGCCGACCTGCGCAGCTCAGATGAGCTTACGTTAGAAGTTCTAACTTTGGCTACAAGGGTCCTGGGTTCGAATCCCAGGTAAGGCATGGCTGTTTGTGATTGTATAGTGGGTTGAGTGGGAAGAGTAGCAAATTGCTAACATTCCGCCCACTATAAAATAAAGACAATAAAAAAAATAAAAAAATATTTCTGGCCGGATTCTTACGATTTTAACAGAAGTAGCATCTTACAAATGGGAAATGAATGCAAGTGGAAGTGCGCATTTGGTAAATCGTTTACGATTACTTTTTTACCTTTTTATTTATCTGCCTTTATTTTTGAGTGGGCGGGGTTTCAGCCAAGGCTGCTCTACCAACCCAACCCGCTATACATTTACAAATATTCATGCCCGAACCCGGATTCGAACCAGGGACCCTTAGCACCACACTCCAGTTTCAACTGAACTGCGCCACACGGACCGGCTACGTCATCTGCATACGCTATGCCGTCAAAGCGTAGATCGTCTAGGTTTACCAGTTCGTCCATGACTAACGACCAGAGGAGAGGGGATATTACACCCTCTTGCTGATCACTTCTGCTCGCGGCCACGAGGACTGTTACCGATCCCAATGCTTTTAACAAACGCCTTTTGCACAGGTCGATATCTTTGTCTTTTGCTGCTTCATCAATGGAGTTATTTTTCTTTGTTTCGCATCAATCTGACTGAAAAAGAAATGTCAAGAAATAGTTTCAAAGTTCTACTTGCGCTAATGCCGTTAACTATTGCAGTCTGAAGATGACATTTCACATATTCACATTTATCCAATAGTTTTCAAAAAATACAAGAAAATCGAAAACCATGAGAGTCTAGTATAAGAACCCCCGGGCAAGTTACCGCGGGACAAAACCCCCAAAACTCCCCGCCAAAAACTTCCCGGTGACAATAAGCCTCGGATAAATAACCCACGGGACTTGAACAATAACTCCCCAACAATTCGATACCTATATAACACTACATGAAAATTAAGCAAAATAATCTAAACTATCAAATAACCTAGTATCCAACACTGCTGCCGCTGGGGGTCACGCTCATGTTGAATTCCTTAAGAATGTTTGTATGAGCTTGATTTAGAAAAAAATCCACATGCACATATCTACAAACTCTAGAAAATGCCATAGGGGGCTTTTGGTCGGTGGTTATTGCCTCCCGGGGAGTAATGGAGGAGAGTTTGTGTGCGGGGGGATTTTGTCGGGGGTTATTGTCCTGTACCGCATTCAAGACTATAACCATTTAGAAGATTACTGTACCAAACTAGACCTGAACCGTCAACGTTACTCAAGCCATCCCACACTTGAAATGAACCTGCTCGAAGGGGAGGCGGTTTTAATCGTATGCTCTTTGACCCATGTGAGCTCAAGGTTGTTGCTGCTTAACAATGATAAAGAATTGGCGAGTCCTGTATTAACAGAACTAAATTAAAGACAGAACTGTAGATTCAACTAACAGCACTCTTCTTTTAGGGTAAACATTCAACATTCTCTTTGAATCATAACAACTAAGTGCAAATTGTTACGTATTCAGTTCATTTAATCAGTGGTAAATGAAAATAATTTACCCTGCAGTACGCTTCCACAGTTCTAATTAGGGTTAAATATAAAATATATTGAAACTTTTTGTTTGTACCTTTGGGAGTACTACTGAACATTGCGGCAATTCAGTTGT
Source organism: Photinus pyralis (assembly GCF_008802855.1). NCBI lineage: Eukaryota > Metazoa > Arthropoda > Insecta > Coleoptera > Lampyridae > Photinus > Photinus pyralis. The sequence goes on from NW_022170510.1 coordinate 7,443,026, forward strand.
CGAGTGCGAAAATACAATACAGAGACTTCCTATTCGCTAATTATCGTGCAGATTCCAGCGCGCAATCGATACCACCAGCGAGTGCGAATTCATATTTCTGTCATGCAGAAAGCAAATCATACATACTGGTTACCCGTTTATCGAACAGGCTCCTGCAAAGAAATAAGAGTACTGAAAGTCCATTATCTCTGTGAAAAACTTTATTCGAGTATACTATATACAATGCCGGCTTTTACTGTAAAGCATTAATAAGTAACTTGAATGGCATAAGCCACTAAGTAAAAATGCAAATTCTCAGTAGATAAATGGCATAAAAATAGCCCGGGATAAAACCGGGTAATCTAATTCTGATTGAAACCTATTTAAGCTGTTAACGCTTCCCTATCAAAATGAAATGTTTTAAATTATTTATTAATACGAATTCGGAATTTCCTCGTCGCCATTTGAAAACATAGCTGTTATTTTTTCGACAGATTAAATTATGCAGAACCCTACCCTACCTAATACCGTTAACAATAAGTGATTTCGGTTTAAGAATGGAAAAAAAGGCGACCGACTTTATGAAAAATTGTGGAAATTTGGATATTATGGATGTACAGGAGGAAAACATCAGGGAATCGTATGGAAATGTGTACTGTGGCCTTAAATTGTCACAATCTAATACTTATAAATCAATCGATGTCTATTCATATAAAAACAGTTTAACAATAAATCACAATTGAAACATTTTTAATAGTAAAAAAGAGTCCATACTCTCCTGAAGTTGTTCAATAAAAAATTACGTGTAGGGTGAGCGCGAAATCGTTTTCCTTTAATTTGAATAATAGTATACGTAGAGTGCAGTGCCAGTCATTTATTTTCTTTGTAAAATTTTAGTAAAAGTATAAATGCAACTCCGAGCCCAAATACGCTGACATATTTTTACGTTTTCCCCAGCTTCATAGAACGTACGTAAAACACTAAAAGTTTTAGACTTTATTTGTATTACAAGGGGAGCTATACTTCGTGAAGTAAAATAGGTTAAACCCTATTATTTAAGCCGTTTCTACATTTTGCAGTGTTACGTTGCTTTAAAATACAAAGAATAAATCCTGCAATAACTACAGGTTTTAATTGAATTTTTAATCCTAATCACCCTCGCAAGTGTTTGTAATACCATTCGCGAACTATACAAACATTTAAAAAATCTAGACGTAATGCTAGATCTATCTGAAACCGGCGTTAATTAAGCTGTAAAATGAGCGTGAATTACATTTTTTTGATTTTGTTCTACTTCGCACTCCCACTACTGTGCTGGCCTCATTAGCTTTCAAATTGAGTTTTCTCACCGTGACCAGTACACGAACAAAATGTTTCAGGCGAAGTTATTGTGTGACTACTTGCGTTAATGCGTCGAGATTTCGCCCCGTTTCGAGGACCGGATGTAGGGATTGGCGGCTCCACAAAATAGGGGCTCCCGCAGCACGAACTTGTCGAATATGGAAAAATACACCACATTCGGTTCAATCTATTTTCAGGGAAACGAGATGATTTTATAAATATCAACAAATATTTCTGCCGCGAAAGTGAAGAAGCACAATTTTACCGCTTTTTCGAAATTTGCTTAAAACCGCTCATTATCTGGTCCTTCGAGCCGGATTTTTTATGGTGAATTTTTCCATATTCATATCAGTTCTTTTAGGTCGAAAAATAATGTAACATTCTATCATTCCTGAAGACTTTCGACAGAGGACAGAGAATGGAGAATTCATTCGAGTTTGATGCACAAGCTACCCATGTCGAATGTAGCACAAAAAATTGCGATAACTTAGAGATTCCTAAAATTCTTTCCCAATTTTACCGTTTCTCTATCAATATTAGTTTCCGAGATTCTTATACTAAGCTAGCTCAATTAAACACAGGTATTCCCCTTCACTTGGAATTATGGACCTTTGGTCAATTTACCGATTTCCCTTCTATAGGTCGAATTTGCCCGTCGATAGTCAGACACGATCGCCGCCTAAAGAACAACTCCCTAGTCAAAACGAGACGCCACATTATATCATCAACCCTACAGCCCAGAAAGAAAACCTATTATCCCTGCCAGATAAAACCCAAAATCTCTGCAAAATTATCATCGTATCTCTACAGTATATTCACATGAAATCTACCCCTAATTCTGAATCCCCATTCTTCAATCGTTACTATCTCCAAATCTCCTACTGATTACATAAGGTCCCTCGTATGCTAAAAGCAATTTTGCGCTTATTTGCTTCGGTCCGTCAGTCACTCTTAATTTCTTTAAAACAACCAAATCACCCTCCCTAAACACAACTCTTTGTTTAAGCATACTGTTTTCTCTATCAGTATAACGTTGCCGACTTATTCCTTTCATTGTTTCTATTATGTTCGTAATTTCGTCTTTCTCTCCTGTGATTGTTATTAATACTCCCTGCAACAAAATTCACCTGTCTTCCTTCCGGTTCCGCGTTCTCCACTACCCTTGGCTTATCTTTGGATTTTTTTGCGAATCGTGTACACTCCGGTTCTCTCCTATCTATTTTCTCCATTTTTTCATTCATTTGCGCAGCCGATTCTCTTATTTTTTCTGGCAAATCCCCATTCAATTCAATAATTCTCCCCGATTCCGTCTTCACATCCGCCGCCGATACTCTATGCCTCCATGAGTGCGGCGAAATGCCCTTCCTGGAAGGTCGTCACCCCATTACAGAGACCTCTCCATTTTCTTTAGGTACGTCCATCTCCGTGCCAATTCCCGTCGATATTTCAATTCTAGCTTCGGCTGTTGGATTCATCCCTTCTTAAGTTTTGTTGAAACTTCCTTTCTAGACGTTATTAAATAACTTTGTATTTAACCCTTCCACTAATGACCATTACCTACCCTTTGATTCCTGTAAGAAATCCTGATTCACTTTAAATGACAAAAACACACCTGTCCAGCTTTTCCCGCGGTCCTTGACAAACTTTTGCGCCTATAAAAAAATTCCAACATCGACTAAATTTCCCTTTTCCTGTATACTCGTCTGGGTACCAAAAGAAAATTTTGTTCCCTAAGACAAACTTCTCCTAACTTCAACTTCGACCTAATTTTCCGCCTTCTTAATACCCTCATCGTAATAAAAATGCTAGGTGCAATGGCAAATTTTCCAGGGCACGTCCAGTTCTTCAACACTACCTAACTTTCATCTACAAAATTTACATCACTGGGAAAACTGCTCCCTTGTAACCAAATTGCGCTCAACTGCTGTCTGCGATGCACCACAAATAAACACGATTCACCTCTTCCTCTACTATTTAAAACATTCTTGCCTTTCTGAACCATCTCCTACTTCTTTAATTTTCTGCGCGTCTTTGAATAATTTAAAACGCCTATGTTTTCTTATCGGCGAAAGACATCATTTACGTTTAATTAGCTTTTACGCAGCGATAACAAAACTTCTTATCGCAAGGAACGGAATTCTGAGAGATAACTTTAACCAAATATTCACTCATTTAGTTCCAGATGTCTAGTCTTTCAACCCGTAATGAACTTTACAATTACAAATCAAAGTAAGGAAAGCTAAATCAAAAATCAAATAATTCTTAAAAATAATTAGATTCTAAAGCCGTCAATCCTTTCTCCCACGCGCGTTCACTCGTTCGTATGTCCGTCCGCTCGCTTGCTCACTCAATGGCTTTATGTCTATTGATTTAAAAGAGTACGGATGGATCCATAACGATGAAATTTTGCATGTAGGTTCTTTATCAGTGTTGTAGATCGGAGTTCGTGAATTGGCAATGTAGGGTAAAAAATAGGAAATCCCTTTTGACATCTCCGTTAGTTATAACCCGAATTTCATAAAATTCAGACTGGGAGTAGTTAGTATCTTATCAAATGTAATGTCACCGCTTCGGTACTTCTGATTATGTATCATCAGGGTTCGAATTACTGAAATTGGTTCTTTGATTATGGAAACGCTCCTTTTGGCAGGTAACCTGGATAATCTTACAGAAAGGTTTTAAAAAAACGAAAAACTTCACTTCTTTAATTCGACTTAAACATTGACTTTCAACGGTGTAATAAAAATCTCTTACAACTGGGAAAACCAAAATCTCTCTTTAATTTTCTGCATGTGTTTGTATAAATTAAAACGCCTGTGTTCTCTTATCGGCGAAAGACATCTGCTAAACTACCTTAATTGGATTTTACGCAGCGATAACGAAACCTCTTATCGTAACGACCGGATTTCCAAGAGATAACTTTAACAAAATATTCACTCAGTTAATTCCATTAAATCTAGTCTTTTGACACATTTAGAATGACAAATAGAGTAATTATTTAAATAAAATCAAACATCAAATAATCCTTAAACGAATTCAAATTCTATGATTGAAATTGATGACCACATTTACGCTTATAGAAAATTGAAACTAACATATTGTTACACGTAATTTCCTCATTCCTAGTTATATTTCCTCCAGAACCCCAATTTCCAACGAAATAGGTGACCGTATTGATTTTTGTCCATGATCCAGCATCCTTAATCCTATTTCGATCAAAACAATTTAGATGTATAAGTGAAGTGGAGAAGAAATCCAAGAAGCACCCAATTTATTCGCAAACTTGGAGCAACCATCTCTTTTTTATAATTATTCGCCTTGAGAGAAAATGTTTTATGAGGAGGTTTTCTAACAAACTACTTACACTAATCTTCAAGTAACCCAAATGAATTGTTAAGAACATTTTGGATCAGTTTAGTATATCTTACGGTGGTCGCAATTAGGTCAGTGCTGCTGCTGACTTATTAAGCGGGATTCATGAACACGATTAAACACACTTAAAGATTATAAATGTACAATTCCTAGAAGGAGAATTACATTTTGCAATTTTATCCTTTAATGTGTAATTTGTATGCAAAACACAATATTAAAAATACTAGTCCTTTGTGGTAATTTTAATTAGCCCCTCTTTAATAATTATTTTACTACTACGCCGCAACCTATTTGTTAACTAACTAATTTTCACTAAACCCATCTGAAGTGTGTACTACAGTGATTACGATTGCTCTCGAATCTATTTGTAATAACCTATTGTTTGTTCTAGAATTAATTTATATGGATGTTTCGATATTGCGCGAAACCGAAATACAGTCGTTATTACACACTCGACAACTGTCGAATATTAATTGCGATAGAAATTTTTGTGAGATATGGCGTGGAAATCACCAGACAGCTTGGAAACTATTCAACTTCTTTGGTGCGTTTACGGTTATTCGGGTGAAATTCATCATGTTTCAGAGTGTTTTTAATTATCACCTGATTTAGCACGCGGCAGAATCCCAATAAGAGAGAGCGAAAGGATACTCCAAATGATAATTATTTCAATTAACTTCATTTATAATTTTTTAATTGAAATAAACCAAACCCTGATGTTCATCGGAAAACGGCCAAAGGGCCCAGATTCGATTACCAAAAAATGTTAAATGTATTGGTGACAATTTCTAATTGCTTAAGAAACGTTCGAAATTCCTGCGAACTACTATAGTTATTCTGTCTGGTTTTTTTACCGTCACTTTGGAAAAAAGGAGGTTCCAAAATGCAAGGGATATCAGGTGAAACAAATGCTCGTTTTAAAATATTTTTTATTGTGGCATATCGGGAAAACCATCCATAATCGTTATTGTAAAAGTTAATTCTGATCGTTTGCGATAACAGTAAGAAACGGAATTTGTTTTAAATAGAAGCGGAAGACGTTAATCGGTGCTTTTCGATCAAGCTTGTTTTGTTTTGGTGGACCCTGAAAAGTTTTGCCGTTATTTAAGAGTATTATTGCAAGACAGTTCGCCTTACCAGTTGGAAAGACAGTCCGTCTTTATAATCGTAAAGTTCTTGTTATAGAATTGAGTGCTACGAGTATTAAGAGATTTAAGTTCTCGCAATAAAAGTGAATGTTTTAAGTCGAATTTAAAAAGTGAAGTTTACAAACAAGTTTCCCAATATCCGTTAGAGGGAGTTTTGTCCACCATCAAAGGGCCAATACTATAGTTTGCAATAACATCGAGGTCAGTGTCATCTGGATCGAGATTCGAGTTCTATAAGTGAAGTCGAGCAATGAAGTTTCGAAGTAATATCACCTGGTGTCTTGTGTTTGTGCGTCATTTATTGTAAATCGCAGTTACGACCGGAGATTTTGGATTATCGACACTTTAAGGTAACTAAGATTTATTTAATAACTTATTCTATCGATCGCTTGTTGCGTGCAATGTGTTATCCTGGCCATGAATGCCTCTTTGTTTTTATTACAGCTTAGTATTTGTTTGTTTTATGTCGAATGAATGTGGTTAAATGATTGGTTGCTCGAGCCCAAATTGAGGTAGCTGTATAAGCGCTTGTGGGTGGTTTAGTGACCGTTTGCCATTGCATATAATAATATATATTTTTCCAACAGACCTTCAATTATCGGACAATTCAGTGTAAATTTAGTAGAATTTAATTACAATATATGGTGTAATTATTTTAAAAAGATGTAAACTAATACCAAATAAGTAAACTCATAAACAAACCAGTGGATACTCTACTATAATCATTATAATAGAAAATAAAATATGAATTGGTGGTCAGTAACTAAATACAATTAAATACTAAGAGATAATTATATCTCATACAGTGCAATAATTTATGTCACTATGTGTGTTTTAGTACACTCGTGGCGCCAACCAGTTTTTCTTTACTCTAGGCCGCGTGTATATATTTATTTTACCAGTTCAAAAGCAAACATTATGAAATTTTCTCTGAGAATGCGTTTATTTCCAGATTTTGAACGCTTTACAGAAAAATATCATACATTTGAAAACTGAGATAAAATCGAAACGTTGTACGATTTTTTTTAATCCGGGAATTTTGGTAAAGGTGGGCTGTCAAGTTGATTTTGGCAAATTACTGGGATGAGTGAGCGGTTTTAGAAGTCTATAGAAAAAGAATCTGGATAAGTTGTGTGTTAGGGGATGATAGGAATCAAAGGGGATAGCATGGTCAATGGCGGTCTTTATCAACTTAGTATATTTCAATCAAATTTCGATTTGTTTTATTTGTGTTTGACTAAAAATTGCGTGCGGTGTAACTAATATTGTTTAAATTATTGTGGCATATGGTAACAGTACTCTTAACACCTTCCATTCTAACCTTAAATTCATAATAAAAATTAAATCTGTCAATAAATCTACTAGATCTAACACTCCTGGAAATCAGTGTCTATAGAAAACTTGCTGCCCTTGACTATATATAAAGTCCTTCGATCAATTCCACCCCTTACGACACAAGTAATTCTTCAGATTCTTTCGCCATCTACTTAACTTGACAAAGTCCCAGAACCCATAAACGCCATCTACGTTCCAAAACCACCCTCAAGACTCCAAATGTGTGTGTCAACGGCAAACAAAATTCCTGCCATTCTTTTTCGATAAAAAAAACTTACAGACAGATCCTCCACTTTTGCAAGAAAGGCCTCAGACTTGACATTTTGGCAAATGAAAGCCATTCATAAACAATTTAAAGAAAGTCCTCAATTTTTTGTCAAGTAATGTTTAAATCTCGATAAGAACCTCTTTTTCCTACAGTAACTCTCTTGCTCTAAAAACTTGCAAGCGCCTTTTGGTATTTAATTTTAAGTAAATTTAATTCTTCCCGTGAGCCCTAACGACTGTCTTCATCAGGAACTCGGTCCTCGCTTATTATTTTTCTTTTTCTCTCACCTTGTACCTCTTTTTTTTGTATATTCCACCACTTTTCAACTTTGGCATGCCGCTTTACCTTGTGCTCCTTTCGCTTCCCGTTTCAATTCATTGTCCTTTCTCAAAATGTAATTTCTTAAGTAATAATTTTCATCGATTATATTAACCACTAGATTAATTTAATGTTATTTATAGAAATTGTGCACCTTTTTGAATTTTTGACCCCGAAAGTATGTTCAAATTTATGAGGTTACCGAAGATATTATTTTAGCCGCCTTATGATGGCGTATACCGTCGAAACAACCTACGAGCAATATTTTAACATGTGAATAATTAGAATATATTTTTAGCGAATTTTTGGACTTGACAAAAATAATTCTGATATGGTTTTCGGAGGTGCTATAATTTTACCGTTAGATGGCGCTACCAGTATAACAACTTAATTATTAGCGCATTTTTGAAAAAAATACGATATTGTTGGCTGGCTGGCTGTCCGGCTGAGATCTCAGCAATTACAATTCTAGAGACGTTAAATTTTCACTAAAAGCTTTCTGTTATAGTGTAGATGTGCAGGGTCTAGTCTATTTTGAGTTAGATTACTGGTGAGATCGATATAATTTTAAACTTTGCTAATGAAATACTGATCTGCATTATCAAAAATGGGCTTTCATCATGCATATGCTGATTTATATATTTATTGCAATAACTTCACCTTTTTATGAGATTATACGTCACTTGCGAGTATTTCCTTAAAATAATACTAGCAGAAGGTAATTCTTTTTATTAGAAAAAGTAAATATAAGAAGTACATAATTTACATGAAATCACGAGCCTTTCGTAATTAACAGTAACGCAATTGTTTTTGACGTACCTATCTTACAAAATGCCGTTTTACAATCAATCACACAAGAGTCACGCTTTAATCCGCCAATTGGCTTTGGATACACAAATGATAGAATTTAAGTGTCCATGAATTGACAAATGGAGTATTTGTTAAACTTTTGAAACTAGGAGGGGCTGCAAAAAAAGTTAGGTTGAAATTTTCATGCGAACACATAATCGCATTTAATGGTTACGAAATTCCTAAAACTCAGCGAACATACGTAGATTAATCTTTGTAATCAGCTTAAATAGCAAATATTGAAGCTAGGCATCTCATATTTAGAGTGTTAATGATAGATACTGCCATGCATTGATTTCCATTAAAGCTAAGCATTAGGGAGACGTCTATCATGTAAATAGTCACAACTTTATTCTGCGCGATATCGTTAATTAAACAATTGATGCCCATTTTACGCGATTTGCGACCTTATTATCGTGGATAAAAGCAGATATAATACGTTGCTTAGTTTCATTTACACTTCAGGCTGCTAATTTATTGCACAAAGGTGCCAAAGAGCATTACTTTTCTGGACCGCACACGACTTGTGTTGGTGGTTCTGCAACAATTTACGTTTTTAGGGATTTTCTCATGAAAAACACAGCTTGAATTTCGTCCATCCGTCCATCCGAGGGCTTAGGCTCCTTGCGTAATAAGATTTTAGACACAGAGTAGACGAAAAGAATGTTGTACCAGTGGTTTCTGTTAATTTAAAACGTTGCACCATGTTCTCTTGAAAGACCTGGGTTGGGCAGGACAGCAAATTCTTCCGATATCAATGGAAATCCAGAAAACCTAACTTTTACGTGATCTGAACGGATTGGTGGACGGATGGATCTAGGGACAACATTCGCGCTATGAATTTTTTCCCCAGTTGAAAGCTCATTCTCTGAAAAAACTTGTTGCGGGCAACCAATGCGCAACAATAGACCAACATAATAAGTGAAATTCATTTTTCTGTTAAATTGTAAACTAACCAGAGACATAATAGGAAAATTAAGCCCGCATGATATCTGTCAATAGATTTATACCCGGAATGTCCCGATTATGTAATGAAAATGCATTTTGAAAGGGGTAGTCAATACCTGAGCGGTCACGATGCTCTTTTTGCCTCATAGTAAAGAGAACAATTTAAAGCACTTGAAGCCGCATATTTCATTTCGCTACTTGACTTTTTTATTTCTAAATTTAAACCAAATGGCTTACATTTTCGCGTACGAAACAACTAGCCGCAAATTATCGAGCTAAAGTTATTAGAATTTAAGGAGGTAAGTTATTGATAAATCCCGCAGGTGTTGTGCAGTTAATGGGACAGGACAGAACGTAAAATCCCGAATTTTATTCGGCGAGCTTTCGTCAACCGCTGTAAAACTGTTAAAAAGTATTTCCCTTATTTCAAGATAAATATAATGTGGCATTTACTTGATTCGAACAACACTTTAACAGAACGCTGGAATTCTTAAGCCCTTAAGGTGACAACAATTTTCCACGTTTCGGTCGTTAGGTTGTTGCTCCTTGTAAAAAGCTACCAAGGTATATTATGGTTTGGAAAAAATTGATAAACTTAAAAAAAGATTCTGTACCACTATGGTTTTTTACCTATAACTTTTGACGTGAAGAAGCGATCTTCACTTATATCGCAGGTTCTCTTAGATCTTGATACGTAGAATCCAAATCGCCCAGAAAATTAAAAATCGTATTCTTGTATCAACAGTTAGAGCGCTTTCTGTATTTTTTTTTAATTGCAATATGGTTTTTTACCTATAACTGAAAAAAATTTATAAATTCTATATAAAGGTTCTAAGGAGTAGCAACCTATTTGTTTATAAAAAAGCATTGTGTACGTCACTGATATCGCGCATGAATGCCTGTCTTGAATCGGCTAATCGACTTGTTGATATCTTCAATTGCAACGTCCGAGATATCTCTATCTGTTTCCTGTGATACTTATATACATTTATTTACATTATTTATTTATACATTTCCTCATCTGTAATTAGGCATTGTGTTGTTTGATGGGAATTAAAATCAATTATTATTATTATTATTAAATGGAAGAGGTACATGTGCCTCAATTCAAAATAACCGTAACATGGCACATACAAAAATAAGTACCTTTGGAGTACTTTGTAAATCTGCAATTAAATATGGAGTGTGGAACCTGGGGGGTATGGAAACCCAATGGAATGCGATTACCTATTCCCAAGGTCTAAGTTAAGTCTAAGCACCATAAAATTAGTTATCGAGTTTTAATTTACCGAGACTCCGCTGGCTAAAGGCCAGATCCCCGGTGGTTCGCTCTTCCTCAAAACACGTTTAGTGTTAGCACTTTACGACAATTTTCAAGAAAATGCCATGTATTTACCATCAGAATCCTAATGAAATACTCTTCAGGATAAAGAGAAACCACTGAAAAAACGTAGTGTCGGGAGGAGCAAACGAAGATGCTATTACCTATCTATTCCCTAAGACTGCTATGGAAGTGATAGCAGCAAAATAAAAGGAATTATCGAGATCTAATTTGCCGAGACTCTGCTGGCTGAGGGGTATTCCATAGATTAGCACTTACACAATAATTTTCGAGAAAATGCCATCGAATTTACCACCACGATCCTAAGAAGTAGTCATTTTTCAAAAACGTAAAACCGGAGAGTCTGTGGGGTATCTAAGGCGAATACCCGTGCCTGGGTTCTTGTGGAGAGCTTTCCTGTCGTTTCCCAAAAATACAGTAAGAAGGCCTGCAGATCCAGGTCATAAGTGAGTAATTGTCATTGAGAATTGTGGTACTGGGAACAGGGTCGAGATTGCTTTGTTGTACGATCAGTTGGAAACCCATCTAGGTGCTTTGGATATGCTCGGAATTACGTCGGATAAGTGTAGGCCTGTTTCCACTCATCGAGTTTTGTCTTCCAGAAGAGTTACTGCGGGCGTGGCAACGTTCGGCGTTCGCGCTTCATTCGCGACCTGGTTCCAATTCATCAGCGTTTATCCAACCTTCTCCCATTTCTACGAAACGAAGTCGAGAATGTACAACGAATGGTTCTTGCTACTGATCGGTTTGGTGAAAGAATACTTAATAAAATCTCTTTGGTTTGGTTTAGGAAAATTCAAAAAAACTAAGACATAACGGTGTGGAGAAAATCTCAACGTTCATGGATTTAGTAGGTAAATCACACTGGATTAACGTGCCTTTTTGTGACAAACCGCACGTCAGTGGTTCATGTTCCATGGGTCCGAAAATTCCGAAGAAGTTCATTATCGAGAAAAACTATGTTTCAGTTGTCTTAAGTTGGGTCACATTTCGAAAAAAAAAGTGCAGTCTGTGCTAAAAAGCACGTTACGATTATGTGCCCCGACATTCCTATCGACAAAATATCGGTGGATACGCTGGAGCAAACAACCAAGAGCAAAGAAATAAAGAGTACCACAACTTGCGCCAACACTTAGAAGTCACACATTGTTCGTGTTCGTGTGACTTTGGTTGGCCCAGGTGGCTCAAAGGTGATACGAGTTCTCATCGATACGGGCTCTTAAAATTCGTATACTTTCGAGACAAACGCAGCACAGTTGGGCTACGAAGTCAAAAGAAACGAGCAAACAATTTTTGTTGGGGGGATCACAGATTCCGAATTCGCTTAAATGTTTTGGAGTAAGTGCGAAGTATGGCAGTTACAAGTGCTATTGTAACAAGAAGGTCCTTGAAGTAGTTAACGGGTCATATCATCACAAACCGATACATTATTTACCGCATCGTCCCGTTATCAAGGAGCAGTCTACAACTCCCAATCTTCGTCCGGTTTTTCAGGATCCTGCAAGAGAGTAACCAGTGTTTAGAGCCTTGTAGAGCTCAAACCAAGCATCTTGATAGGATTCAGGAAGCACCGATTCGGACTAGTTTTGGATATAAGAAAAGCATTTCTCCAAATCAGCATTCGGCCAGATGGTCGAGATGTGTTTCGGTTCCTTTGCATCAACGCGGAAGAAAAAGAAGTGGATTTTCGGCGAGGAGTATTTGGTCTTGTAGGATTTGGACCATCTAGTTAGCAGTTTTTAAGTAGACAATTTGTGTCACAAGTTTACCCGATAAAGATAGGATGTTAAGGTTCATACCGCAAGCCATTGTTGATGGACATAGCAAAGTTTAATCTCTCCGTGGGAGTATAGCGGCCAGTCCGCGGAGAACGAGTCGGATACTAGCTGCGGCTTGCTTTATTGTGGAATAAGAATGAGTATTTCGATAGAGTATCTTAAGGACATGGAGAAACTACCTTTGGGAATCTATTATAAAAATTAAAATGGCCTCTAGGGCTCAAAAAATCTTTGATTCAATTGGATTCACCAGACATTTTGTTCCAATATGGTGGAATTGGCCGATTCACGACTTGACCGAGATATTTATGAGTTCAACCCTTACGTATTCTCGAAATCCGTTCATAATTAAAGTTAGTGCTTCTTGGAAGTGATATATATAAACGTCTAAACCTATAAATATACTGGTACCATTACAATAGGTAGCTAGATAGAAATCTACCTAAAAGGATTCGTTACACAAAACCTACTTGGTCATTTGGGATCCCAAACAGCATTAAATTATGAAAAATTGTTGGAAGTGAATACCACTATTTTTCTACGGTTGGATTCCCGACTAGCGCTTTGCAAAGCCTCTAACTGCTTGTAGAACCATCTATAATGGTTAATCAAGCTTTTCCTAACTAAACTTAGTCTAAAGGGACTATTCGAGATCATTTTTAATACGTTTTGGAGGTTTCCATTAAAACGTCAAATAGTTCCTCAACACTTTCAAAGCGTCTCGAACGTTTGAGATAATGAAGTGTTTGTAATAAAATTGCGTCTCATATTCCCAGTGCCAAAAATTGGTAAAAAGTAATGAAGATTTGTATTGCCCAGTAACGTATAGTTGCGAAATTGTGACACGAACAATATTTAGATGAAAAACATGAGTAGATGAATTCTCTGGATAGCTTCATGAAGAACTTATAATTACATAATTTGAAATGTTCAACGAAAGATCAGTCAAATCTAAAGCCGAAATTCAAATTAATTCAAACAAATAAGTAGTTAACGTTTTCGTCACAGAGTTAATTTACTTTAAGGTATAACTTTCTGAAAATGTATGTAAATATCAGTCGTCTCAAAAATGTTTGTGGGGCAATCAAAGACATCCTAGAAACCGACGTTCACAATTTCAGTGCATGTTTTTCCGCTTGCCTTTTGGGAATTGCCCGATGTAAAATTGACAAGGTTTCGTGAAATTTTATTTTGAATGTAGACAAGTAAATCAGATATCGAATGAAATTACGTGATATCTGAGGGAATGTGTGGAAATTACTGTCGTTTATGAAACTTGCATAATTGAATTGATAACTTTCCAATAAATTAGTAGCTCTAGTTAAAGTTTGTGTATCTTCCGATTCAAAGTGAGACAAGCCACTGATTAAAATTACAAACCAAAATTAGACTGACAAACGAAAAAATCGATCGTATTATATTAAGATGAGGTTCCTTCCAAAACCATCAGTTGTAATGGGTTGGAGTTTTTAAAACCAAATTTACACATTCTTTACGTCCTAGAAAGAATTTTTTGATTACAATGTAACTTAGATATAAAGTGCAAAGGACAGATTCTATTTTTAAAGTGCTTTTGTTTCATTTTTATAAGAATGCGATTTATACGGTGCGAGGGGAATTTTTATGCGGAGTAAAAAAGTGCAGGGAGTCGGCGTTCAACCATCGAGTAGTAAAGGTGGTGATTAGTGTCTGGAAATTTGCAGTACGCGGTATACGCAGTTAGCGTACTACGATTTCAATACTCAACAAAATGTCAAAAGTGGTAGTGTGACGTCGCCGAACGTTTTAAAGTTGATGTAGCGTACCTAAATAAAGTTATCGAGATATTTTACACCCACATCGTTATCTAAGAGTGGAATTTGGGGTCTGCGTGCCAACGTAGTTTGTTTCCCAGCCTGGAAGAGGAGCCTATGCAGCGTTAGTTTTTCCCGCCGGCGTATTGTTTTCCGCCAGCGAGTATTTTTGGGTATTTCCACCTTGAGAAGATTAGATTTGGGAAATTTGGCAGTCCACCACCACCAGTTTGAGTTCCTGTAACGACGGAACCGAACGCCTGGAATGCGAGGTCACCGGCCTGTTCCCAGCGGATGTAAGGCGATTAGATAAGAAGCAACGCCATTACCGAGATGAATTAAGGTAGAATTTGCAGTTTTATATTTGATAAACTTGATTAAATCGTGAAGTTTGCGTATTTTTGATCGATCTGAACAATTTTATATTTAATTTTTTGGGGTTTTATGTATTTTAGGGGATTGTATAACAGTTAAAATTGATTAAGGTACCAGTTAAAGGAAATGTCCGTTATTTTTGATTATTAAGCTTTACCGTTCTTTTAAGGGCGGAGATATTTATATGTTTTAAATCCATTGACTTTCAATTAAAGGTATTAAAGATAATTAATGTTAATTCTCTGTAATTTCTCAAGGAGGTCAAGAAGTTTGCGTATAAAGGAAACCCAAATTGTTGCATTTACATACCAATCTCGGAAGCATATGAGAGTAGTAACGTCAAAACAACATTCTTCCAAATTTTGGTTACGTTTCTATGATTAATGAATGTTATACCGTGAGCTAGAATAGAACGAATTATCTTCCTATTTGCACCCATGTTATTATCTGAGCTAGCGGGTTAAAGAGGTACAGAAGGTAAGTCCTAAGTATTTTGAAGAGAGAAAAAGAAGATTTTTCACACCGACACGAACCTGAAAAATTACTGTTATTTTGTAAAGGGAAACATCCACGGCAAAATGGCGTACCTACGTTCAGTTTGTTAGGAAACCTTTACCAAAATAACGATAAATTGCGAGCAAGTTAAGAAAACCGCCGCAAATGGCACCCAATCGGTGGGCTTCGAACCATCAACGCCTGTAAAGAAGAGTTTCATGCAAATTATACCAGCAGAGCAACGAAGAAACTTTTTAAGAAACAAGAAAAAAGAAAATCAAATATTACAATCATTTTATGGAATTACGGTCCGGGTTTAAGAAAGCTGCTCGAGCAATACAGAAAAACAAAATGGAGGGCACACAAGCGAGTGAAGACATCGTTTTTAGTCAAGAAAGCCAAGAAATTTTAGAAGCAGCTCCAGTAGCCCATATACAAAACATGGATTTGTCAATCTTAATGAAAGCAATACAAGGAATGCAACAAGAAATGAAAACAGGACAAGAAGAAATGAAAGCAGGACAAGCACATCTAGAAAACAAAATGGAAGCAGGACAAGCACATCTAGAAAACAAAATGGAAGCAGGACAAGAACAGATTATCAAAACTCAAGAAAAGAATATCGAACAGTTACGAAACGAAATAAGAGGTCAAAAACAAGAATGCGAACGAAGATTTACGATTCATGAAAAGAAAATTGAAGGCTTACATCAGCAGCACGTTGGTTTCACACAGCAGGTGGACTACGAGTTCAAGAAAGTAGAACACCAGATAGCAAAACAGGAAAAAATAACTGATCAGAAGATAACTGACCTCGACAACAAAGTGGAAAGAAACACAGAAGAAATTGAAGAGATAAAAGAAAAAATAAAAGAAGAGAAACCGATTAATACACAGAAGGCGAGTACGATCATTTACAAAACTGAGGGATTAACAACATTGAAACCAAAGAAGTTTGATGGAAGCTTCCGAAGTGTGCACCCGGTTAATTTTTTGAAATCCCTAGAGAATTATTGGATGAATATGCATCTCAAAGAACAGAAAATGAATATAATGGAAGATTATTTGGAGGGATGTGCTAAAGCGTGGACCGACCTACATCAAAGCGAATGGAGAAATTTTAAAGAATTCAAGAGAGAATTTTTGGAACAATTTTGGTCAACGGAGAAGCAAAATAAAATCCGGCATCAACTAAATACGCCCAGACTATATAATGCAAGGAATGGAAGTTACACGGACCATGTGTGGTACTGGGTATCGAAAACTGCACACCTGGAACCAAGAATAAAGGAAGATCAGCTAATAGAAGCACTAGTAGATCATTTCCCAAGAGACATCCAGATGGTACTATATGCGGCCCAAGCAAAAACGATCAAGAATTTGACAGAAATTTTAGAAAAAATTCAAGAAACTAATAGAGATTGGAGAAGAGATTCAAACAGGCCAGAAACAAGAGATCAAGATCAAAGACCTTATCAAAACCGAAACCGAGAAAATCAAGACAGAAGAGAAAATAGACAACAGTATGAAAGAAGAGATCAAGACCAAAGAAATTACCAAAACCGAAATAATTATCAACAAGACAATAGAAGAGAGGCCAACCCAGTGAATTATGGAAGGGGACGAGGAAATTATGGGGCATACAGCAGAAGTTATGATGACCGAAGGCAACATGAAGGAGCTGTAGATAATCAGCCAAGAAGAAACGACCAGGGAAACTAGATGCTACTGGACAAGGAGCTCCACTTGGCCAGCAGCAACAACAGCAGGAGCAGCAACAATTAATTAATTTTATAAAAGTATATTATAACCAATGCAAAGCCAATACAACACCCAAAGAAAATCATTTACCAAATAATCAAGCAATTACGAGTGAAGATGACGATTCAGAAATAGAAGAAGTTATTGATGGAACGGAAGAAGAAAGTACATACAAACCAATGGTCTTAGGAAAGTTGGAGGGGGTGGAGAAGCGACCCGAAGAAAGCAAAATTTGGCAGAAAAGAGTAGAAGATTTAGAAGAAAAATTGGCTAAAGCACATGAAGATCTTTTCAAAGTACAACAGATAAATTTGGAACTCCAGATTGAATTAGCAGAAAGGAATCAACATCGTTCAGAACAAGAAGTGGAAAAGGACAAAGACCAACCTAAGTTGCAAGAAGAAAAAATAGGTGACAGACAAGAGAAGGTAGATGAAAGAAAACCACAAGATGTCGATTTACCTAAAACGGGGGATTTCGAGAACATGATTGAACACTATCAAGAGTTAGAGGAACAAGTTAAAGAGAAGGTTAGAACAGAGTTAATAAAAGAGTTAGTACCAAATCGCAGAAGAATTGAAGAGAGCAATGAAGAAGAAATAGTGGAGAAAAATTTCAAGATAGAAGGAATTGAAAAAGAATCAATGAAGAGCATCATGAGAGTAAACCAAAGAGATTGGAAAAAGAGAAAGAAACAGAGGAGTACATAATGTGGTAAATTTAAAGAAGTATAGGGTATCAGAACCACCCAGTAGTACCATAAACTTACCGGTAGCAACCTATACCATACCTAACCAAACCTAATACCTGAGATCCTTTGTTATCAATTTTGAAAATTCTATTTTCACTGTATATATATTTTGTAAATAAGTTTGATTTTTTATAGGAATGTTTTGCTTTTAACTCTTAGTATGTTGTTTTCGATTCAACAGACCAGTTGTATCAAAAACAAGGAGGGGGTACTGTAATGGGTTGGAGTTTTTTAAAAACCAAATTTACACATTCTTTACGTCCTAGAAAGAATTTTTTGATTACAATGTAACTTAGATATAAAGTGCAAAGGACAGATTCTATTTTTAAAGTGCTTTTGTTTCATTTTGATATGAATGCAATTAATACGGTGCGAGGGGAATTTTTATGCGGAGTAAAAAAGTGCAAGTAGTCGGCGTTCAACCATCGAGTAGAGAAGGTGGTGATTAGTGTCTGGAAAATTGAAGTACGCGGTATACGCAGTTAGCGTACTACGATTTGAATACGCAACAAAAAATCAAAAGTGGTAGTGTGACGTCGCCGAACGTTTTAAGATTGATATAGCGTAAATAAAGTTATCGAGATATTTTACGCCCACATCGTTATCTAAGAGTGGAATTTGGGGTCTGCGTGCCAACGTAGTTTGTTTCCCAGCCTGGAAGAAGAGCCTATGCAGCGTTAGTTTTTCCCGCCGGCGTATTGTTTTCCGCCAGCGCTTGTTTAAGTTATTTTTGGGTATTTCCACATTGAGAAGATTAGATTTGGGAAATTTGGCAGTCCACCACCACCAGTTTGATTTCCTGTAACGACAAAACCAAACGCCTGGAATGCGAGGTCACCAACCTGTTCCCAGCGGATGTAAGGCGATTAGATAAGAAGCAACGCCATTACCGAGACGAATTAAGGTAGAATTTGCAGTTTTATATTTGATAAACTTGATTAAATCGTGAAGTTTGCGTATTTTGGATCGATCTGAACAATTTTATATTTGACTTTTGGGGTTTTATGTATTTTAGGGGATTGTACCTATAACAGTTAAATTTGATTAAGGTACTAGTTAAAGGAAATGTCCGTTATTTTTGATTATTAAGCTTTACCGTTCTTTTAAGGGCGGAGATATTTATATGTTTTGAATCCATTGACTTTCAAATAAAGGTATTAAAGATAATTAATGTTAATTCTCTGTAATTTCTCAAGGAGGTCAAGAAGTTTGCGTATAAAGGAAACCCAAATTGTTGCATTTACATACTAATCTCGGAAGCATATGAGAGTAGTAACGTCAAAACAACATTCTTCCAAATTTTGGTTACGTTTTTATGATTAATGAATGTTATACCGTGAGCTAGAATAGAACGAATTATCTTCCTATTTGCACCCATGTTATTATCTGAGCTAGCGGGTTAAAGAGGTACAGAAGGTAAGTCCTAAGTACTTTGAAGAGAGAAAAAGAAGATTTTTCACACCGACACGAACCTGAAAAATTACTGTTATTTTGTAAAGGGAAACATCCACGGCAAAATGGCGTACCTACGTTCAGTTTGTTAGGAAACCTTTACCAAAATAACGATAAATTGCGAGCAAGTTAAGAAAACCGCCGCACAGTTAAAAATGATGCGTAAATGACAATTTCTTACTACTTCTAATAAATGCGTGACTTGCTATGGCTACTGAATTTAGCCGCCTTTATTTGTATTATTTATTATTCATATTTGGATGAGTAGTGAACAAAAAGATAAGAATCAATAACTTCCCCAGTGTTTGCTTTCTGGTTCGCATTGGCATTTCAGATCTATAAGTTATTTATGTCAATTTAAAAAACCATTGTTCCAGTAAAGCAGTTTTATTGTGACACGATCAATTCAAAACCAAAGGAAATTTTCAAATTACTGACGATTTTCATGCACATAAGGCATCTAAAGGGAATAATAAATTACCATTACTATTATATTATGATTTATTGGTAGAATGTTGCAAAGAGGTATTAGTAATTAGTATTAGCAGTTAGATAATAAAACATGATAAAAATGTTGATCGAATTTGCATTTCTTTTCTGGATGGCTGTACTCATATTTTCTTTTAGATATTCCAGAGCTTTTTAAATTTTTTTCTAGTACTTTGATTAGGCTTTTGCATTGATTCTCCAACCTCCAATTGTTTCGTATCCTATAGGAATCAGTTGGTATCAGAGTATCAACAGCTTTCAGAATTTTTAATATGTCTTCTAATATTGATGTTGATCCTGCAATAGCCACGTCATCTAAGTAAGCGACAATAAGAGTGGTAAGGAGAGGATGGATGGCACCGGCGATGGTTAAAGGACCCAAAGGGTCTCCTTGGTGAATGCCTTCAGTGGATTGGAAGGTGTATTTTCCGAAACATAAGGACGATGGTCTTGAGCAGCACTGAAAATATTTTTGGTCACCAGTGGCGTACGTTTTTTTAAACGGAGGACCCTTAACTTTAACGATTCCGCATTAACCATTTTTCTTCAAAATTTGAGAGTTTTTGGCATTTTTTTTTCAGTGAAACCGAATCGCGCTGGCCGTTAAGTTTTCAACTGACGCACAGGCTAAGACCTTTATCGAAAAAAGAAAGTTTTTGATTGGCCTTCGCCAAATCTTATATTTTTTTAATTTTTAAATGGCACCCTTCTGAACAAAATAGCTCTGGATAGCCGAAACTACAAAATTTTCACTGATACCAAAAAAACCACACGTTCAAAATTTTAGACAAAAACACTTTTTTTTCGAATTTTCAAAAACTAATTCCAGATTCGTCATTTTCATGTTCAAAAACCCCTAGATACCAAATTTCGTCAAAATCAGAATTTTTTTCGCACCCTCAAGTAGTGGTGCGCCCTTTCGTGGTAGGAATTTTGGAAAAAATTTTTCAAAATCGAATAGGGCGTACCCAAAGACGTGTCACCCTTCTTATGGTTGCTGAGAAAAAAATGAAAGAAGAAATCCAAATTTGACCACTTCTTTGGGGGTGGCTCCCAAACGAAACACGTTGGACCCTCAGTTTATTTGGAAACAGTGTTTGTCTTGATCCCCTCTATAACCCAATTTTTTTTACATGCGGTCATGTAACACCCTGTATACAAATCTTGATGTGCCTTAAGACTTTTAACGAGCTTTAAAATGGAAAGCCCTTGTGTTTAGAAGTATAGCCAATAGTTTCAAAGGGTTTTAAAAACCGACAATAGTTCATACAGGCTTCATAGGGCACCGATCTTTTCATAATATGGGATGAATTATTTCATGAAATCGTACGCCCATTGTACGTTATAACTTCTGTTTGTTTTTAAAGGTTTTGTTAGTTTGTCACACGACTTCTGCAATATCCATAAATTGGGTTTTCATTTTCCATCACAAATTTCCTTATCCGACGTCCTCATATAATGCTGTATTTGCTATCCGTCAATAGCAAATCGTTAAATAATATTTCTAGATAAGGTAAACCTCTAGCAAACAATCGACGTGAAACGAATCTGTCTCGTTAATGCTGTACGGTGAATGGATTTAATGTAACAGAATAAAAATTCTCAACAGTACAATTAACTACCGTATTACTTTTAAGTGGCGCGAAATGGCACAAATATGCAGGAAGGTATGGTATGCTTGATACTTTTGTAGCGAATAAAATTATTGAATGTTTAAGCCAATCCTCAACCGGTCTGGTAGTTAACAGATTCAGGGGGTAACTATGAAACAACTTTCCGAAGTATATAAGCGCATTCCTGAAACGCTCTTGTTGATATTACACGCCATTAAAGTGAACTCAATTTCAAATGTTCTATTCTATATGATATAAAATATCAAAATAGCGTTGAAAATGGTTCTGGTGTAACACACAAATTTGCTAATAAATAAATTTATTAGGTGTGTAACTCGTTTAATGTAAACTCTTAACATGTAACAGATATTAAAAAAAACTAATACATTATTATATTCAAGTCGTGATAATCTTAGGGTCATTCAAAGTCAACAAATTATTGAATTTTACGTGGGAAATTCACAGTAGTAGAAACCACTTGATAAGTTTTCGGTACCGCACATTGAACGATTCACTCCCGTTACTAGCGGTATTACGTGCAGTCAGTTGCGGGCCGGGTCCTAGATCCTGATAAATGTAATAGAACTCAAAATAGCACAAAAAATACCATAGCTTTCCACGAAACATATCTAGTATCACAAGAAACTGTTTGAAATCGCTATAACTGAGCGTTAAGAACAGGGAACAAATTTAGTGAAAAAAACTCCTTAATTGATAGTAGCGGGACCTCACTAAGAAGGTTCTAGAAAAGGTTTAAAAAGTTCTGAAATCCTAAAGTGCTTTCCAGAACTTTCGGGGGGTGACTGCGTAGTCACGTGTTACGCTAAAGCATTCCGAAAAAGTGTTTAGAACCTTCGTCCATTCCCTTGGCACCTTTTGTAGGGGTTTGAGACCATTCTCAAAATCTGGGTGTCCTGAAAAGCTTCCCAGTACCTTTTCGATGGTTTTTATGTGGCGCTGTAGTCAATTTAAGGTTCTTCCTAGGTGTGCTTAGGATCGACTAGTCATTGCAATATAACTACATTTATTGATCCAAATCAGAAATAAAAGAAAATCAGCCGTAACATTAAATTAGGTAAAATTAACATTATGTGCACAGTCCTCAAAAAATTATTCAAAATTATAAAAAAAATTTTCGCATCCATATAGCGGTGTGGGTAGTAGGAGTATTGCAAAATCGGAGAGGGCATATCCCAAATACGTGCCACCAGTTTTTGAAACTCCCAGGAAAAAATTAAAGAAGAAATGCAAATTTCTTAACTTTTTTTAAGGATTGCTCCCAAACGAAACACGTTGGACCCTTGTAATTATGTACCAATAAAAAATTGACCGGAATTAATAATCGTTTATATTGTAAGAGGTCAATAAAAATTTTACAGTGGAAATTTGAAGAATTTAGTGTTTAGTAATAAAACGGCATATACAGCAAATTAATATGACTTTTGGCCGTGTATATTAGGCATAAAGTATGTAAAGCTGTGAAACATGTTTTTTTTTGTTAAATATTTGCTTTGAGCTAGAAGCTCCTCTATAAAGAATTTGGCAACTGGTTTAAATTGTTCTTGGATAAAAGAGGGTCTACATTTATATCTTCCAGCGAAGAATTGTTTTATATCTTTCTTAAGAGTAAATTTGGCAGTTTCTTTAAGAATAATGGTCACGCGACGCTAATAATCCCTCCAGGTACGCTCATGAAATGGATAGAGAGCACCTTAATTAAGCTAGTTCAGCAAAGAAATTTGCGGAAGGAGCCCTAAATTTTACACAATCTTAATTAAAAGTTCAATTCATTTTTCGTCGAAAGTGAAGTTATATTACTCCAAATTTCATGATTATTTTTCAGTTGGCAATGGTCTACTTAACATTCCTGAGTGCCAACTTTAATTTCTTAATAGGTTATGTTGCTTTTACACGATTTAATAACGTTAAACAATTATGTATAATAGATATATATAATACATGCGTTTTGAAGTATACCGCAATTGCAGTGAGTAGTTCTCTACATGGAAAACGCGGTCCAAGTTAATCGGTGATCGCTAACAAAGAGGCGATCTATGGAAGGTGCGAAAGGTACTCCTTCCCCTCTCGATCGTGTAAGGCGGTGGATCCTAAGAAAATTAAGACTGTGTAAGACAATGTAGGGCTTCTTCCGCAAATGTTTTTATTGAATTTGTAAATGCAGCTACAGAGCTAGATAGTTTTCGGTTTTTCCACAGCCAGTAACTTCACTTCGCACTTTTTACGTACTGCATAGAGACGCGATACACTTTTCTCCTACTCACCACGGCAGAAGTTTCCATGGTGGACGTGTTCCCAAGATAGTATCGTTGCTCTTTTGCAGGATTTTAAATTAGGGGTCAAAGTGCAGGGCGAAACAATGTATCTGCTGAGGCGAATTGCATATTAATACTAGCAGAAAGGGAAAGGGATCTAGAAACAGGATTAAACGGTATGGAGGGAACACTATCTAGAGACTACAGTATGAAAATCGAGAAGGAAAAAACAAAAGTAAATAAAATGCGCGAAAAGAGACGATAGGAAAAAGATAAAGATCCGAATAGGAAACCACACTTTATTAAAGCATCTAAAGGAATTTTGCTATTTAGGTAGGAAGGTTACATAAGAAAATCGTAGCAAGGATAGCGCAGGCTAAAAAAGAATTTGAACAAAAGCGGGACCTGCTAAGATCCGGGATAAATATAAGAATTAGGAAAAGGCGGATTAGCTAAATGGGCAGGGTAACAAACGAAGCAGTCTTGGAACTAGTACTGGAAAATAGGGAAATGTGGAAAACCGTACAGAGAAGACGAGATAGAATGATAGAGCACACAGGAAAGAAAAGAGGACTGCGTCCAACCAATCCGAGGATTGTGAACTCCATCAAGAAGAAGAAGATGCACATTTTCTGTCTCTTAAGTGTTAAGAGTAAAAACCTATACTTTTTATTGAATTCTATTCTTATTCTACATCGGAAAACAATACACTTTCGTGTGATACGTTTTTCCAAGGTTTTTTCCCTATATTTACCATCTTTTGAAGACACTCTTCCAAAAGCGTAATTTTTTGTTTGAGCTAGGAAGCTGTTCTGTATTTTTCGAATTTTCAGAAACTAATTTCAGATTCTTGAATTTCTGGTTAAAAAACCCCCAGATACAAAATTTCTTCGAAATTAGAATTTTTTTCGCGCCTCTATTTAGGGGTCTGAGAAAGAAATTAAAGAAGAAACTTAGTTTTTTGAGGACTGGCCGTTGGACCTTCGGGTTATTTGGAAAAAGTGCTTGTTTTGATCCCCTCTAGGATTTAATTTTTTTATATATAGGTATGTAATACCCTGTATAACTTAACGCTCGGACCCTCACACCCAAACCATATGGGAAATACATTTTACTGTTGAAGAAAATATGCAGCAAAAGCTCTTATGGTGTTTATCTCAATTTACATCGAAAATATAGATGGGTGATCCATTTTACAACGTTAGGTGTGTAATTCGAAATGGTGCAGCAGCAGTACTGGCTTCTCCTAGGTGATAAAAATTTGCTTTGATGGCACGACTGCGCCAGATCCAACCCTATAAATTTACTCACACAGAATAAGCACTATTCTCGGTTTTTTAAATTATTCAATTTATTTTGAATGAAAATGACAAAAATAACACTGCAACATTGAAACTGCTAACATTTACAGATTTGGCCATAAGCCGTTACGATAAAGAATATTCACACATACACATAATTTAAGGACGCAAGTACAAATACTTCTTGCATCGCTTTTGACCATGCAACACTTGCTTATGATAGTTAAACAATAGACGTTCAGATGTTCCGTGTATAGAGATGGACCTCTGAATAGGGCATGGGATACGTTTAACCGAACGACGAAAGTCGACATTGTGAATTCGTGGTATTTTTAAATTAGTGGCCACTATTCCAGTTAAGAATACGTCTTCCAGATTAATAATCTTATGGTAGAGGGATGCATGGTATAATTTTTTTACCAATGATACTGGCATCAAATATGCAGGTCCGTCAACATAGTTTGGAAATAGCGTTGGTTCGTACACATCATACGATAGGTAATGCTTTGATTCTTTGTCACGAATGGGTCGTGATAATTCTACTAGACGTCCATAAATGGCCGGTTCCTCTTTTTTGAGTAATCGGATATAATTAAGTAAGCGGGGCACGTTAATAAACACATCGTCATCACTCTTAAGCAGATACTTGGCTCGAGGACAGTATTCTTTTACCCATCTTAACATCGATATCGTCTTAAGGGTCAAGTTATAGTACGTATCCGTAAAATTTCCTAGCAAAATATCCTCATACGTGTAGCGTTCTTTTTCAATGGTTGTTAGCAAAGTCAAGTTACTTGTTCTGCCAATTATAAAAAATATTGACACATCGGTTCGAGCTCCAAAACGACCCCATGTTTGTCTAATAGCCATACGAGCACTTTCACGAACTGGAGCTGATGGGATTATAACAATAGCTTGTACATTTTTTCCTTCATTTGTGCAAGTAAAAGGATTAATTGTCGCATATATCTCTTCCTTGCTTTTTTGAGGTAACACAAATATGGTCATAAGGTTCTGCACTCGTACCGACATGTCGTCTCTATACTTTTTCCACAAAACCTCGTAATTAAATGAGTTCCTAATATAGCGTATGTATATTATCAGTGTAGTTACCACGCAAACCAAAATTACAGCTTTTATGAGACTTTGCAAAGGCCGTGAAATTGCCATTCCTAAAAGACACTTTAATGTTATTTTAATCCGTTGAGGTACAACTGCACTTACTTTATCTCGTATTACTTCAATTGGAGTGTATTGGGTCTTTTAAACGCAAAATACAGCCTACAGAATTTCACAATGTCTGACACTGACAAACTGAACGTTTGACAACTGAACACGTGGTAACTTAGATTCTTTTATTCAGACGTATCTTATTATTTGTAATACTTTGCCGTTTTCTCCGAGTGATTTTAACGGTGATGATCAACCAAGTAAAGATGCGAATCTAAGAAGCTTCCCAGCTCGCGTTTTTGGACATGTTATAATCTCATCGAATGTTTTGGATCGTTTTGGATATTATATTAAACATGCAGAAATGAAAAATAACGGACCGGGTTTTTGAGAACATTTTTTTTCAAATAGCAACCTAAAATTTTTCGTTCTTTTCGCCCATAACAATGCTAGCAATTGCAAAATATTTAGTTTTTTCTATTTGAAAAATATTCATTATTATGTCAGTCACAAGTTTGGATTTCGTGCTCCATTTGTGGCTAGAGGTCACTATCTGAACGTAGTGTTAAGCAACATTACATCAAAAAACATACTACCTACTAAACGAATAATTCAAGTAGCAGCGGCTTCTCAACTTGATCCTATTTCTACTGTTGACGTTGTCAATGGAAACCTTTTGGATTTAAGTAAAGATAATGAAGATAATGCAGCAAATGGTTTATTGCAAGTATTACAAAAAGCTAAACAAAATTTCAAAATCTTGAGAATTGTGCCTAAATGTGCCAGGGCTTCGATCGGCGTTAAGAAAAGAAAGGATTTGGCTTCCTGGTCGAGGCTTTTCCTTTTTCCTGCGCGTGTACCTCGGCTCTTAATCCTCAAGAAATCCAGGCATGTGTCTCTTGTAGCGCTAGTGAAGCGAAATTTGTTGCACTTGCAACAAAATGATGTCGCCTCTTTGAAGGCCTTCATCCAATGTCATTGCCACTTAAATAAGAAAGGTGTCTTTCATGGAATAGCGTCTGAGCAGGTTGTGTAAACGAGTAAGTCTCAAGTTTTCTGAATGTATGTTGCTACTGCTAGAGTTCTCTGCTCAGTGGCGGATTTACCAACAGGTTGAGTAGGCTGGAGAATAGGGCGGCAAATTTTAGGGGGCGGAAAATTTGACCCACAAAATTTTAAATTATTATAGAAATAGAAAAACAATGTACAGGGTAAGTTTTTTTCCATTTTTCTATGGGTATCCTGTGATACAAAGTCGCTTAAATGGGCAAAGTTATCCAGAAATTTATGCTGTTACTAATTTTCCCTTTTAAAGTCTCTTGTACCTTTAAAAATAGCGAAGTTATGACCAAAAAACCGAAAAATAACATTTCCGAAAACGCGCTAACGTTATTTATTTTCAAAGTTATGAAATAGTTATTTATGCAATGAGTGTATAAATGAGGCGTTTTATTGGCGAGTCAGATGTTTAGTCCACGAGCGCAGCGAGTGGACTAAATTCGAACGAACCAATAATCGCCGATTTATACATGAATTGCATACAACGTTTTTTCGTCGACTTCACTGGGGTAGGTAATTTTAAATTCAACTACAAGAAATTACAAACAAAATTATAAGCTCCCACGATTTTTCACTAAATTACAGCTATTGTCGTTGCTATAGTAATGTGTTGTTTTATGCTGTACCGTCAGTCCTCGTAATCGCAGTGGAAGATTATGTTGCTTGCTCTGCTGCGGAGACGATTTAACATTATATCCACTCAAATCAAAAGAAACTTATTGGAACGGTTTCGATCAGTTCGGCAATTGATGGAATACAATGAATTTGAAAGGAGATATTTCCGAAAATGTCACGTTGACATTTTACCTTGAAAAGGTATGTGAAATTAGAATGTAATTAATTCTTTTGCAACTGTACTAAAGTACGTGTAGGTATTAACAGTGAAAGATATGGAAATGTTCATCCCTGTGGTCGACGTACTCAATGTTGAAGGTAAAGCAACTGAATACCTTAACAATACCTTATCCGAGGAGCTACACATACATACATCAGGATATGCTTTGCTGAGATCGTTTGGCGACCATACTGGCTGCTGATCTCACTACATTAAAACCGAGATTAAGATGGTTAGGTGGATGGAAGTTCTCAGCTGTTGCCGAAAGTGAATTGTTATATAATTGTCATTTCTCTTTAATAAAGTGGTTGTTATGTATAAGTGGTTGCTACCGATTAATGGTTGCTAACGTATAATGGTTGGTTGCTAACCATTAATGGTTGCTAACGATTAATAAGCTTCATCATTGTACTCGTCACTAAGGAGTAATTTATATTGTTATCGAGAGGTCGACGAAAAAATAATTTTAACCAACCGTTAGTGATTTTTTTAAGCTTTCTGACGATGCTAAAATCCAATTTTTATGACTTGTGAGTTTCGAGTCAATCCCATCAACTTTCTTATTCCTTATGGACGCCATTTTGAATTCTTATATTAAGTAAAATTACAAAATCGGAGATAACAAATACTTAGTATTTCATTCGGAAACTAATCAAAAATTCAAGATTAATTTTCGAATGAAATACTAAGTATTTGGTATCTCCGATTTTATAATTTCTTTCTTTATCTAGTGACGTAAACATCCATAAAAATTAATAAAGTTGATGTAGAAAGGTGAGAAAAAATCACTAAGGGTTTGTTAAAATTATTTTTTAATATCTTTGCAATTTCGCAATTTGGGGAGTTATAAGAAATTTTGAAACGAAAATGAAATAGCATAAAATTCTGCATAAGTTTGCCTGTTTATTAAGCGTCTTTATTTCTCTTCTGGTTTACGAGATCCCCATATAGTGAAAATGAGAACAGGTGGCGAATTCTTGACAAAACAGCTTCCTAGCTCAAACCAGTAACCAGATACTAAAAAAAAATTGCTGACAGTCTTACGTACTTTATATCTAATCACCACGCAAAAGTTGTAACGAAATCAAAGTAACCGTTTTACCGAAAAAACGTTTTAGTTTTTTAACTTGGAAATTGGAACATGGAAATCGCATATTGATTACATGCTCACCAGATGCAATAAAGGTTTGAACTTTTTAAAAATAATCGTGAAAACTTGGTGGGGAGGTGATGTTAAAATTGCCTTGCTTTTTTATTGAATCTATTTGCGATCAATTTTGGACTATGGGTTGTTTATTGTACGGGTCGGTTTATTAAAGAAAATTCACATTTTCCAAAACTTTGCCTTGCGTTTGGTTCTAGCATAAATAAATATAATAAATTAAACTAAATTACGGATAAATGAAAAATGTCGCACTCTGTATTTCAAGTAAAAATATTGGAGGGGAGCAACAACTTTCTATCTTTACCTTGGAAGCTATAGCTATTTGCGCAGAGTTGACTTTTATAAAGATGACACTATAGTACTGTTGTAATTGCCACCGGTTCTCTGCCTATGTTAAATGCCGACTGTGTATCTCAGTGGTAGAGTGTTGGGCTACATAGCCGGGAGGTCGGGTGTTCGAACCTGGACATTCTGCCGGCTACTCCGAATTACGTTTTCCTGCAGGTTTCCTAATTCGCAATGTAAATATTGGAGTAGTATAAAACAACTTAAGAAGACCTTCTGCAGGTGTACCTCCAAAAAGCAGTATGCGGGTCACTCTGTAATTGGGCGCAAGCCTGTTGTGGGTCCAGAACAAGAGAGGGACAATAAATAAAAATAAATAGATTACTTACAATAATCACGAATGAAATTTGGCTACGCATGCTGTCCAGTTCACCTTTCCCGTATTAACGTTGTAGGAAATGACGCTTGTGAAAAAGTGCGTATCACTTGGCAGCTTAGAACACATCTTTGAGTGTAAAAGCAATCAAAATGCTTTTATGACCAACAGTCCGGGTGACATTGTTGAGATCTCAACTTCTAACGGCAAATCTTGGGACATTTTGGTGACAAGTGTTTTTAGGGCAATTGGATCCTGCTGAAATCGATTTTTCCTGTCACCACCTCAAAATCCGGCTACTAAAGCCTCAAGTCAAGATGGCGCCCAAAATGACGACTAAAACTCACTATAAGATCCTTTTCTTGTTGTAAAAAAAATATTATCATAATGTTCATCTAGTACATACGTTTTACTATTTATTACTATTTTATAAAAAAGTATGTAGCCAAAAAAATGAAGATGGTAGTCAAAATGGCAGTAGAAACTTGTGTTAAGTAATTTCTTTAATTGTGAAGGTCAATTAGACAACTTAATAAAAACAACGAAAAAATTTAGTGAAGATATCTGTATGGATTAAAATTAACATAATAAAAGGATCTCCGACTATAAATTCACAAATAGTAAATGAAATTCCGCAATTACTACGTAACGTGCATGGATATTTGTAAATGTATAGTGGGTTGGGTTGGTAGAGCAGCCTTGGCTGAAATCCAAAATAAAATAAAAATAAAAATAAATATTTAGGAATGGAATAAAATTTTGTTTTGGATCACTCACATCATAAAATTGAATTTCAACAATATATTGAAAAACTTAAACTTTTGTTAAAATCAAAACTAAATTCTAGAAATACAATAACGGCTGTAAATATTTGGGCAATTCCTACCTTGCCCTATTCCTTTGGAATTCGAAAGTGGTCTGATACAGATAATTATAATTTAGATAAAATAACTAGAAGAATGTTAAGAAAATATAATTACCTACATCCTAAGTCCTGTGTTGAAAGATTTTATATTACAAGAAAAGATGGAGGACGTGCTTTAACAAATTTATATAATTCATGTAAAAATCATGTAAATCTTTTACGAAATTATCTTTACTCGTTAAATTATTATTATATTATCTAAGAATGTGATTTCCACTGAAAAGGAAAAAAAACTAAAAAGTATGAAGCTTTATCAATTGAAATGATGGTAGTTTGGAATTTCAATAAAGTCAATATTATACCGTGATGTCTGCTATTGGTGTAGTATCGTGCAATTTTAAAAAAAACATCTAATACAATTAAATTTAAACCCAACATTATTTACGTTAATACAAAGATCTGTCTTACTACAAACGTGTCACACTGTACGTAAATTTTTCAATTTAATTTAATAAAATCTACAGTATATTTGATATGTAATTAATTATATTTTTCCTTTTTACGGAGAATAAAAGTTTATGTAAATATTTCAAATACAAAAAATAAGTTATGGTTGGTTATCGCCCCCGAAATTTGTAATAGTTATACCAATGTAATTGTGGAATAATTAAA
Source organism: Photinus pyralis (assembly GCF_008802855.1). NCBI lineage: Eukaryota > Metazoa > Arthropoda > Insecta > Coleoptera > Lampyridae > Photinus > Photinus pyralis. The sequence goes on from NW_022170510.1 coordinate 7,474,434, forward strand.
TAATAATAATAGTTTATTGCCATGAATGAATTACCTTGGCATTGTCATGAATGTAGAATATGTAGAAAAAATACAAACCAAAAACATAAAAAGGACAAACGTTATAAATTGAGGAAAATAAGTTATTACTGTGCCCGGTTTAATTAGCATCAAGCTCGCCCACGGAGTAGTAATTTTTTTCAAGTAGATGTAATTTTAATTATTTTTTTAAATAATTGAAAATTTCTTGATTGTATTATTGCCTTTGGTATAGCATTGAACGAAAGAATAGAATGACATTTTACAACGTATCTTTTAGGTAGAGGTTATGGATATAGAAAGACATTAAAAAAAGTTATTGACAGTTTTGCATCCTTTATGCCTAATGTACATTTGCAAAATTTTAACGAAATCATAGTAACCGTTTTTTAACTTTGACATTCAGTTTTTTTTATAATAAAACCTAGTACAATGTTTGTAGGCAATACACAGACTTGAAAATTTTAAGTTGCTGTTTGAAAAAAAAAACTTCGATGCCGAATTTTTAAATCCGGGCCATTATATTTCGTTTCCGCATGCCGTATCCAAAAGTGGTAAAGAATTTTCATGTACTCAAGTAAAATTTAGTTATAAATTTTACTTGAGTACATGAAAATTCTTCTTTACCACTTTATCAATACATACTCAAGATGGAACAATTCATAGAAAAAATCCGTATCCAAAATTTGAACAAATCCGTCGTCGCACGCACGTACATAGTTCAAAGTTTGACACATTAGGGTAGCAGTAATACGATAAAGAACCCTATGACAATGAAAACCAAACAGATCCCTTCGGAACACACATTTTACAACGCCGAAGCTCAGGTTATCTCTAGTACCGATCGGGAACGAGAAGAGGTGGCCCTGGACTACCATTCCCTAAGGAAACATGCGCCAGAATCTATTCCTGGTTCTTGTTGGCTCGTAGAAAGGAAGATAGCTTTCCAAATGTCAGAATATTAGACAGTTAAAAGGAGTGCTGCTATAGAAAATGTTTTCAATTAGCAGGCGTAGCAAAACTTTTTGGAAAAATGGAAGCTTTTGGTGAGCCACATGGTTGAATGGTCTCCAGGAATGATCTAAACCGCATTGATAATCCAAAAAACGGTGATTGCAACAGCGATATAGCTAATAATATTCTAAAGATCTTCACGAAGAGACATTATTCTAAGACGTTGCGTTCATCTTACCAAGAAAATCATTTTTTTATAGATCTGTAAAGAGATGACCAAAAACGGGTACATTCGTTTTAGCGTAAGTTGAATTAACCTATTATTCTCAATTTAGAAGCTTTGGTTATTTCGTATAGGGTATCAAAATAACTTTTACAGGTCGCAACTGGGCTTAAGGAAAGCCTTTGTGCTACTGTAGATAAAAGAACTTAGTTAACCAGAAGCTATTACAAACCTTTACTTTTTCAAAACCTAGGTACGCTGCCGTTTTCGACGTTTAAAGGTGAAGAGTGAGTGTATGTTACCTTTTACAGCAGTTTACCTCAAAAGGTCTACTTACATTCAGGATTAAAAAAAAGAAAAGTTGAGCTTTAAGCAACAGTAAATACGCTTTGACCATGCTCATCGCTTAAAAAAGCTTTTAAATATAAGTAGTTTCAATTAGCAATAGGTACTTTTTGTTTTACAGTAATTATTCGCAAACCGCTTAGTTTCAAAAATCATAAAATTGATATTTTCGCAGAACTCTTGCCACGTAAGAATTGTTTTTGAAGACAGAGACTGGAACACCCCCTTTAATTGAGCGTGAATTATGAATATGTAATGATTTTCTATTATATATTAAGTTTAAAGGCGCCTCTCTCCACATGAGAGGATGAAATTTGCCACCCAATTCTAAATCGTTCAGCAATTTAACCGTCTTCCAACAAAATCGATATTGACGTATTTGCTTTGTAAATAGTCGGTCAATGGAAATAACAACAATTTTCTAGCGCAACAAGTGCAAATAAACTAAGCGGCAGATGTTGCATTTGAATAATCATTACGTTTAGCGGACACGAAATTAGATTGACTTTAAGCTCGGCGTGAAATTTTATTTATCAGGTTAAACCAAAACGGCGCATTTCAATTCCGCTTTGATGTAAACGCGAACTTGCACTGCAGTTTTTTTATTGGCGAGTTTGTGACTTTCGGCTAGGTATGAAAATTTCAACAGGGTTTTTGTTTTTCTGCAATGAATAGGTACTAAAACATTGCGGCTAACGCATACGTCGCTACCATTTAAAAATTCGTAAATGAAAAAGGTTCAACATTTCTAGTTACGTACAAAGGTCCTCTCATGCAGAATGAGTAAGAACGCTAAGCGAATGAAGTGAAATTAAAATATTGCTCGGAAGGAAGGGCTTATCGTATAAACAGCGATTGTCCGTTCAATTGTTTTTCGCTCGTTATGCACTGATGCCCTTAATTACTCCTTTGTAACGCAGTCTTTTAGGTTCGAACTTATTTAATAATGTTTATTATTACAGAATTGCTCAAAAATTAGATAACTTAGGTATTATGTCTTTTTATCATTAATTATCTCATCGATTTATACGTTCCTAATTTTGAATCATTTGGGGTAATTTAGTGCTACCAACGTACAAACGTAGTTGGTTTAAAATGGTTCAATTATCTTACAGGTTTCAATTTTTACACAATAACTCGAAACATTACTCGGATTACAATAATGACTTAGAATGTTAGACTGAACACCGAAATTTGTTAAAACGAGAGTTCATGAGTAAATATACACTACTAGACTGGTGTTTAGAAGCATATTTTTCAATTTTGGCAGAAACAAAAAATCTACTTGAGAAAAGGCGAAGTTACCTTCGAATGTCGAATCTTCCAAAATAAGATGGTCACATAAAGAAATTAGATCAAATATAAGAAAATGATTTAATTTTTAGTTGAATTTCCGGTAATTGCCTTGAAAAGATAGTTTTTTTTTCTTAGAAAGTACAGCAATGAATCTACTCACAAATCCTTAATTCCTATGAATATTAAAACAAACTATCACCTGGGAAACGAACCTCAAAACCCAAAAGAACTGGAAAACAATCAACTACTAAGAAAGACAATCTTTTGTAAACCTTGCGTCAGACTTTTTAAAATACTCTTCCAATTTTTTGCTTATTGGTGCCCAAACGCCCATGTTTTATGCGTCAATGTTCACAGATATATGTACTTGTGCAATATTTAATTTGGAAAGACTACTTCAATAGGATTGGTTGGACGCAGTCGTCCGTCCTTTCTTATCCTGCGATCATCTTTTACTTCCCCCATAATTGCCCTCGCCTACGTCCCCAACTATTTGGTCTATGTATCCAAGCCTCTGTTGTCCTAATCCTAATCCCTTGCCCTCTACCTTCTATAGCCAACTGTACTAATCCTCCGTGTCTGAGCCCTATTCTATACCATCTTCTCTGTACGGTTTTCCACATTTCTCTATTTTCCTGTACGAACTCCAAGACTGCTTCGTTTGTTACCCTATTTATTCACCTCATCCTCTATTTATCCTTCTATAGCACCACATTTCGAATGCTTCTATTTAACTTATGTTTTCCTGTTCGGATCTTTAGCTTTTTCCTATACTCTCTTTTCGCGAATTTCGTTAACTTTGTTTTTTTCTTGCTGAACATACTCGTATCCCTCCATACCGCTTAATCCTGTTTCTAGATCCCCAAATTAAAATCCTTCTTTACCCTATTTATGGCTTTCTCTATTTAAAGGTTAAATACTGCCGGCGACAAAGAGCAACCCCATCTAACTCCCGCTGCACCATGGTTTCCGCCTCCGCACCCTCTACATTAATCACCGCTATCTGTTCCTTGTAGAGTTGTAAATTACCCTCTTATCTTTATATACTACCTCCTGCCCCCTTCATTATCTTTTATAAAGTGTTCTAATCACCCCTATCGAATCACTTTTCTAAATCTATGAAAACCATTAAGTTGTTTTTCCTCCTCTTAAGATTGTTCGCGAGTGCCACTATTTTCCGAAACCCGAACTGGTCATCCGCCAGCCTCCCTTTGATCTTCTCCCTCAAGATTTCTGCGGGATCATAATCGGTGGCCTTTTTGAAGGTCGTCCGGCATCTGCCCTGTCTCGTAGAGTCTATCCTGCACTTTTGTTCTTGAACGTTTTATTAATTCTGCTGATACCGCACCTGCTTCTGTTGCTTTCTTTACTTTAGGGTCCTTTATAGCACTGTCGCACTCTGACCTAAGTATGCTAAACCCTTAGTTCTTCCTCTATAATCTTGGTTGCTCTAATTCTGCTAACGGTTCTTTCGCCCTATGTAGTTGTTCCACGTACTCTTTCCATCTCCCTAGGTTCTATGGGAATATTTAACATACATCAATGCTAAAACACAGGGTGGACTATTTATCGTGCGCAGCACCGAGACATCAGAATCCCAGTTACAATCTCTGTTAAATTGCAAAATGTGTACAAAGTTTCATTATTTTCACGTAAAAATCAGTGGCGTGGGAACCCTTTTTATATCGGCCACAGTCTTTAAAATATAGCACCACTACTTTTCGCACTTTTCAACTTTTAATCTAAGATACAGGGACTCTTTCGTAACCGATTTCTTCGTAAAAATGTACAAAACTGACATTTTTAAAGTATCGAAGCTTTGGAAAATATTTTCTTAGATTTCCACATCATCTAATTACAAGCATTTTCTGTAGTTGGCAAGTTAGATCGTCTTCTCGTGAACTGGGTTTAGTCAGCGATAGGCGTGGCCGTGCATTAAAATTTTTGCGATTTTAAAACATATCGCGTTTTTAGTCAACTTTGTCCATAATTTTAAAAGCAAACATGCCAACCCCAATACCGTTAAAAATAGTGAATAAATGAATAAATGAAACACATTTCTATTAGAAAAATTAAAGTCTCGAGCTACCTTCCAACATTGTAGCGGATATCAATATTATTTCTACGCCACTGCTTTCAGCATGAAAATTAAAAAAAAAACCTTTTTAATTTACTATTCCTTCATATATCTTTTGTAGTAGTTAAAGGACACTATTCAATGCACAGGGTTACTGGTAATTGAATACATAGAATAAGCGGCAAGGAGTAGATTTAACCCTAATATGCATTATAGAAAACTCAATAGGTTTTTCTTAAAAAACTAGATCTTAATGTATTAACATTTAATTTTAAAAAAATGTGGTATGTCGCGATAGTATTTCGTTTAGAATAAAAAACATCCGGAAACATTTTGGATAATGTAAAAATTTCAAAGAAAAACTTGGGACAAATAATTTTGAAAAATCTCATGTAGAAAAGTTACCAAAAAAGAAAGTTTTTTTGAAAATTAAAATTTATGCTTTTAAACCATTTTTAAGAAAAACGAAAAATTGATAATATCTCAAAACCTGTTAGGTTTTTTGTTATACAGTTTAGGGTTAAATTTACTCCTTATATCTTGTTTTATCTAATCGCCAAAGGAATGTATCAAATTACCAGTAACCCTGTATACCATAATCTAATTCCTCCCAACGAAAGCAGATTTTAAGAACAAACTGGTTTTAATTTGCGAAGATTTACAAAGAGATTAAAATAGTAATGTAATAATGGAGACACTTCTTTAATAACAACACTACTCTATCGTCTAAAATATGGTTCTTCATTAAAAAAAACGGTACAGTAAAAAATGTCCCAGTAGTGTTGAAACAAACATACCATTATAGATGATATGATATTCCTGTAGGTATATGAAACGCAACTATCTGGCTCCCAAAGAGGTCGTTAAACTTAAAACGTTCTTCCAATGGTAAAATTAAGAAAAGTGTATATCAACTCGCCACTCATAACGTCAGTTTAGACTATTTTGGAAGTCAAGAAAGGACCTATGTTGGCAGAAGCGCTTCCAAATACCGAAATGGTAGTAGAAAGTAAATATATCAAACTTCCCATATATGATCGTGACTTTGAAGATATCATGCTCAAACCGACTGTTGTACCATGAGATCAAAAATGGGTTGCTGTCGAGTAACCTTTGAATTTTTTGTTTACATGAGAAATCGTACTTAAGTTGAACTTCCTAAGGCGACTAAACAGTAACTCATTTTTGATCGCCCGTTATTCCCAAAATACAATGAAAGTATCGCGTCCAGTAAAGTACTTGTGCGGTCCATCCTTAATTGATACATTAACCATATGAACATTTTTGCAGATGGATCGAAATCCTTAAACGGGCTGGATTGGCGTTTGGCGTTCCAGGCACCAATAGATATAAATGTAAAATCCCAGGATCTTGTTCTATATTTACTGCCGAAATGCTGGCCATAGACAGGGAGTTAAAATGGCTCATAGAAATTAGAAAGCGATGGTATATTGTCTGATTCTAAATCAGTTCCCTTTGCACTAAATAATCTAGATTTCTTTAAAATGGGCAATTCATACAACAATGTTTTTCAAGATGGAAATGAATGAGATAGATAGGTCAGTTCGTTTTTAGCGCTACGCCCAAAATACTGTCAACATTTCCAGCTTTTCAAGATTCCAACCTCAAGACGCTCCCCTATAAAAACGAGTAAAAAAGTTCTGATTTCGACAAAGATGAAAATATCAAATTCAAAATTAACTGGAACGGTTTGAAGGGTTGCTTTGGTTATGAAAATATTTGAAATTTTACGACTTTTGGTTATCGGTTCAAAATTTCTATTAAAATTTTCAAAGCGTGCCTATTTTTAGAGATAAAGTTCTTCACATTCCCAAGTTTATTCAGAGCAGATCATACATTTTGGAATTTTAGAAAATAGTTTTCAAAGTCAAAAGAAACTACGCAAGGCCCTCTTTTCTGTATTCCTAAGTTGAACAAAAATAGGAGAACCGCAAATTTTGGGGAGTTCTATCAAATGAGCATTTTCGACTCTTAATTTATTTGCAGAAAACGTTTGCTTTGGTTTCCACCACCAGCCCTATGAGCAGAATACGGAGGCCAAATTTGGTATCGCATAACAAACTCTGTGCGGGGTGTTGATACATAAGGCATTAAGTTGTAACCACAGATCAAAAATTCCATACTTGGAATCGATGCACCAACTAGCACAAAACGAGCACAACTTAATTTGTTATGGACCATTTTTTGAATGTGGGGGAACAACTGAGTGCACACTTTTTCGCCCGAAAGGTATTCGGTGGTAACTCCACATTGAAAATTTGTAAATCCAGAATTGGCCATTTTAGCAGAGGCTGTTGTACAACATACCCAACACACTACACCCCTACACGGCGTATAGCCAGACAGCAGTAATCGATTTGGTTTACGAGTTACGGTATAGCTCATTCTAATTGAACCGTCTGAATAAAACCAAATTTTATTTTGTTTGTCAAAATAACCACCAATTTTTGTTAGTGCACGCACTAGTGTAAATTTAAGTGATAATACGCAAGGTAGGATGATGGCACATTTTAAACAAAACTACAAATTCGTGAAGTGACTTTGTGGATTAAACGAATTTATTTTTTTTGTGGCATTAGTTAGGCAATATCAAGCTTTATCATGGTGTACGCTTGAAATTATTTGGTATGTGAATTGTAGATTTGTCAAATTCACCTTTCAAAAAATGATCTTGCATTTCTGTAGATCTTAGTGACACCTGCACGTCTGCATCTTGACGTTATACCCATAAAACGCTTTGTATTACAAGGGCTGTCGTTATCGATTGACTTGGCAATACAATATCTTTTTCGAGTAATCACAATTTGGCTGTTACGTTATATGAAATCCATTGTCATCACTCAGCCCTTTGGTTCGTGTGGAGTACTTATTACTTAAATAAGTGGCCCACGTAATTGAAGTTAGTATTCAATGGGGAAACGCCACTTTTATAAAGAACTTGAGATTTCCCCCACAACTTTGATGAATTGTAATTATTTGCCCTCTCATGCGTGGCGAATGCTTATTACAAAATTAATTAATTTATGTACCTTTAGTCATTTATTATTGGAACTTGCGTAATTATTCTATAGAGTACAGCTGACCTTTAGGTGTACCGAAATTGTATTGTTCTATTCATTTAAAGTTCACATTATCTCTTCTTTATACAATTTCCTCCCTTACGAGCCTGACTTTACGACCACCTTTCCAACGCTTTTTTGACATTACTTCTTATTGCCCACAGTTTAATGTCCCAATCGCGGATCGGATAGCGAATTTATTGAGAGTCGTGTTGTTGTTAATGGGATTTGTGTAAAAAGTTTGATCTTTTTCCCAAGGTAGGAAAATAAATGACACGATTCGACCAGTGGGTCAATTTGAATGTGAATAATTGACTCAAGTTTATACGTATCGTATAGGATGGATTACCTATGTATGCGAAAATAAATCGAAATTGTGTGATCGCGCGAAATGGAAAACGCTAACGTACGTTTTCGCGCAGTTGTTGGCAAATAAAACATAACTAAGCAATTAACTGAAATATATTCCCCATTATCCATCCCATCCGTTATCTTTCCCATTTTTGTATATGGTGCAGTTATTTGCTTGGTTTGCAAAACTAGAAACCCCGCTCACACTACACTTTCCGGTGAACATCTTAATTCCGTAACGCGAAATGAACAACTCCCTCAAGTTGTAGCAAACTGCCCAAAATATCTATCGCGGCGTTTGGCCTTTCGACCAAGGGGAAAGTGTGACACCGTCAAGACGCGTACCGTCATTTCTAGAGAGACCGGACCGCTCTAGTATACGGAGTCGATTTTGATTGATGATAGAGCTTTTTAAATAATGTTATTTAATTCGCTGTGTCGTGAAAATCTGCCTTTACTATAAACTAATCTAAACACATGCACCAAAAGATATGTTTTGTCCGAGTTCGCTTGACCCTCTTGGATTTTTTATTCTGTTACTCTCTCCTTAAAGTTATATAATATGTATGGTCATCTGGATTAGATTGGGATTAATCGATCCCAATTTCTATTCAAAACTATTGGACCTATGTCAGAGATGGTTTCTCAACTTTATCATATCGTATATATTCAAGAAAAAATATCAGCTCATGTGAAGTCGGAGCATAATTTCGCGGATTGTACTAGAGGTCTTCTTCCCCATACCTTACCCCAATAGGAAAAATGGTGGGCGGAACCATCTTTCCTTAAATCTCATTCTAATGCATGGTTAAATGAAGGTTCTACAATGACTGATTGGATCTTGAAAAGGGAAAATTGTTTTATTAGTTTCTTCAGCCCCATGTATCACCCTTTGGCATAATCTTCTCACTAAATTTTCTTCTCTTTCGAAAACCATTCGAATTTTTGCGTGTTTTACGCTTTTCTTCTTGCGTGAAGGATCCCAAAAGCTGTGATAAAAGGAGTCATGTTACGACAGAGCTCTTTTGCTTTTTAGGAAAAGAAGTTCAAAAAGTATCATTTGCTAAAAAAATTAGCAGAACTTTGCAAAACTACTCCTAACATTAGATCATTCCCTAAATATATGCGGAAGCTAACTCCTTTTTTGAATCAGAGTGGTATCCTCAGGGCGGACAGACACCTTAAAAATACATCTCTTTCCTATGATCATAAACACCCCTGCTTATTGCTTAGTTCATCGACGATCCCATCTTATAATAGAATACACTCACATCTTTAATTTAAGATGTGTAGGCTGTGACATACATTTTTGTAGATTGAAATGCGTTCTTAGTTATATAAGGGATGAATAGTTTAATTTAATTCGTGTTTTCTTACTGTTTTTTGTTTTTTACATCTTTATAACTTTATATCGGATTCACTTATGTTAGTTACTTTTTTTTTCTTATTTTTTTTCTCTCTTTGTGTCTTAATAATTCTTTAATATAGGTGAATTTTCTTATTATATTATTTTTTTAATTAGATTTATTTCACATTTATGTACACTACCTATTATAATGCTATCTTTGTCCTATAATTGGATTGAAAAGTCTGTAGGACAATAAACTCTATTATTATTATTATTTTTATTATTATTATGAAATATTTGCGTATTAGCCGGCGTTTTTGGATATCCTCTTCGAAAAGAGTTGTCAACAAAAAATTGTCATTCTGCGTGCGATGTTTCAAATGTAACCCCTGTTCTTACACACCTCTCATGGGTGATTTGCCTCTATTTAAAGTAAATCTAGTCAAGTTGTGTGGATTTTGGAGGTCTGACTTCGTGTCTGATTAATCATCGATAGCTACCATATGTAATCCTTTAATATCAATAACAAACTATTAAAGTAATTAATTCCGTATCTTACTAATATCAATACTAAAGTACAAAGCAATAATGAAAACAGCTGTTCCTGTAAGATCCTGTTTCAAGAGAACCAGTACAGTAACGGAATTAGCTTTAGAACATAATCAATAAATGCAATAAAAAAATTTTACCAAGTAATAAATATGGACAATAGATCCACAAGCGGAATACCCGCTAGAATAAATATGTGCAACAATTCAATAAAGGCATAAAGATACAGAAAGAATGCACGCTTAAATTAATATTGGGTGGTCATTAACGACCATGACGCATTTTACATAAATAATGTAACCACATTTAGGTTTCTTCGAAAGAGGTAGTATTACGGTCCCAGGTGATGGATGGTGATCCACCAACTGCCCAAGTTGGTGGTATCCTGGACCGGAACTAAAATGCGGAAATCAAGCATATGCTGGTACCATTAACCTTGCTTACCCCAGTAACTGGGTTCCCATATACATACAACAGAAAATAGATGTATATCAACTTCGAATTTGCCAGGAACATGTGATATAAACTAACCTATAAATAATGAAAAATATTGTAAGCAATGGCAATATGAAAAATATCCTTACTTAGATTAAGGATAACAAAGCTCCATTCACGTAAATACGTTTCGATAATTAATTTCGGCATTTTTTTTACTTGATGCCTTTGGAATTTCATGAGATTTCCACATCTGTCATTGCAACTACAAAATCCAATGATATTTTCCGTATTCCCAAGGGTACCAACTCACACTCTTTGTTAGTATACTGAAGGCGAATTCAGTCAGACACTCCCTATGGTTACATTCAACGCAAAAATGGCACGTTACGTTACGCGTGTGGCGTAAAACTGAAGTTTATACCTATGTATTATTAACAGGCTCCTAGCGAGTTTATAATTTTGCGGTGTCTATCCGTCTGTCTGTCGGTCCGTCCGTCCGTTAAGACGCATCTCTTAAACGAATAGACCGATTACGATGAAATTTGGAGGTGGATTCTCTTTATCAAGTTTGCAGATCGGAGTTCGCGAATTGGCCCTTTTGACATCTCCGTTAGTTATGAACCGAATTGCGTGAAATTCAATATGCGCATAGCTTTAGCCATATAAAACTCAATTCCAAAAGTTGAGCCTAATCGATCAGCATTCACAGTGCCCTCTTCGCATCTCGACCATTCATAAACCGAATTGCAAACTTTCTTATTTATGAAGGTATTTAAATGAAGTTTGATACATAGCGACTTGGAATAAAAGGAAATTTAACGCCAGTTTCAAAATTGGGTTTTGCGCATGCGCAGTGCCAACTTTCTTATTTATGGAGGGATTTAAATGAAATTTGATACATAGCCACTTGGAATCAAAGCAAATTTAACGTGAGTTTAAAAATTTCGTTTTGCGCATGCGCAGTGCCAACTTTCTTATTTATGGGGAGATTTAAATGCAATTTGATACATATCCACTTGGAATAAAAGCAAATGTAGCACTAGTTTAGAAATTTGGTTTTGTGCATGATGTGCAGTGCCAACTTTCTTATTATTTTATGGAAGCAATTAAATGATATTTCATACATAACACTTTAAATAAAAGCAAAACTAACACCAGGTTCAAAATTTTGTTTTGCACATGCTATAGCCATAACCAGGAGCTTTCTATATTTGTTTACACGTTTATTTAATTTAAATATTCGGCGGCCCCATTTTTCTAAGCGCGTTTAAGACGACCTAGTTTTATCGGAGAAGAGTCGCCCGTATTGCGCATTTATCAATATAATATTGATTTGGGAATTGACGAAAACTACTCACTGCTAAACATCTCTCCCGAACACGTTAAAACGTGTTTTGAAACAGTAAGAGCTGCGAGACCACAACCATCGCGGCGGCAAGGTAGGTCATTTTTAATTTACTAAATATACAAATAAATAAACTTCAAAATATCGATTCTGAGGGGGGTCGGATTTTGATTTTGAAATTAGAACACTATCAACACCCTAATGAACCAAACATTGTATTAAGTACCAAATACCAAAAAAATGTCAACCTTATAATCCTTATAAACTCTATAAAAACACGTCGTTATTTCTGCAGTAGTGCAGACGGAAATAGCACCATAGCCCGTCTGTTGTACTAAAAATATCAAGAACTATACAAAGCGTTGACAAGGATCGTCGATAAATGGATTTCGATGTATAATGTAGTAGGTATGTATCGTATCGGTGGCACTCTCTAGGTACAGACGTTTTCAGGTCGGATCAACAGCCGTCTGTGTGACCTAACGACAACATAATAGCCAGGAGATGATCTTTACCACTAAAAAACTGGTAAGTTGTGGGATTCGAACTCACCACCTGTGAGGTGAGAGTCCGAGTCTTAAACCGTTACGCCAAACTGTGGTAAGAATAGCTAAGCAAAGTTGAAACTGTACCTACGGGTTTGCTGTTTGGTGGTTTGATCTCGCATAAAAAATTTAAGGGTGGAATGCAAGGAACTCCAATATGCTTAATGAAAAAGATATGTAAATGTATGTTATTATAGTTAGTAACGTACTTCTAAGCTAAGAGCAAACTCCAGTTGCTATCAGCATCATCAAATTAGTAAAAAAAGTGTCGGCCTAACTATTAGATCATATGATTTCTCAATCTTTGTACATTGTTTATTTATATTTTATTTGTACGTTAAAGGGGTTAACAATTTATAAAATATCAATCCTTCCATTGAAGATGTTTGAAAAAAGTGCCCATTGGACAAGCTGCGTTTCCACGTTGTATTGCGATACTAATTTTCTGTTTAAAAAAAAGTTTTTACACGAAGTTCGCCAGTGACTTTAGAGATTAGTTTCCCTAAATAATGCACAAATTTTATCGCTTCAAAATTCCAAGGACCTAAGGTTTCTACACGACGAAGGGGATAAGATAGAAATTCTGATTAATGAGATTCTTATTTGTTTTTTTTTTCTTTTGAGCTGATACAGAAGCTACTGAGCCAGCCAGGGAGGAAGAATAAGAAATGTATGAATCAGCAAGGGTGTCGGAACAAGTAACATCCCAGATAAGGATTTGACCTTGACACCAAGAATGAGTGACATATTGTCCACATGTTTGCCATCTTCTCTATTTAGTCCTGTAGGTTCTAATATAGATGGGATTTTGCAAGGCAAATGATTGCCCAAATGATGATCTTCAGAAGCCACTTAGAAATTCGCGAAATGAAACATTCAAATATTACTTAACCCATCTATCGAACAAGACCTAGAATTGCAGTGCCAACAATCAGAAAAGGCGGCAGAACATGGGCCAGCACTGACTCTGACAAGGTAAACGTTTTCGCAGATCACCTTGCACAGGTATTTACAATAACAACCACAACCAACAAGAATTAGAAATCTATACCCGATGCCAACTGATCCTGCCGATCTCCTGTTGAAGTAAAACAAGAAATCAAATACACCAAAGCTAATATATCTCTCGGTTACGACCTTATAACAGGACAAATTTTCTATCATCTTCCCAGGAAAACATTAGTACTCACTACCACCCATAATAGCATGTTACGTCTATGTTATATTTTCCTCTCCAGTAGAAATTGCTGTAGTTATAGTCATAGCCAAGCCTGGCAAACCACCAACAGAACCAACTTCATATAGACCTATAAACCTTCTCCCACTAACATCGAAAATATTTGAAACACTATTCTTAATAAGAATAGAAGAGACTGTTGACCTACATGAAATCATTCCAATACACCAATTTGGTTTTAGAAAGCACAGTTGAACAAACCCACAGGATGGTAACATGGACTCATCTGCACAGCAGCTTTCTTGGATATTAAGCAAACGTTTGACAGAGTATGGCTTATGGGTTTATTAAGTCAAATTTATCTCTTACTGACTTTCAAGTCTGAATAAACAATTCGTTTTCGAATTACCAACACATTTCTGCTGGAGTATCGCAAGGAAGCGTGCTGGATCCCCTATTGTATTTAGTATTAACTGAAAACGTTCCAACTACACCCAATACCGATGTGGCTACGTTTTCTGACGATACAGCCGTTCTATTTACCAGCGATGACCCATTATAGGCATCTGAAAGCCTCCAGAATCTGATCTTCTCCAGAACTGGTACGACAAACGCTCCTTGGTACGTCAATAACTAGACCTTGCATGAAGACCACCGAAATCGGAAGATTACTAGGACATGAAAACCACCTTGTGAATCAAATAGTCGAAGAAGTATGATACCAAAAAAACTAAAACGCCAGTGCACACACGATCTCATACCTCAGCCCAACCAGGTTTAATCCTTTTATTTGGGAGTAGCATTAATGAATGGATCTACCTCAAACCATTATCCTTGTTATACGATTTATGTTAATATACGGGTAGATTGTAAATATGCATTGAAACTAATAAGAAAAAATTGCTACTGGTTGAAAACATATTATTTCTAACCTTGGGTAATTGTTCTAGAAAATCTATAGTGACGGCGAGCATTAACAGCACAATCTCATGTTTCGATCATCTACCAATCGAACTGATTTATTTGTACGTTAAAAATGTGTAAAAAGCGGTGAGGTGGAATTTAAGAAATGCATTCGGATACGGTTTTGTTGGTCAGTGTTCGCAGACACCCTTCATCTGGTCCAGCTCGATTAGCCGACTCTAATAATTATTTTTTTTCATAACGTTATAAAGGGACAGTTGTTAGTACATAGCAGATTCCAATTAACGCTCAATGAGGTGTATAGCCACAAGAAATTAATTAAACGGTTACTCTTTTTGAACGAACTCATTAAATTAATAGAAACGAGTTGTATTGGCATCAATAACTCACAACTGACGGAACCATACCCCCGGAAGGGCACACTTGCCTTTCCATTTAGAAATATGTAAATTCATTATATTCTTTAAATTGCCTTTTAATTTTACGCTTTGTAAATGAACCGTCTAATTATACAGTAAGAAGTTATGTTATAATCAATAGGAGGGTCAATCGTAAAGTTCGCAATAAACATCTTTAACTACAAAGGAAATTTCGTTCGTGAAATATTTCGAACTGTCAGCCAATATCGAAATAAGTATTAATCTGTATGTTTAGAGAAATAAGGTTGCTCTGGGCAAACAGCAAATTAAGGAAGTTAATTTGGGGCTTATCTTTCAACAGACACATTTCCTCCCGGTTTTCCGTACTTTGAAGCGCTCTCTACACGTCATTTTATGTTGACAATATTAATTATCGCGACACATATTCCTTCAATTTACCAGCTCATTCAACGGTAAGTAACCGACGAGCTCTGGAGTTTCTTAACAAACAAGTTCGAGAAACGTTTCACTTTTCTATAGTATTAGCCAGGTTTATTAAGAGAAAAGGTCTGCTTTCTGGAGAGTATTATACAGCTTTGTTGACATTGCTTACAAGAGTTCCGCACAACAGAGTCCCTTAAACCTGTACTGTTTGAAATCCTGCGCACGATTGCAGTTCACTCAAAAACACTGTGTACGTAAGCTCCATAGTCCCGGCATCGAGCAGTTCGCGTTTAATGACGCGAGACAATGACATAGCCTTCGTTTATTAAGAACCGTAACGGCGCTTGTTCGACGGGGTTAGTAAATAGCTACGAGTGTCTTAATCCGCCAGTAAATTGAGTCTCGGTTTAGTTCAGGCTAGCGATTCAAATAATAGCAGTAGGCAAACTTTCACGGTAGACACTCATTGCTAGCGAGTATTAGGGCTAAAGTAGTAGAAGCCGGCGACTCTATTTGTGTCTATCGGTTTCTTACCGGATGAACCCCTTGCCAGCTCGTTAATTCTCGTAGCCGATGCATACAGAATCAACAAGTATGAAATGCTTAACGTTGAAGTGGGACAGACCAAACTTTCAAGTTATCTTTGACAGTAACTGGACCTTCACAATGCCACTCGCAAAACAACACTCCCATAAGGGTGTTCGATAGTTTCAGCTATGACTGCTAATTAAGGGCACTCAATTAGTATCTGCGCGCTGCTCATTTAAATGTACTCCATCAAATCTGGCATAATGAACTTTAAGTTCATCACTAGATGTACGTTACAAACGCTTAAAACGAGGCACGATCGGACGCCATTGCTGTGGCTGCACGTTAAAGCCGCGACTAATCCGGGATTAACAATGTCGGAGTAACTGCAATACTAATTTGTTGATTTCGCCATGGCGACACTGAATTATTTGAACCGTTCACTTGCGTCTCCGGAAGTCGTCATTCTTTAGAGAAAATATACACCAACGCGCATTCTTGCAGGTTGCGAGTAAATAGTTGTATGCTTACTGGAACCCAACCCGATGGAGTGTTAGCTGATGTCGGGTATCCTAATATTTTAGGAATTTAATATTACTCATACAGAACATGTTTGCTAAACATTTACTCTAACTTGCGATCAGGAGTTTCATATCAGCCGAAAATTTTATCACCGCAGCTATAATACAAAGAAAAGGCGTTTTATATTAAGTCACAAATATTGCTACACTCTGACGCTACTAACCTATACGGGACTTATGGCGATATTTTTGTAGATAGAATTTTAATTAAACCCTCGATTTTGAATACTTGTGCAATCGCTGACCTTTAATGGTTTCGTTCGGCGCTCCTCCGCCAGTGTATCCAAATTCATTGCAGATTTTCAGCTTGTCGGCTCTAGAAAATGGAAGGCTTGAGTGCCGCGCCATTCGCCGGGAATGATGATAGAGTTAAAGAAATAATAGGGATTTGCCTTTCCTCCGGATTCTGAAATCAATATAGCTTTAAAAGAGGATGCGTATGTTTCATATGTTTTAGATTTAAATGGATGATTCGGATTTAATCAGTTTTTGAGAGAGCTGCTGCTTATCAAGAGTACGCCCCTTTGAATAGGTCAATAATCGCATTCAACTCTTCTCTCTCCCTTGCTCTTGGCGATTTAATTTCGGAGTAATGCTAATTTCTGTTTTAAGATGCAGTGTTTGTCTTATTTTAATAATCGCACTAGCATTATTGTATATTCCGTCGCTGTAAGTAAAGGTCTCCTTCGGTAACAGCGAGTTATTCGAGCAAAGCGCAGGCTAAACGCGACTTTACAACTAGAGCTTTTCACAAAGCACTCAGTCGAATGATTTTGCGATTTACTGTGCCAGAAGTGACGTTTCCCGAGAGCTACAGAGGGTGAGAGGAGAACGCGTTGCGATACAGAGGGGTTGGCACGGTCTGAATGCTATCAGTCGCCGTTATTTAAACCACATCTGTGGAGTTGCACATCGGACCGATAGTGACTTCCATTGAAGCGTCTTCTATAGGCCCATTTCTACCTGAAGACTTAGACTGTCGGGTTAAATATTTAATAAACAGCATTCCAATGTAAATCAGTCTCATTTGCAGAATGTGACATCCCGAGTATTTGAATTCTTGCGCCGCGAAAGATCTTGTACGCCGGACACGTTCGCGGCTCGCTTTCAGCGGAATATTCCCAAGAATATCTTTAGTTTCACTTCACTTATTCCGTTAGCAAGTCTAAGCAGTTATCTCTCGCTCTGTTGCAGGTCAGGTGACCGAGCTCGAGCCCGAATTTCTAGCACCGCTTGAAAATCATACTGTGACACAAGGGCGCGACGTCTACTTTACCTGCATCGTCAACCACCTATCTACTTACAAGGTATTACCAAGTGGCAGCATCTGCAAACTGACGTTTATTGCTGGCTGACTCCAGCATATCTCCGCTAGTTTTTATGACAATGAACCCGAGAAACTGCCGCACACGCTATGAGTTAACATATTACGCGATATCGGTGCTGACACTTGCGTCCCTGGCCCGAGCCCAAAATACTTAGAGAGAAGAAATGTGGTTCGTATATAGCTTTTGTCCGATCTACAGGATTCATTTCAAGATAGGTATAATATGTGCTTATAAAGCGGAGAGGTATGTATTTAAATGTGCGCGCGTGTTTCGGTTGAAAAGAGCAAAATTTGTAACCAAATTCGGTTACATCGAATGTCGAAAAATGACAACAAAAGCGATTCTATCGCTCGGTTATTTCATTTACTATTGCGACCTATACGCATTGATTACATTGTACGACAGCCCCGGAGGTAACACAAAGACATCCAATCAGACGTGCATCTCGCGCTTATTGAGTTTGTTACCTACTACTTTTCAGACCAACTCCGCTGGTAATAAAATCACAGTGTATAAACTCATTCGAGGCCTGCGGCACCACACTCGCCAAACACCGTAAATGGAATTATATAGAAAAGTTCGCGACGATACGCTACGACTTGACTGTGCATTTGTAGGCGAATATATTTGAAAGTCGAATCTAATTTAATTGAGTTTCAGGTGGCTTGGATTAAATCAGATTCAAAAGCGATTTTGGCAATTCACACCCACATGGTAGCGCAAAATCCTCGTCTATCAGTTACGCACAACGGGCACAATACGTGGATGCTACACGTGTCTAATGTTCAGAAGAATGACTCTGGAACCTACATGTGCCAGATTAACACGGACCCCATGCGAAGCCAGGTACATTGCGGTGCTATTTATCATTTCCTAGTTAAGCTTGAAGCAGTATTTTAGCGTTTGTGGCTTAGCCGCGGTTGTTTACAGATGGGGAACCTCGAGGTGGTCATCCCGCCTGATATCCTCAACGATAATGAGTCGACGGAAAGCGGTGGCGGAATGGCCGTCGAAGGGGGCACCGTGAAGCTTAGGTGCCACGCTACTGGTGTCCCGGAGCCTTCTGTTTTGTGGAGACGAGAAGATAGCCGGAACCTAGTGCTCCGCCACGAGGGAGGTCGCGAAAAGCAAGGTAGGAACGCCTACCACAGAAATCGATAGGAAACCGAAGAAAACAATTTATTTACGTTCGCTGAAATAATATCTCATTGAGTTTGAGAGCAGCTGGTGCGCCTTGTGCCTAATCCGGATCTCCGTCGAATCCCGATTTGCATTCCACTGCTACTGTATATGTGCAATGAAAAATTCAAGTTTCTCGCCTATCGGTAGTTCTGACAACTCTCTTGCTGCTGCATTTCGGTTACAATAAATCCTTTCTAATTTAAATTTCAAATCGGTTATTATCTCAAAGTGCTCGCTGCAGTACAGTCTTAAAGGTGTGTTGAGCTTTGTTGTACACGTGTCCGAGCATTAAACATTTGTTTCCGCGAGTTCCGGAACGAAAGGAGAAAACTACTTCTTGAAAGATTATTATTATAAACGTCCCCTCCGGATTTTGTGAAAACTCAGTCGCGCGTTCCATCAAGCCGTAAATGCAACTGGCATTTATATCCAGCAGTGTTCCACGCTAAGCATTTGTCTTTATTCTTTCGATTGGTTGAATGGTGGTCGCGACGCTCCGCGAGCCGGCAGCAATAGCCCGCATTGGCACGACTCGACGTTATTTCTTGGCATTTTGAAATATTGCTATGTATGGGCCGCCTAACATTTTATATACGTGTATAAGACTGGGTGTTACTGCAACTGACACTTGATAATATACTGTGGCCTGTTTTATCTTATAGCTTGATACTGTTCAATACTCTTATTGCTATTATTTGCAGTGCTTCGATCCTACGATGGGGATACTTTAGTTCTTAACAATATTCAACGATCAGATATGGGCCCTTATTTATGTATAGCGAGCAACAACGTTCCTCCCTCGGTTAGTAAACGATTTGTCGTAAAAGTTCACTGTAAGTTGATCTGTACTTTAAATTTAGATTGTTTAGTGTTTATTTATAGTTCATCCCCTAATTCGAGTGTCGAACCAATTGGTCGCCGCACCGATGTCCAGCGATGTTGTCGTTCAGTGTTACGTTGAAGCGTCTCCTCGCGCAATGAACCATTGGATGCGGGATGAAACTGGTAGGCAGGCACTGCTCCCGTGAGATTCCTGACCGGCTTAACAGATAGTCCCGTATATATCTCTATACGATGTTGGAAAGCTGAGCTTTAGACACCTTATGCCCGCACCTTTAAACTTACCCTTCGGATAATTCATATATCACTTTGACCTTAACTAACTTTTAGTCGCCATTGAAACTACATTATTGTTATCCGCATTTTCAGTGTTTTATTTTCTTTTTCAGGTGAAAAACTTCCGCCTAGCGATAAGTACATGATGACCGAAACCGCTTTAAACGATTACTCCCTTCTTATGAATTTAACGATACGCTCTCTAGAAAGGAAGGATTTTGGCAACTACGTTTGTACTTCATCCAACCCCCTAGGGAAAGCAGAAGGTGTCGTGCGTTTACAAGGTACGTCATTATTGATAATTCACTTACTAGTCGATTGCTTCCGAAACAAGGTAGACTTTCCGATGTAATAACATAAAAATTACATTAGATAAAAATTGTATGTTATACCCCACCGCGCCGTCTACATTGGACGTATGGAAGAATGTAGGGTTGTTACGTTCGGTCCCTTGATTTCGGTCGTTCTTTATTTTGATTTAATCGATTACTTACGTAAAATATAGAAATGAGGGGCATCCGTATGAATAGAACAAAGAAAGATTATTGAAAATAATAACATACGACATATATTCGAGACCTACTCCTACTGCCCAAGATTTGAAATAACTGACTTCGGAACTTTATGACTAATTCAGTAATTTCATAAAGTGTTCTCAGAATATATTCCATAGAAATAGGTTTTTCAGTGGAAATAGAACACATAGGACGATGTTTGTATTGTTTCGATGCTGAGTAATTGCTTAATAGCATAAACCACCATAAATTCAGTATACGAGTATAAAGTTACGTTTTACGTTGCACCAACCATCCAACTCCACTTACGCGTTGACTACACAGGAGATTCAGTAAGAAGTCAAGAAACATACGAAATAACACAATATAAACAAAGTTACTACTATCTTTTATTCTAATCATTTCGTTAAATTAGTAACCGAAGTTACATTGTAAACTTTACCTTCATTTTTATAATTTTCAGCTTATAATCTTTTTATAGAGTAAGCACTTTTTAAGTTATAGTAGTATTAAAGTGCTTAAGGCGTTATTAGTGACCTGTGACTACATAACATGATATATACAATACAGTCCGTTCTACAAAGAGACATTTTTTTTAATTGTTTAATAATTTTGTTGCGTATTCTTGTAGAGAATTTTAAGTACAGAGCGATCATTAACCACGGCTTATGCCACTCTTATAAAAACATGACATTTGCCACAACGCAAACGACACTGTAGCGATACTAAACATAACCTAAAAATGTTTATTAAAAGCACAAGCATTTATTAGTGTCCAAATTATTTGAAATTGCATTATTTTGTAACCGAAACGTGATTTACTTTCTTTTACAAATTGAATAATGAGTATCAGTTGCGAATTACAATATATGTTCGACGTAAATAAATGGTCGAAGTGGTTGACACAAATCCACTCTCTTCTTCATGTTTTCGGACAAACCAATTTGTTGGAATAGCTGTCGCAGTAACTTTTGCGTGCTTTGTTCAAGACGAGCACGCACATCTCGTTAGCAACGGTTGGCCGAGCAGGGGACTTTCCTCAAGCAGCACTTCCTGTACCGTCAAATCGCTTAACTACACGAACAATGTGGCGGCGTAAGTTCTCGTAATCAACTCTCGACATTCCTACACCTTGCACAGGCGAGTCGAATACGTCCAAACTCTGTTTCCGTTTTTTACTTCCCTTACGGAAATCACTGACTTAGTAACGGTTTTGAATTTTCCAATTCTGTTTTTAGCAATAGGTAGACAATGGTCAAGGGACTAATTGATGAAATTTTGGTCAATATTCGTTAACCGGAAGTGACTTTGTCGCTCGTTGTCTATATTGGTGCAGTATATTTGCTGTAATAATTAATAATACGCGCCAGATTTTATGCTCCGGCTTCATGTCGAAATGGCACCATCTATTGCAAAAACGCTGAACTTCTCACAACATCTGGAATTATCCCTCCTTTTCTGTTACCGGCAAGTAACAGTGGCACAAATATATGTATAGAGAGATCAACTCGTATATTTCAACTATATTACATATGCCAATGTACCGGGTGACCCAATAAGACTGTTCCTCGGCCATATCTCGAGAACCGTTCGTCATATGACTTAGGGGTAAAAAAAATTATTGGGTAAATCGGTCATGAAGAATCGTTGGAAAATATTTTCAAGTTCTAAAAATGACCAACAGAGGGTGTAACTGCCATCTTAAATTTTAAAATTGCATTTTCCTTAAATTTCGCATAATAAACTAAAAAAAATTTACATTTTTAAAGAGAATCAGTTTGTCTATCATTTTCGTAAAAACAGAAACTCAGTTATTTCAAAAACAAAGATGGTGTGGGGCGTTCAATTGGTTTTTGCAATAACCTGCTTTAACTTTTTAACCGTTTGAACAATTTAAAAAATTTGGTATGGTTGAATAGAGCAATCAGAATCAACCAAAATATAGTTAATTTAGTTGAATCCTTCTCCGCCAGGGGGCTAGTTTTGACACTATGACCTGAAATCCTAAAAAAATCAAAAAAATCAAATGGAATGGAATTTCTATATGAAAAAGTAGCCAAATAACATACAAAGAGCCCAGTGAAAATCGTTTTTCAAAATTTCGTTCCTAACCTGATCAAATATTAGGAAAACGAGATTAATTAATTAATTAATTAATTAAAATGCTTAAATTGTATCTTAAATTTACTTTTTACGTATTTCCGGTATTTGTCGATGGCGCGAAAGAAAAGCACCCTACACTTTTAGGTAGGCCTTGGAAAATTAAACAAATGAAACACGATGCATTATAAAATAATAGCAGCCGTAATTTGTAAATTATTCTGCTGTGTTTACATTCAGAAAGTGCAGTTTTTTGAATTTGTAATCTTTTCTAAAATGCCGATTTCTAACCAAGAAGCATTTAATATGCTGGCGGCGATGGTTCATGGTCGATTCGGATAACGCAAATAGAAGATGCGGGCAGCGATGGTCGCATTTTGAAAATACTCAAAATATATCGCCAGCATTTATTAAATGCTTCTTGGTTAGAAATCGGCATTTTAGAAAAGATTACAAATTCAAAAAACTGCACTTTCTAAATGTAAACACAGCAGAATAATTTACAAATTACGGCTGTTATTATTTTATAATGCATCGTGTTTCATTTGTTTAATTTTCCAAAGCCTACCTAAAAGTGTAGGGTCCTTTTCCAAACAATCTTTCGCGCCATCGACAAATACCGGAAATTCGTCAAATAAGATACAATTTAAGCATTTTTATTAATTAATAAATTAATCTCATTTTCCCAATATTTGAGGTTAGGAACGAGATTTTGGAAAACGGTTTTCACTGTCCTTTTTGGATGTTATTTCGCTACTTTTTCATAAAGAAAAGGATTTAGGATTTTGGGCCATAGTGTCCAAACTAGCCCCTTGGCGGAGAAGGATTCAACTAAATTAACTATATTCTGGTTGATTCTTGTTGCCCAAGGAACCAAATTTGTTACAATCGGTCAAACGGTTAAGAAGTTATAGCAGGTTATTGCAAAAACCAATTGAACGCCCCACTCCATCTTTGTTTTTGAAATACCCGAGTTTTTGTTTTTAAGAAAATAGATAAACTGGTTCTCTTTAAAAATGTGAAAAAAGAATGATTAGTTTATTATGCGAAATTTAAAGAAAATGCAATTTTAAAATTTAAGATGGCAGTTGTGCCCTCTGGTGGTGATTTTTAGGACTTGAAAATATTTTCCAGCGATTCTTCATAACCGATTTAGCCAATAATTTTTTTTACCCCTAAGTCATACGACGAACGGTTCCCGAGACATGGCCGAGGAACAGTGTTATTGGGTCACCCGGTACATTGGCAGAAGTAATATAGTTGAAATATACGAGTTGATCTCTCTATCCATAAATGCAATCATTCGTGTTCTTATTTTAAGCATTATTCGTATTTCGCAACTTATATTGTGATCCTGATCATTTTCTAAGTGTGAACGTTGCTTGACAAAGTTGCTTCAAAACCCCGTTTTCCCTGAGAGTTTTTACGTATGTCCAAATTAAGTGTAGGTCCATGACAGATTTTTTTCGTGTACTGTAATTTTCTTATCTTCTGCTCCCACTGCGTTGAAGCAATTTCCGTTGTCGGGCCAGTATTACAGTTGATTTTTTTAAAATTTTCAATCCGTCATTTCCTGTTCAAAGATCCCCAGATGCAAGAATTTTTTTGGTCACGTGTGGTGGGTGCGGTGCCCTATTATTTTAATATTTTTCTCCTCGTTCGGGATCCACTCCTCTCCTCTACCAATAATCTTAAGGGTATAGTGCTCGATATTAGAAACAGATCTTTATTCGTTACTGTGCGATGAGCGTCTAAATTGCGTTTAGTAAATTCAAATTTTGTGACCCTGCCCCATAGTACCATAGTCCCTATAGTACCACGTTGTTAACGACCGATGCTAGGACCCTTCCTTTGCTCTCTTGGGGGGTTACCATAATTCCAGAATCACTTCCGTTGCTTTCTCTGCCGTTCCTATTGCTTTTTAGATATGTCTAATATATTCCAAGCTTCTATTCTAGTCTGACCCCTAGTATGTCGATTGTCCTTTCTAGCGGGATCTCAACTCCTCCCTCCCGTATGCTGGCAGGGGGAGTCTCCTCTTTCCCGTCATCATTGGAGCCTCATCCACCTGTTTATCCTCTTCGCGGCTTCATTCGTATTCAGTATTGCTTTTCCGAAGCCTCGGTTGGCCGCGACTATTCGCGTCGGCACGGTTAGCTTCAGCACAGCGTCCTAAGCAATATTCCATAAAAGTGGTCCCAATACCGAGCCTTGTGGTACCCCTCCGGGAATCCGCCATGCTCGCGATGGTAGCGATGAGACAACCTAATCAGGCATAGTGAAGCCACCACGCTACTTCCCGGCTCTCTAGTACTCCACTAGGGACTGAATGCGTCTACGCGCTTCCTTTGTTCCTTTACCTTTGCGAAAACCATGTTGCTCCAAGGACAACATAACCTCTTCCTCCAGTCTCGACGCCATGATCGTCCATAATTCAGCCGGGAAATCATCTGGGCGTCACGCTTTTCGTTTTGGCATTTTTTTGCCGTCTGGATTATTTCTTGGTTCTGTACTATGTCTGCCCCTGAGAATTGACCTTCCCCTCTCTCTCTTTCGTACTCACGCAGGGGAAATAAGGCTTCATGTTTTTATTTTACCCCCACTCTCTCCCTGCGTCCAAGCTTTCCTGCGCTTTACCCCGCACATCTGTCATTTTTTTATACACCTTTTTCCTATCTGGATGCTCCTCTGCCAAAGCTTGATCGACTTCACCTTGCGTTGCTCTAATAGTCCGCCTCCTGGTTTCCATTCACCTTTTCCTCTCCGCGGACACTTCTTGATCCCACGAGTGTGTTGCTCATTTTTTAACTCTACTCGTCTGTGCGTTTTGTAAGCAGCTGCTCCAGAACGTGTTTCCTTTTCCAGTATCCCCCTAATCTGTTTTCCCGTTTATGTTCCTGCCATCCTATGTGGCCTCTTGTTGGTTATTGGGAGCCTTCGGTTTCTGCCGTCCACCATCCAGGTAATATAATGGTGGTCGCTGAGGGAGTGCTCTTCCTCCACCTTTCAGTTAGTGATTTGGCTTGCTATGATTGTGTTGGCGAAGGTTACACCTATGATTGAGGTACGTACTCTTCTCCCAAACGTGGACCGAGAATTATCATCATCTCCTCTACTTCGGTTCCCTTCTGTTGGTGTTTTTCGCCTCTCCGCCAGGAGCAGTCGTCTTCCGCCGGTTAACTCACCCGTATTTTCATCTGTCTTTTTTTAAAGGGCGTCTAGCCTATCATTCGGAGGGAAGTGTAACTACCATCTTTTCGATATCGACGAGAATTCACCTTTCCTGTTCCCGCATTCCAGGAGTGATATTCCGTACCCCACCCCCTCCATCTTCAAGTTATTCTAAATTCTTTGACTTCAAGAATCGCTAAAGAGTTCACCGGTTTTGAATGATCTGGTTCCGATTTGCCAACTAATCGCTATAGCCCTGTCTCTAAAATTCATTGAGCGATTATAGCCTTGATAGCTAGCGTAAGTATGACCAATTACACCATTGTCATTATATTAAGGTGGACAAACTACCAAACTATATAGACTGTTTCGTCTCTAAAATTCATAGAAAGATTGTAGCTTGAACAGCTGGCAGAAGTGAGAAAAATTACGCTATGACAAGGGTATTTTTTTCGGTAAACTACGCATTTAGCTCGTTGTTCGGCAGATATGTTGTTTACCGGCTGACGCAAAGTGCTGAAACCGTTAGACCGATCAAGTTCCTTCAGCTGCAAACGCATGTATCCTGTTTTTATCGCATTTCCGCTCTATCTTTGATAAAATGCTGATCTCCACTACCAATCACCAATGAGAAAACTGAGTTATGTTACGATCAGTTCATGTATCGGCATTCTGCTAAGGGTCAAAAGCGTTATCTACAGGTACTAAGTTTCTTATACTGTGGCGTATGCTATCAAAAGTCACTTTACGATTTGCGTGGAGAAAACGAATCAAAGATCTCTTTGTCAAATTTGTTGCCTCAACGAGATGGATGCGAGAATACCGAATTCGGCATCTCTGAGCTTTATAAAATTCGTTTGGGTGTTTTCCTAATCGACTTTGATTAATAGTCATTCGTTGTCCCAACCTCAGGGATGGATACAAATCTTCCAGGTGAAGGAAATAAGAGGTGCGTATTCCCAGACGATTACTCCTTGGGAGTTGTAGCGAAAAGAAATAAAATATAGAACAGGGTGAGGGGAAATCCGGCATTAGCACCTATTCCATGCAAATTATTGTGCACTCCTGCTGCATTTGATAATAAATCCGACATGCGACGCTTTTTTGCCCCTAGTGGATGTTTCATATTTTAAAACAGCAAATAGCAACAGTAATAAATTCTCTGCTAATATGCTACTAGTTTCGTATTAAATCAACAGATATGTCCCGCTCGTTTAATTTTATCGTCACAACAGCATGACTGCGAAAAGTGTCATCACTTCTTAATTAGATAAAAATAACCAATGTGGGAAGTCGATGAATAATAACGGGGTGATAAAAATTCACGTAAAACAAGCATATCGGATATAATGCATTTCGAAATTCTTTTCATATGTGACATCTGACT
Organism: Photinus pyralis; assembly: GCF_008802855.1. Lineage (NCBI taxonomy): Eukaryota > Metazoa > Arthropoda > Insecta > Coleoptera > Lampyridae > Photinus > Photinus pyralis. Next base: position 7,501,815 of record NW_022170510.1, read on the forward strand.
ATTCCTTTTATCGATTACGGCGACACATTTTCAATATAAAATAGACAAATTCACTGTAACCGTTTTCCGTCGACGACCTTCTCTCGAATCCGTTTTTATCCCCCTGCCGTATTAATTCCGATTATTTTCTTTTAGAATTGCATCTAACGGTGAAATCGACCAGCACCGCCAGCACGCCGAAGTATATCGACGTTAAATCTCGAAAGCAGCAACACAAAGAGAAGTCAAAGAAGTGGAAGCGTCCGAAAGGCAGAAAAGAAGCATCGGAGTATGGAGACACGGAGGAGGATCAAGAAGCGACTACGGCAGCATTGCCGGAATTGCAAACCCCAGTTGCCTCACAGACAGTCACACCGATTTCTACTAGAACGCCGCTATGGATTTTACATTCCCATTCTGGAGTCGGCTTTTCAATCGGTGATCCCATCACAGTTGGACTTATTTCATTGTACTGCCTGTGTCGACAGTGAAAATTGTCTTTATTTTGTATTCCTTACAAAAGCCATTCCTTATATATTTTTAAAAGTTAGTTGCCGTTTAACTGAAAGAAATGAACCAGGAGTAACTATTGGAAATTTTGCTAGTTACCAAAAATATACTTTGGCCTATCACATGTCTTCCTATCGATAATATTTACACAATTTTGTTAAGGAAATTTACGAATGAACAGATCATGGGCGTACTAGTCGCCAATTCTCTGTTGCATATCATTGTCATTATCAGTAAAGTCTTCCCTATTATGTTGGTACTTGAAGTCAAGCATAATTTGACTGCGAACAATAAAAGAAACTTTTGTATTACGTAAGTATACTCGTAATATCATAGAACAACGTCTTCCGAGTGGCAGCTCTGAAACATCACTTAATGCCGCATTTGATTTTATTGCCTATATAATTCATGTAAGTGTATAGTTAACACGTATATACTTACGGTATATATGTGCTCGTTGCCGTACTGTATTGTATGTATTTACAAATGAAAAATTCTAAATACGTTAAGTTTATGATCTGCCATATATCGATAAATTCTTCTTTATACATACACGTTTTTTAATACTTTATAAGCGTAATTATTTTTTTATTAATTACTAAAGTAAGTTATAATAATAAAAGCCTAAGTTTATGTATGTTTACTTCTGTTGCAATTGCCTAAGTAAAACGTTTAAACAATCAAATCAAGGTTAACTAGCATAGAACACTTGTAGTATATGAAAAGTTGTTACAAAAGCATTGTTAAATAATATATACAATATTACACTTGGTGTGATGTACACGTGCATGTTCTACCCTAAGCAAGATGAACTTGCAACGTTTATTAAGACAATAACTACAGATCAATAATAAACTATTGGTACAGAATCTCTTTTTCAATCCAAACCCACCCTCCTTTAAAAAACAATTTACAGTTTGAAAGAGCACGCTCGCCTAGCCGAGATACACCCCGTTCAGTACAGAAACCGCCCGGTAGGTACGCTAAATTTCTACACTACCCTTACCGACTTTTCAGTCGACTGCCTGAAAACGCCGGAGCTTTCATCGTGGAAACCTAGATGTAGATGGTTAACTGAATTTCCGCTAGTTGTGGCGGGAAAGTGGATGATGCCAAAATTACGATATATTTTCAGTTGCATAAAAGTTTTGGTATTAGACTAATTACTTTTACGTTATTGTATAAATATGGAAGTCGGTGAGCTTCCACGGTACGTTTCCGTAGACGTCAAACAGCAGGCAATACAAAATAATCAAAACGATGAATTATGAGACAATGAAGGAAATGCGTTGACAGTTATCGCATTACCAGTTCTATTAATCACAAATCACAACTTGAAATAATTTCATCAGTACAGTTCCGTTATTGTCGGGCAGGTTAAATAGCTAATAATTGTGTCATGGGGTTGAAGGGGGCGCATGTCGTGCGCGGACTTCCGATGCATGCTACCCTAGGCTGTAACCCAGATGGGACAATAGCTGTAAAATTGAAACTTAATGAGGTGTGAACAGTTGAAATTGATATTTAAAAGAGCCAAGATAATCTTTAAGACTTGAACAGCAATCTGATTTAAGAAACAGTTTGCTGTATAATGAGCACGGCATCCACTTTTCGTTATTCAAATCAATGACTCGCTAAATTATAATGCTGATATATTCTTTTCTGATTTTAGGTTTGTCTAAAAGAATGGTGGACCAATTTGTAACAACTTCTACGAACAAAGCATAATTTTTATACGAAAATATGTAAAACGAATTTTCTCTAACTGGTATCGTGCTGTTTAGCATCCTCGAAGATTAGAAAAACACGCACGTTTACAGGTCTTAATCATGGAAAAAACGTTGGAAAATTTATACGCCAGCACTTAACGAGATAAACCAACGCCAACTTTGGTATTAAGAATTACTCTAGTATTTTTTAAAGACAATACGCATTAATTCCGATATTCCGAGGAGAAATTATGCAAATATGATGTTTGATCAATCCGGAAAAAACTCAGAAATTGAACGTTCCAAACCAAATTCTTAAATTACGAAGTGTATTTATTCGTAATCTTCTAAAAGTCTTACACTTCCATCCATTGCTGTATTTACGTCGATAATTTAATACGTGCATCTAAAAGCCGTTTATGTTCCTTAGCGAAACTGCATTTAAATGCAAATAACAAATAAATACCTAAAATTTATTTTCTCGATTTGAATGAACAATACAACAAAGAACGTGTTTATTATCCACACGATAGGATGTAAACTCCGATAAACTTTATTCGACTCTATTAAAACATAACAGTGTTAAACCTAATAGCTTTTCATTATACACCTAATGTTACAATTGCTATCTTTATCGCTAGTGAGATAATTTATTCCAATAAACAAGAACAATAATTTTAAACACTTTTACGTGCATTGTGGACTGGGCGGTAGCAATCCAACAAAATGTGAAGAATACAATGTATTCTCTTGTTAAAAAAGTAAGGGAATTGAAATTATCTGCCCAACTCCACTAATTTTCTTACATCAATCAAACAAACTAATAGAATGTAAATATAATAAAGAACGGTGCAATACAATGTAACAATACAATAAGTATTTGAGTACCTATGCTGTAGTTACATAAACAAAACTAGACTTCAAACCATGGTGTAGCAGAGTAGAGGTACTGAAGTGGAAATGTTAATTCTAGTGCTAATTAGTGTAGAGCCATTGACCCTTTTTCTTCTTTCTTCTTTTATCGCCAAAAAAAGTCCGGAGGGTGGACAGGCCTGCAGTACGGGAATAATGCCATATCTCTCTGTATAGAGGGAATACCTACGTAGATAAGCGTACCTTGAATTATGGATACATCATGTTATAAGCAAACAAGAGATTTCTAAACAAGTCAATGGTAAAGTCATCCAGTCGTGCGTAGTAAACGACCAGAATTTTCAAAACTGGATCAGTATACCAAAAATTGTAGCCCTTCCACGTTATTTGCAAATGGGTTTTAGCCTCGGTTTTAGCCGATAATCGTCCAATCTTGAAAACTATGGTCGTTTGTGATTCTAAGGATGCAATCTACCATTTTTTGATTTATGGGCAGTTTGTTAATGTTTCACGAAAAACCAATAAATTTTAGATCGAACGGAAATCTTTGATGTAGCCGCCCAACCTTCCACATTCGGGTCGTGTTAGATTCTATAGCTCAAAATCTCTAAGAAGATGCCCATTCCGGTTCATCTATTTTTTGTCGAATTTTGGTAAAATAAAAGATGGATAGAAAAATCATGTCCGAAATAGACGTGGAAAAAACTTATTCTTATAGATTTTGGCTTGTAGATTCCAAAAATGCTAAGGTTTGAAGATTAAGTTACTAGATCAAAAGGTACAACCCGCTTTTTCGAAATTAGTTTTTTGTCCGTAACTTTTGATGTAGAGGCCTATTCGACAAAAGACGAAACGTTTTGGATTCTACGCACCAAAATTTATAAGAAAAAGCCTTTTCCCGCTCAATTCCAGAGTAATCGATTTTTGGTGAAAATGCAAAAGCTAGTCTTGCCTATAAATTACGTCGGAATAAAAATTGTCTGAAATCGATCGCGAAAAAACATATTCTTATAGAATTAGGCCTGTAGAATCCAAAAATGCAAACAGCCACTAGATCAAAAGTTACAGCACCTTGGATTTTTTTTCGAAATTGGTTTTTTGTCTATAGCTTATGATTCAGAGGTCCAATCTTGGACCGATAACTTTATTATTAAAACTTGTCGATAAAAATTCTCGCATATCACGTCTGTTGTGTGCAGCACCAAAGTTCTTGGTTGCCTCGTGCAACTTCAGCAGCAGCTGGAGCAATGTGTTCTAGAAGCACAATTTTCCCCGTAAAACCATTTCACCATTTCAGTTTTCTCGGCTAATGAGTACACTTTTATTTTATTTAACAAATTTTCTATTACAAGCAATAAATGTGATATCAAAAATAACAGAAGGGTTACTTTTTGTTTTAGAAAATTCCATGGCATCGCAGATTATTGAAAAAGATGCGGGTTTTCTTTTATAATTTTCCGTCTTTATTATGAAAAAATAAAACTAATACGGTTGATTGGTGTAAACAATTTTTTTCTACAAAAAACCTTAATACATTTTTGCTCTAAAATAATTTGGGGCGCCAATAATCGCATGTTATGAATTTTACATTGAAATCCCTATGATGCGTTACGCAAGTCACCACCCTGTATATAGCTTATGATTCCGGGGTCCAATGTACAAAATATAAGACGTTTTGGAATATACGAAGCTAAATTAATAGGAAAAAGTGTTCCCCAACATTTTTGGTGTAGTCGATTTTTGGTTCGGAAACATGAATTGTATGAAATCGACCAGCAAAAAACATTTTCTTATAGATTTTGGCCTGTAGAATCCATAACTTTAAACAGTTTGAAGATTGGGCTACTAGATCATTACCTATAACCTGTGATTCAGAGGTGCAATCGACAAAATACGAGAGGATTTGGAATCTACGAAACTAAATTAATAGGAAAAAGTGCCTATATTTTGGGTCGGAAAAATGAATTGTCTAAAATCGACCGGGAAAAAACATCTTCTTATAGATTTTGGCCTATAGAATCCATAACTTCCAATAGTTTGAAGATTGGGCTACTAAATCAAAAGTTACAGCCCCTTGAATTAGTTTTTTGCCTATAACCTGTGATTCAGAGGTCCCATCGACAAAATACGAGACTTTTGGGATATACGAAGATAAATTAATGGGAAAAATTGCTTTCCCAAACATTTTTGGGGGAGTTGATTTTCGATGAAAAGCAAGGCTTGCCTATATTTTGTGTCGAAAAAATGAACTGTCTGAAATCGACCGGGAAAAAACATTTTTTTATAGATTTTGGTCTGTAGAATCCATAACTTCAAACAGTTTGAAGATTGGGCTACTAGATCAAAAATTGCAGCCTCTTGAATTTTTTTCGAAATTGATTTTTTGCCTATAACTTTTGATTCAGAGGTCCAATCGACAAAATACGAGACGTTTTGGAATCTACGAAGCTAAATTAATAGGAAAAAGTGTTTTCCCGAACATTTTTGGGGTAGTCGATTTTCTGCGAAAAGCAGGGGGAAAGCAAGGCTCAGTTGCGTACATTTTGGGTCGGAAAAATGAATTGTCTGATATCGACTGGGGAAATTTCAAACAGTTTGGAGATTGCGCTACTAGCTCAAACGTTACAGCCCCTTGAATTTTTTTTTCGAAATTGTTTTTTTGCCTATAACCTGTGATAAGTCCAATCGACAAAATACGAGACTTTTGGAATATACGAAAATAAATTAATAGGAAAAAATGTTTTCCCAAACATTTTTGGGGTAGTTGATTTTCGTTGAAAAGCAAGGCTATACACTTGCCTATATTTGGTCGGAAATATGAATTGTCTAAAATGGACCGGAAAAACATTTTCTTATAGTAATTGGCCTGTAGAATCCATAACTTCAAACAGTTTGAAGATTGGGCTACTAGATAAAAATGATTTTTTTTTTCGAAATTGGTTTTTTGCCTATAACTTTTGATTCAGAGGTCCAATCGACAAAATACGAGACGTTATGGAATCTACGAAGCTAAATTAATAGGAAAATGTGTTTTTCCGAACATTTTTGGGGTAGTCAATTTTCTTTGAAAAGTAAGGCTTATACCCTGGGCTCTACACTTGCCTATACTTTGGGTCCAAAAAATCAACTGTCTGAAATTGACCGGGAAAAAACATGCTCTCATAGATTTTGGCCTGTAGAATCAATAACTACAAACAGTTTGAAGATTGGACTACTAGATCCAAAGTGACAGTCCCCTGAATTTTTTTTCGAAATCGTTTTTTGCCTGTAACTTTTGATTCAGAGGTCCAATCGACAGAATACGAGACGTTTTGGAATTTACGAAGCGAAATTAATAGTAAAAAGTGTTTTCCCGAACATTTTTGGTGTAGTCGATTTTCGGTGAAAAGCAAGGCTATACACTCGCCTATGTTGCTGTGTTTATTTCGTCCGGCAGGATGAAATTTTGGAAATTTTAATTAAGATGGACAAGGGCGGTCTCCTTATGTAATTAACTTTCATAATTAAATTTTATTAATTTGTCATTGGTCTATGTGACGGCACGGAAATTAGTGTCATACGAGAAAGCAGTCAAGGTTGTCTTTGTTTACCTTTTTATTTTATTTAACGTAGAAATTTCTGAGAATTTTGTATTGGTCTTTATCTGTTATCAATTGTAAATGGTTAATTTAATTGACAGGTGGATATGATTTATCGCCTTTTCTGTGTAGTTAAAAGAGATGAATTTTTATTTTTCCTAGTATTTAAGTCTCTTAATGTCTGATAAAAAATGTTTAGTAAAATTATTCGGCCTCTATTATTTTGGGCTTTTAACGTAAGTTGAGGGGATAGTTTCTGTTGTCAACTGTGTAATGATTGGTTGTTATAATTTTGATTTTCGGAAGAAGAATGTCGCCTTAAATAGGATTTGCACAGGAATAGCGTGGCTTTTTGCTTCAGTCAACGCAGAACCACGTTTCTTTGAAAATTCAAATCAGAATAACTTTTGATGTAGGGTATTCGATAAAAAACGAAACGTTTTGGATTCTACGCACCAAAATTTATAAGAAAAAGTCTTTTCCCGGTTAATTGGAAAGTAGTCGTTTTTCGGTGTAAATGCAAAAGCTAGTCTTTCCTATAAATACGTTCCAAAAAAATGGCTTCTATGGATTCTACGCACCAAAATTTATAAGAAAAAGTCTTTTCCCGGTTAATTGGAAAGTAGTCGTTTTTCGGTGTAAATGCAAAAGCTAGTCTTTCCTATAAATACGTTCCAAAAAAATGGCTTCTCCGAAATTGACCGGTCAAAGGCTTATTATCTTATAGATTTTGGCCCGTAGATTCCAAAACTGCTTACGGTTGATGTCTTGTCCCTAAACTGCACCTCAGACTCTTATTTTGAACACCATAGAACTTTTCCTGGTAGATTAGGGCGTTTGTCCTGTTCAATCGACCACACCTTCACTCTTGGACAGTCACATTAAAGGTTACAGGCAAATTAAGTGCTTTTTGAAAAGTAATGTAGGTATATGTGCGATAAAATCCACAGAATTATTTCAAGTGTTACAGACAAATCACTGATTTTTAATAAAAGAAGTGTGTGCAGTTTTGTGTCGAAAATCTATAGAAAAAAGAGAAAAGATAAGCAAAACGAGAAATTAAACCATCGGTAAAAATCTATAAATTTAAAAATAATTACATAAATGTAGGGCCATCATAAGCAGAATCTCGACGTAAACAATTTTTTCGAAGTAAATTAAATTTCAAGATGAAATTAATTATCTTCCTTTTACATATTCCTAAACTTGTTAATTAGAAATAATCCACTTGTTATGCTTCAATGTGATTCTTTCTTACGCTTATTTTGTCTTGAAAAAATAAAACGAATGCGTAATAACCACCATAAGTCATATACGGGGCCTTACAGAAGGGGTATTGTAATCATATTATATACAGTGAGTTTTCTCTTATAGTGGAAATACAGTAGAACGCTATTCCAATAATGTGCAGTTGAATATCAACAAACGTGCACTTGTCAGGCAAATTTAATTAAATATTTGCACTTTACTCGCATTTAATCGACTCAATGTAAAAAAAATGCGTTTTGTTAATTGATATAATACCTAGTCGCTTTAGGAGAGTACCCACATCAAACAGGTTAAAAAGCCATTATGCAAACGTAAATGACCAGAGCGTATTTTCCTCCTAATAATATTAATGCTAGGACCAGGAAAAAATACCGGTAGACACGAGATCCTTACCCCATTCTCTTTCAAATGAGCCGCCTATCGTCGGAGTCGATACAGTTTAATGAAAAATAGTGGAGCGTATACAAATACATACAAATTTTGAAATTGGCATTAGTGTTACTTTTATTCGAAGTGTCTACATATGGAACTTTTTAGAAATGCTTTCGTAAATAGCATTGCGCATTGTTTACATTAGAAATTTCATTGAATACCTTCATAAATAAAACGTACAGCATGCGTTAACAGTAATTTTGAAACCGGTGTTGGTTTTAGTTTCATTCAAGGTGCCTACATATGATATATCGTTTAACTGCTTTCATAAATAAGAAAGTTGTCATTGCGCATGCGCAAAACCAAATTTTAAAACTGGTTGTTAGATTTTCTTGTATTCCAAGTGCCTATGTATTAAATTTTATTTAAATGCTTCACTAAATAAGGAAGTTGGCAATGCGCATGCGCAAAACCAAATTTTGCATCTGGTGTTAGATTTGTAACAACATTTTGAAAAAGTCGTTAATTTTACTTATATTCGTAGTGTTTACATATAAAGTTTCATTTAAATATCTTCATAAATAAAAAAGGTAGCATTGCACATGCGTTAAACCAAGTTTGTGACACTGCGCATGCGCAAAACCAAAAAAATAGGAGTATGCACGGACCTTGGACCAAGCCCTTTCAAATGAGTCCTATATCGCCAAAATCGGTTCAGTGGTTTAGAAGGAGTACGTGTGACGAACAGACGGACGGACGGACGGACTTCAAAGTGCAGCCAATAACGATTTTTCACTTTGAGGAAAATACGCTAATAAAATAACAAAAAGAGACTCACCAATTAAGTTGACGTGTTTTTTTAGACTTGAGATGTCACTGTATATAATAATGTTTCCAAATTTCGACCCTTGCATTTTTTAAAAGTTTTCCTGTTTTGTGTTTCATGTTTTGTATGTTTTTGCATTACAACTCATGTGAGAGAGGTGCGACATCAAAAAGTGTGCGAAAGGAAATTTTCCATTGGCATCTGCTTCGGGCATTTTCTACTTGTTTAAACTAAATCGTGATTTCCAAAAATCCGGGCAGAAAATGTTTACATTGAAAGCTGTCTTGAAAATGAAGATTGACAAGTCATTTAATGGCAATGCCTGGTACGATGGTTTTATGTAAATTAATTATGCCCCGAGTCTATTGCATCGGTAATTGAAATGTGTGAGTAGTTTACATTGAGTGTACCTTGCAGCAGACATAATGCTTGATGTCTAACCGTATATGATATCTGAATGCTTAAGACCTTATAATATGAGAAGCTAAATTAAGGGACATCGTTTAATTACAGACATTTTTGATGAGGGGGAGGGTACGTGCTAGTTTTCCACCGGGTAGATAAAGGTAGCGTTGTTATAATTCCGTTTATCAATTAATCGTTTAGGTCTTCTGTTTGGGAACAACGTATTAGAGACAGCTAATATTCAATATCGTGCGGGAACAATAGCAGCTTAAATTAAAAAATCCCTAAAAAATTCAGAAGTAGAGCGAAGTAAAGGCAAAAACGAATAAACTAAATTACATGTAAGTTGTATGAAAGCGCTTTTGTTTAAAAAAGCTTATTCTATGGCCTTACCTTGCGTTGAAAATGTGACGGTTCCATCAAAAATATTTACTGAGATTTAACCATGATATATGGCTATAATTAAATTTTAACGTAGAGATACTTACCAGTTGGAACAGTATAATCGTAAACCTTTCAGCTTCAGATTCGCTGTATGAAAAGTAATTGACAAATTAAGTTTTGCATAATTTATAAGAGCCCAAGTAACACTCATAAGTTAATGGTGCTTGAAAATAAATATGGGAGTTTAACGTAAAGACATAAAGATTAACAGATCGTTTGCGCAAAACACAATGAAAACCCGTTTGCAAATAGAAATTGACTGTTAAAACTATGCATAGAATGTAGATAACATTTATTAAATCCAAAAACACACGCTCTTGAAGTTTCCGAGCGAAAAGGTCCCGATGTTAATAAGCAGACTAGAATTATGAAGAATTTGTAGTAAAACTCGTTTTGACGTTCTACCATTTCGTCACATTCGTCGAAAATGAAAGTCATGTTAGGTAGGGGGTAGCGATCGATATTATAGTCATAGGTGAAATGTACTCAATTTTGACAATAGAATCAGTTAATGAAAGCGCAATGTGAAAATAGTCTGTAGTTTGTGTCCAGACTACGTTACGTCGAGAGATTTAGGAAAGCACGCGCCCCTCTTGTCGCAACCCTGCCCCCCGGCCAGCAGCGTGCCATCATTCGCATGCCAGAACAAGGGTTGGAAATTTAATTTTGAATCACATTATTTCTGCCGGTTACAAGACGATAAATCGATCTCGGCTTGTTTGCATATCCTCTGGGGCCCAGCTATGACTGTTCCACGTAGCATCGACGAACTCGACTTAGAGCATTAAAAGCTCGAACCATGCGTGCGTCCAATCGGGAAGCTACTGTAATGGATCCAGGCGGATGCCACTACTTCTCTAAATGTAGCGCTAATGTCTATCAACAATGGCTCTGTCATACACATACCTCCATCCAGAGTTCGGCTGTTCGAAACCGCGCGAGCAATTTTTAGGTATTACTTTAATACCTTGGGGGAGGGGGAGGGGTCTGATGGCGAACTCTATTCAACAGGTAAGTCCTGCGACAGGATGTACATCTTCGAGAAATGATATACTGCCGTGGCACTATCTATAGAGAGCCCGCAAGTCGTATGTCGAACAACTTATAAGTTGATTTTAGGTGTCGCGTTACATGAAAAGTTTGCAAGAAAGCTAAACTTCGAAACTGAAATTTATTATTCCTCGAATACTTAATAGGAAATCAATTTGAAATAAATGTGAATCTGGAGATTTAGCCGGTATCGTTGACCTCCCTTAGATTTTACAAATTCACAGTTATCACGGCGGCACGCGTGCCGAAATAGACGAATGTACATATGCCAGGGCATTTTATCAATGTCCAGATCGCGGCAATAGATGTAGTGGAGCATTGGTGGCAAATGGGTACTCGAAGGGCTGACGGGCTGCAAATGGATGGGCCCCAGCATGCGAACGGTTCACGCCTCAAATGTATGTGAGATTGCATGCCTCTTCCGAATTCGCATGGAGGCCACGTCCGCGAATTCAACTCGGCTTCCCGTAATTGAGAATCGTACGCTTAGAGATAATTACTAATAAAGTTACGTCTTCCGTAATCAAAGTCTTGTTTAAAAAATGTCATCTTCGCGCACCTTTTTGAGGTATACCAGAGCGGTCGATATTTATTCATTTATTAACATAATAGTATTAACAAATTATTAAAACATTGTGCTAGAGGTTAATATTATTATAATGTAATAAAATTATAACAGTACCTATTTGTATGTGTACCTTCGATAAGATCAAAAAATAACGGCTACTCCTTTATGCAGATCTCTAATTAGCAACAACAAAGCCTAAACATTGATCTTACTACAGAAATATTTCCTATAACAATCCTTATGATACAGATACTTTATTCAGAGCGATGGATTGCGAAGCACAAATAGATTTGGCACATTATCACCACACTGCACTGTTCACATATCGCACACGGAGACGTCAGAATAGCAACATCAACAAGAGGTGCACCGACCATAGGAAATAAGATGCCCGTATCGATAGCGCTCCCTTGGAGGAAGAGGCGCCAATGTCGGACGTGACTTTATTATCATCAGTTTCTGTGAGTGAACCTTGGAAGCCATTGTACAGTCGATTATTAGAACTTTTTTCCTCCGTGTTTTCCTCTGGCGTGCTCTCCTCATCCGTCTCCGTTTGATCTTGTATTTCCATCTCTGAAATGTTAACAACGTTCCTATAAAACTCGATCGTCGACGAAACAAATTGAATGTGTGGCCATCACGCGTGTACATAAATCTAAAAACTATACGTTAGTTTATCTCCGGAGCTTTGTAAAGTGATCCGACTTTAAAAAGTATGGCGAAATTGAAATAAATTTGCAGCGCAATAAAAAGAAGTGGAAAAATCGAGTCCTTCAAATACTACCAGACATGTAGTATCTCGTAACAGAACCAGCTTTCGATACAAAACCAGTTGTGGCTGAAAATTCAGTGATTTTCTTAAAAAATCCAATTTCATTTTATTGCGCCGCCAATTCTCAACTCAGTCTCATCAGCATTTCATAGTTTTGAAGCTGTAAATCAGAAAGTAATTTGAAACCGGCTTACCATAGAGACGAATGTTACCCTCGGCGTCTCCGATTGAGTTCTTAGAGATGCACTTGTAGCCTCCCAAGTCCGACTTGTGGAAGCGACGTATTACTAGCCGCATCTGAACGCTGTAATACGAGTTGTTGATTTCTGTCATAAAATATTTGTCGTTGGAGATGATCATTTCTCCTGTTCAAATGAAACATAAAAACATGAATTAATCGATTTTGTTCGTGGAGTGCGTTAAGTTCTTCTCCGCAAACCCAAGAGTCGAAAAGTCACTAGGTATACAAATTTTACTCTGCAATTACATTTTCGATAAACTTGTTTTCAATTATGCTCGTCTTGTGCGTCTGACGTTCTCTGTGTCAATATTAACGGAGATACAGGGAATTACAAATTAATGGTACCAGGTTGATTTAAAACACAACCACTCTAACTAAGTGTTTGGAAACTCTTTTAGCGATTCATCAGGCACGTAATTTGTTGATTTTTGGTACTATCTATGACTTCAAACTTAGTCACTTTGACTTGTATCTACCAGACTTTAGGATGCAATGCCAAATCCAAAACTGACTTTATTACTGGCCGAGCGAACAGAAAAACTAAAAATAACATCGCATGAACAAAAAAATAACCTTACAAATTTAACCCCTTACCTAAAAACAGGTGGGGAAAGCTTAAATCAATTTTTTATCAACCGCAACCCACACAATTTTAACTTCCTCTGTCAACGGCGCAACAACAAATAAAATTGGACCAAAACAAACATTTCCCCTCTGCCACGGGAGGGTGAGCCACCCCTAAATGTGCATTTTTTGAGTGTTTGTCATGTTACAGGAAAACTACACTCTTTATCAAAAAAAGGGTGCTTAACTTTTTTGTAGTGCAGAAAATCCTCTATCGATTAGGCATTAACTTGTGATCTATCGCCATTCTAACAACTAAAACAAAACCGCAAATTGATTAGCATTTTTACATTTGACAAAAAACGCATTAGAGGATGATTTAATCCTAGATTTAATCTCATCAAAATACTAAATAACATACTCAAAAAGATGTTCAGCTAAAAGGGAACTCTATTACAAAAATTGGTGACTAAAAACTATCTTGTCGGCCCCCCTAAACTCTCTCGTTGCCGTAGCCGTCTACATCAGAATCTCTAATTACCTACACCTATTCATAGACCTCTTTGTGAGCAAGCTATTTGAACAGATATTGGCCCAAACCGAAATTTTAGAAGGTTGATACCCCCCTCAGGGGAGGAGGTGAGGAACTCTTAAAGCTGCATTTTTTGTTTTTAGCGTTTTACAGGAACTACGCCACTTAGCACGGCGAGGCTACCTTTTTTGTAGTTCAGACAATTCCCTATCAATTGAGGGTACTAACTTTTGATCTATTCCTATTGTAAGAGATTAAACATAACCTTAAAGTCGGTTACTCAGCTTAAATTTGATAACCAATTTTCAGACAAAATATATTTGCATAATACTACCACATTAACTAAAAGTGAGAGAGTCTGTGCAGGGTGCGCCATCTAGATCTTCCCTATTTCAACATTGAATAACTCCGCTATTTCTCTGCCGATTTTGACAAGATTTATTTAGGATATTCAATGCCATTTACTGAAAATAAATTCAAAATATAATTTCGATCAAATAACCGCCTCCATTAGATACATAAAAAGCGACCCCTTTTCAGGCATTTTGCATAGTGTTTGACAGCATTTCGGGCGTAATAGCAGCAATTTCTGTTCTTAAATTAGCTTTTAGTTCTTCAATAGTCTGCGGATTACTCTTCCAGTGCAGGTGCCATCCCAAACTGGCATTTATCTTTTTGTCCAGGGAACGAAGGTCATTCCATCAGGACGTTTGTTATCGTCACGTCTTGTAGTCAACGGCACTTTTCAGGAAACGCTCTCCTTGCTCGTGCAAGAAACATTTCGTGTAACAATTGAGTAACAAGCGGTTTCTCCATATTTTGACTCCGCTGAATCCTGTTGCCTGTCTGAAAATAGACCGGAAGGGAGATATTCAAGATGGCGGTTTTTGGACCACCCTTTTTTTACAGTTCAAGGGTTTGGATTTTGAAATTCTGAAAGTGTATAATCTTCCTCGCTTATTCCTTTTAAACAAATTATTTTTTTTATGCTCCTTGCATGTCCACATTGAGCACTTATCACATACAGCAGAAGGACTCTAGGACAGTATCTGCATTTTTTGCGGCACCTACTGGTCCTGGAGCTATCAGGAGTACATTATGGGCTCTCCTTTTTGATACTGGTGGTTGGGTCTAACCTAATTTTGTCTTTTCGTAAAATATGTGCGTCTGTACTATCACACTTCACAGATGTCTAATCGCAAATAGCCAACTCCGGAAGATTGAACGCGTCTCGACAACCAAAATATTACATGCAAAAAAGGCAGTGGGGTACTGAAATACTCCCCGCGCGAGTGCTGCAGTGTTAAACTGTAAAAATCAATGGGGGTAGGCGGTTCGTACCCCTTTTTTATTTTGGAATTGAAATATCGCCCATCCTTGTCCTTACTTACCGTTTAGGTACGAGTACGAGTACTAATAGCTAACCTCTGGTGGGAGGGCTCATAAAAATTGAAGAGGGCTAAAGGGTGCCAAATTTTTTACTAAGCGCGCGGGCTTTAGAATAATGCGGAACCCTACTACTTTAAATAAAATGCTGATTTGGGGGAGACACAACTGCAACTTACTTCCAGTTCGCAAGGAAATTAATAATAAAGTACTACTTTAATAATTCACTTTGCAGCAATAGGCCACATCCTGCAGGAAGGCTAACATACGTTACCCCCCCCCCCCTCCCTCATTACGTAAAAAAATGTTTTTCTACTAAAACTACTCTCCGGTCTAAACAAGCATTAAGTTCACTCAACACAATTTACCATTGAAATCCTAAAGTTGTGTATAATAAAAGGTCCTACATATTTGGGCACTAATTTAGCCGCATCGAAGATAACATCTTTTCCGATAACCAAATTATCCTACGATATACTGTACAACCCTTCTCCTAAGGTTATAGTGATTCGTAATTGTCACTGAGGTTTGAACTATTCTATGTTCTATATCTTTAACAAGAATTTTAAAACCTTTCGGATCTATCACTAACCTCTAACCTCTTTTTCTCTCTCAAGCGGCTTATAGAAATATGGCATTGCGTTTCGTTACACTCATCCTTCTCCAATAACCATCAGGGTATACAGTCACGCTCTTGCCAAATTCCAAAATGATTTTTTTTTAAATATCAACTTTCTTAAGATTCCAGAATATTAATTTTATATATACATTTTATATATAAATTTTTTTTCGCGATCTCGCAAGATTTCGTAAATCCGTCTTAGGAACTAATTCCAATAAGTTATGATCTTCAAAAACATTTAAGTGTATAATAAAAGGGCCTACATAATTATTTGGGCACTAATTTAGCTGTATAACATTTAGCCGCATCGAAGACAACAAAATTTTTCGATAACCAAATTACCCTACGATATACAGTACATCCCTTCTCCTAAGGTTATAGTGATTCGTAATTGTCACTGAGGTTTGAACTATTCTATGTTCTATATCTTTAACAAGAATTTTAAAACCGTTCGGATCTATCACTAACCTCTAACCTCTTTTTCCCTCTCAAGCGCCTTATAGATCCTATGGCATTGCGTTTCGTTACACTCATCCTTCTCCAATAACCATCAGCTTGTACAGTCACACTCGTGCCAAATCACGAGGTGATTTTTTTAAATATCAACTTTATTAAGATTCCAGAATAGTTTTTTTGCACGATCTCTTGCAAGATTTTGTAAATCCGTCATAGGAACTAATTCCAATAAGATACGCTCTTCAAAAACATTTCTATGATAATTGCTAAGATTTCGAAGTTGTTTCCTGAAAACACTTCCAAGAAGGCACTCTTAGGAAACTACTAAGAATATTTACAAAAACGTCCCAGAAAACTTTTTTTCAAAAACCCCAAGAATTTTTTGTTCAAATTCTAAGATTTTTTCGTAGGTTTGTCGCAAGATTTGGAAAGTAATCTAAAAAAAGTTTCTTAGGTGGACGTTAATGAAAAGACGAAAATCTTTTTAAACATTCCCATTAAAAATGATTGGAAAATTACGAGGACGCTTTCTAAGAAGATTCTTGGCCATAATTCCTTGTCAAGAAGAAAGGTATGATTTACAGGTGGGTTTTCTAAAAAAACTTCCAGCAATCGCCTGTTTTTAAATTGAAGAAATGTTTTTCCCTGTTAACCCCATTTTCAACAATAAATCAAGAGAAAATAAAAATAATTTATGGCACAAATTGATCGCTTTCATATTCGCCTCTATGGCAAATAGTAACGAATATCCCCAGGGAATAAATATTTATAAGATTCATTGTCCCCAGCTTCAGCGGAGTACAATTATCTGGGACTTTCCTGTGCATTTAATGTTTTTTGTGTTGATTTTTTCACTTTCGAATTAGCAAATCGTACACTCAGCTTCAAAACGTCTTTTTAATGTTCCCTGTTTCAAAATATTTATTGGGCAGTTTTCGCGCTCTAAACTTAGATATTTCATGTCCAAATCGCGACTTTCAAAAGATTTGGCCCAAAAAATAAATTTCAGAAACATTCCTGGAATTTTAAGTATGCACATAAAACGTATGAATTTTAATGTCAAAAATATTTTAGTGTAGTACATAACCTTTTCAGCAATTTCCCCTTGGTAAAAAACGACACATTAAAAAAAGGTATAATTTGTCTCCTTGTAACTACTGAACACATAGTCTCCAAAAGGTGTCCAATGACGAGTTGAGTCGATTTGTGAAAAGTTGCATGGCTGAATTATGCAATGAGGCCGTGTCAGGTAAAGAATTTTCAAATTATGCCACTTTATGTCGTACCAGAAGTTGACCCACCCTACCCTATTTTGTTTTAATTTCGATACAGGAGTCCATCAACCCAAAAGTTTTTCAAAGTGTACAATATTTTATAAGGAACACTTTGAGAATATGTGGTTAAACATGTATAAATAAAGAAAATAGGGACAGCCAACTTCCGGTATACCAGAAAATCATATAAAATTGAATAAAAAGGAATAGCCAGTCAATCTGTGAACCAAGTGAATCTGAATTGGAGTATATCGCTAGTCTTTAAACCAGCATTGTTACATTAACCGTTACGGTTTAAAGGAGCAAAATGGTCTGCATGAGTTTATAGCCGAAAAACCTAGGAAACAGGAAGCCTCACAATTATGTGTAATATCGAAATCGTTTTCATGTGCACTTTATTCAAACCCAAAATATATGACAGCCTCCCTTACAAACTCTTTTTCTTATTGCCGCCATTTTGAATCCACAAAGGGATGAAAATGGCGGTTTGTTGAGACACACGTCGTTCACTTTGGTCTGTACTAGCTCGGTTTGCATCAAAATACTAAACGTAAGCTCTAGCACTTAAAGATTTTTAAGCGCAAAACGAGCAGAATTCAACCCTGAAAAGTTGCGAAATCTTGGTAGCTAGACATTGGTAACCCCAGAATTTTATATCTCCGTTAATAGCTTCCAACACAAATCAGCACAAAACGAGCACAAATAAATGTGTGCAGGATATTTCGGTTGTCGATGTGGGAGAACAGTCGATGCACATCTTGTTCATATAAAATATACAATAAAATCAGCTTTTAATACCGTTTTCTCTCGTCCAGTAATTAATAGCTTTCGGCGAAGCTTCCACGTGACATTGTAACGTAACGTCGGTGTGGGCGGGCGCCCCGACCAATTGATTAGGAACCTGGATTAAGGGATGAACTGAAACAATACAAGATTTCAGCGCAGGCAAACGTATTTTAAATGGGAGTAACATCGAGTTACGACAATTATACCGAAATGGTCGGAAGAGGTGCGAACGAACTGGGAGAGATAGCGGCTTGAAGGATGAGCTGGCGGACCAGTGAGTCATAACAAGTAAGATAAGACCCTATAATATAAGTACTCCTGCACGAATAGGTTTAACTGCGCGTACTTTACTTTTTATCGGCCTGCGGAGACTTCTTGGTGCCCTCTACACCAACATTCTTAAGAGATGACTTTCAATTTCAGACTTTACACAGTTTATTTACTCAGCGGCCTGAGTAGGGCGGCCGTGAATGTATAGCTGAAAATTCATCCCCCTCGACGATAAAACTTTGGAGCACGATCGAATTATTCACTATATTGTGGCTCGGGCAGCGCAACCAAAAGCTGATAACAACAAGTGCTCAAAATGATTGACTGGTTAACTCTTATACCCTAAGTAAAGGAAATTGAAATTGTTTTAAAACTTATTTGGGTATTTAAAGTATGCGCCCCGCTTTGTCGCAACTTGCATTTGCCTTGCCTAGTTGGATTTAAAACAATGTAAATTTCGTTTTACGAAGAAAATGAACCGAACCGGTCTCCGCAATATTTACTCGATAAGTAAACGCGGCAGTATCACATAAAATCTCTCATTTAGTTCGTAAATTTTGAACCGGTAAAAAGCGACGGCGCTTGGCGTACACGTCGGAAAATGATTGAAATCGCGCTACCCTGCGTTTGTATTTATGGTTATATTTATAATCAGTCGGCATTGTCGGCGCGCGTCCATTACTCCGGGCTATTGTGGCGTGTGCATCCCGCAGCATCCATATTCAAATGTACTTTAGCAGCAATTGTTCATTTTACATTTTTGTTAATATCAGCATTCAGAAAATAAGCGAATGAGTCACGTCATTCCCTTGCCCAATTTCGTAAAAGCTAGTGATTAAAAATGTTTACTTACAGTGTACATGTAACATCATTCTTTTGCTTACAGATGGAGGTACTCCATTGGCTGCGATGCATAAATAGGCGCCCATTTCGGAACGCGTCACCTTCGTTAGGGTGAGCATTTCGCCTTCCACCGATGTCAATCTACTTTTACCACTGGGTCCCATTCGAGCGATTATTTCTCCACCGTCTTCCCTCCTCCAAACTATCCGAGGTTTGGGATATCCTCTTGCCTTACATATTAACTTAGCGGATCCACCCTCGGGCACCATCATATCTCCCGACGTTTCCTCGTATATAATATCTGGAGGAATTACCACCTCCAAATATGCAGTCTAAAACAACTACCTACATCAAACAACCTATTTCGGATCGCTCCGCTACGTACCTGCATTTTCATAGGATCTGTATTTACTTGACACATATATTGTCCCCTATCCTCCCTCTTCACACTACGAATACTAAGGGTCCAAGTGTTATAATCATTGTGAGTCACCGACAAACGTGCATTATTAGTGATGACATGTTCGTGAATGGCCAAAATTGCCTTTGTGTCTGCTTTTATCCACGCCACCTAATAATCGAGTATTCCAATTATTACATCCCTTAAAATTTTGTTTGTAGATACGATATTTATTTAAGGATTTACAAACAAAATTCCTCTCCCATATTGAAATCGTTAATAAATACAAATTGACCTTCCCTGGTGAAACAACAAAAGTAGGTAAGAGGGTGAAGCGAAAAATCAAATCTGACATTATTAAAGTATAAATATAATAAATTTTATTCGCGCAAAGAGGGGAAGGTTTAGAAACGTTGTAAACACGGGCCATTTCTTTTATTTTAGTTTGCATAATAACAAGAAAGACATCTGTCTACCCAACTTGCAGCTTGTGTCAATTGGTTGTTATGGCTTGTTTTCGATTAATAGGAAGTAACAAAGGGGAAAAGCTTTCCATTATAAGCTACACATTATAATGAATAGTAGTAGGACGTAGCCTGATGTTAACCTCCCGCCAGCGCGTCCCCATTCCAAAATTCAAAATTAAAGTGTGATTTTGTTGAGAATAAAGTAGTAATACTGATAGTGGGTTGGTTTTCTCCCAAAATCTTTGTGGGACCCTTATACAGGGTCATTCTTGACGGCCGTCAGAAAGATATGGAGAACCTGTGAAAATGAAACTAAACTGATAAGTCCCCTAAGGGTTCTGGCACATGATGAATTGCACTAAAATATTTTCAAGATGGCGCCACATCTGCAAATGCCGGAAGTAGCCATCAACTTTGTTATTTTAAATAGGGGCCCCCTATTCTACATAGTTGACCTTTTGCTCCACGGGCTTCGTCGATAATCAAGTTTTTATGTCAAAAATTGAATTTGCAGGGGTAATTTAAAAAATTTATTATTCGAAAACGATAAGCGATATTGCAAAACAGTTTTCAATGCTTTATTAAGGAAAAATCAAATTTTCTTATGGTATACGAAACCGTCTAAAAAAGTGAGAGACTACGTCACATTTTCAAAAGTCTCAACTTTTAAATTTTTACATATCCGTAACTCTATTTTTTCAAATGGCACTCCCCATTTTTTCTTCACTGTCGTTTTCCTTTTTCATTTGATACAAAATATTAAAGGCTGCTTCAAACGGTTTCCGAGATATTCAATGTTTTAGTTACTACTTGTAGCAAATTGATAGAAAAATTATCGTTTTTTTCCGAAAGATTCCCTAACAAGGCGCGGCCCACGTCCCACAGAGGCTACAATGCGCAAATTACCACAAAAATTGCAGGAATAACAAACAAAAATACAAAAAAGAAAGCCTGTGGTTAGACTCTGAAGAACAAGAAATAACTGTACTGGCTTATTTTGCTGCAAATCCAACTACATCGCTTAATGATATTCAAAGAGACTTATTTTTTATCAATTTGCTACAAAAAGTAATTAAAAGATGGACTATCTCGGAAACCGTTTGAAGCAGCCTTTGACATTTTGTATCAAATGAAAGGTTTCAGAAATAGGAAAACAACAGTGAAGAAAAAAATGGTGGGTGCCATTTGAAAAAATTGAGTTACGCAAAATTTAAAAATTTTAAAGTTTAGGGCGTTTAAAAAGTGACATAGTCGCACGTTTTTAGACGGTTGCACATACCATAAGAAAAGTCGATCTTTCCTTAATCAAGTCGTGAAAATTGCTTTGCAATATCTCTTACCGTTTTCGAATAATACATTTTTAAAATTATCCCTGCAAATTCAATTTTTGACATAAAAACTTGAATATCGACGAAGCCCTTGGAGCAAAGGGTCAACTATGGGGTATCGTTGCCAAATTCGACGTAGAATCCTAAAATGTAGAAAACATAGAGAGTCGCTATTTAAAATAACAAAGTTAATGGCTACTTCCGGCATTTGCCGAAGTGGTGCCATCATGAAAATATTTTAGTTCATTTTATCATATGCCAAAACCTTTAAGGAACTTAGTTTCATTTTCGAAGGTTCTCCATGTCTTTCTAACTGATGCTCGTCAAGAATGACCCTGTATAGTCTGTCCCAGATCCAAAAGAACTCTCGTCATCCACGGCGGCGTATGGCATGCAGCTGTTACCAACGCTGCAAGTTCTGCTTCGATGATTAAGGCATTATCAACCTACACGATAACTTAGTCTTAGTCCGTATTCTTTAGTTGAAAGAACCAATAGCGCTATTTGGAGAACTAGAGAAGTCACCGTGACGGTGTCCCTAGCAATTAAAGCACCCTTTTCCGATTGGAGCCATACGATATTCAGCGAACATGCCTCACGGCATTAGTCTTTAGCTACCTGCGGGACAGACCTGTAGAAGCTGGAGATGCTCTAGATTCAGTTTCGGGTGACTATGGAAAGTTGCACCAGTCGGTGAACTTATCGAAATCTCCGATGATTGGTCAATGGTGGTCACGACTCGGCGATTAGTAAGACCAACTGTCTACAACCCTCGGCAGAAACCACGTCAAGGATGAGTGGTAGTAACAAAATCCATACGGGAGAATGCTCAGAGGTACTGGGTGCCCTCTTCATGCAAGTGAAAAAACGGTTAAGGGGTGTCAAGTCACATACTTCCTCCGAGATGGATCTATTTTCCAAGGCAGATGGGCGAGAAAGGGACATTACCTAGCTCCTGTAAAAAAAATATTGGGAATACTTAATCTACAGTACAAGATTAGACACGTTTCACCGGTAGGTCGTGTAGCCGATCCATACACGACAGCCTATGACTCACAATTATGCACCCTTCAAAATATGTAGAGGCCAGCATCCAGGACATCCCCAACCTTTACTTCATTTTTGCGATTTACTGCTAGGGCAGATACTGATATTACAATGGTTTATGTAAAAGCTTGGGCTTTTGAGGATCTACTTCCCAGCTTAACTATTTGTATTACAATTCGGTTATGTAGCGTACAATTCCTTGCCTAGGTGGTGGAGGGCCAATTCCTCTAGCACTTGCTGAAGGGCAAGACTGTTTACAATATACTCCTATGGTATTACAAGTGGGTCATGAAGGATAGCTTCTCTTTCCTATGTAAAGGATGGAAGACTTGTCCCTACAGTACTTGCCAAAGCATGGGAAAGAAAACAAGTTTTTACGATCTGCTATTCCAAGGTAAGTATTGGTATTGCACTTTTTTAGGTAATCACTAATCAGTCATTCAATTTATGTCTGGCTAACGCCTTTTTCAACCTCATACCATCCCGTGGTATAGCCTATTTTCACTGACGAAGCCCTCATGACCGAGGAACTTCCGGGATAAGAAGTCAAGCCTGTACCAAGTGCCAACGGTCTATGAGAGGGCGGATGAGTGGGTACAGGTGGACACCCTGTTGTCCAAGAAGTGAGAAAGGCCAAAGGTCAAAGGCGGAATAATTCTTCGGGATCAACGGCGTAACGATAGAGAACGTCTGAGGAAACCACTCCGCTAAAGAGCTCACGGTATCCCTTGAGAAGTACAAGAGAAAGATGGAAGGAAATATGGATTCTTCGAATAATTTTCCGAAGGAAGAAAAACAATAAGGATAAGGAAAAGGAGAAAATAAGGATGGGAACTTGGAACGTCAAAAGTCTATTGAAGGAGGAAAACCTTGAAAATCTACAGAGAAATTAATAAAAACAGATTTGATTGGAGTAAGTAAAACAAGGGAGGAGGGACTGGGTCAGGAAAACTCTGGTGATGGAAAGTTTTTTTACAGTGGTAAAAAAAGGGGAAACCGGAGTAAGATTTATAGCCAGGAAAAACTTTCCAGGTGTGTAAGCAAAGTGATTTATGGCTGTGATAGAGTGATGGCTCTACAGTTTAACCCTGTGCTAAGGGATATGTTAGTGATTCAAGACGTGTACATGCCAACCATTGCTCATGATGATGAGGAAGTAGGAGTGTACAGAATGATAGAAAATATAATCGAGGAAGTGGGTGGTTCTTATAAAATCGTATGGGGCGGCTGGAATGCAGTGGTGGGAATTGGAAAAGATTGGAATGCGGTTGGCATGTATGGATTGGGAAAAACAGGCGATAGACTGGTAGCCGGTAGGTTTCTGCAAACACACAAAAGTGGTAGTTACCAACACATGGTTTAGTAACCATAAGGGAAGACTGTTATGCCTAGAAATCTCCTAGAGACCATGACCAAACGCAAATTGATTTCATACTTGTACAAGAAAGATACACAAACTGTTACCAGGCGCCGATATTTATAGTGATCTACTTATGTCAAACATCAGAATTAGGCTTAAAATCGTGAAAAGAGCACGAAAAGAACAAATTAACGTTTATGGACAAGGATGAAGTGAGGAACTGTTAGATGAAGAAATAATTAATTAATCTAAAGTCACTACAAGTTGAGGAAGATGTAGGGTGTAAGTGGAACAGAATCAAGACAGAAATAATCAAAGCCAAAACTGAAGAGAAAGTTGGATATAAGAAAGGAATAAGATCAAAGAAACCCTAGATAAATCAAGAAATGATCCTTACCAAAGAAAAAAGAAGACAATATCGGAGGCTAAATACGGAGTTGAAAAAAAAAACTGATGAAGCTAAGAAAAGGTGGTGGGGAAATCAATGTAATGAAATAGAAAGAGAGCGATGCCTTAGAAGACCCACGCAGTATACCCGTATAATGCCCTTAATAAAAATCAATCCGTGTTACTATAATTACAAATCCAACAGATTTTATCAATCAAGCATAGTCAGGCTAAAAACAGCGCACGGTAGATTTCCAGCGCATTTGCACAGAATAAATTTGATTCCCTCGGCACAGTGCACGTTTTGTAATTATGAGGTAGCAGATTTGAATCATTTAGTGCTCGCCTGTCCGCAGAATACAAATTACACGAATATCATGATGGAAGACTTACTCAAGCTGGGTTTGACACACCCTCTCGATGTACCAACAATTCTAAGTACCAACGATAAGGGAGTTTATGACATTTTAGTCCGTTTTGTAGCTGCAAGTAAACTACCGTTGTAATTGTAACCCGTGGTCTACCTATGTTTTGTGTGAAGTCGCTTTGATCGGCCCCAAAGCGTGAAACGTATAAATCCTTGTTTAGTCCTCTGGTTTCTCTAATGTAGGCTAAAATGGGCAAGATCCCGAAAGCCTTAAAAAAAATTTAAAAAAAAATAAATAGAAAAGCTTAATAGTATAGGAAGGCACGATATTACTTACAACAGGATTAAAGAGGTTATCTGGGACTGGAAACAGAAGAATTAGTCTGTCCTGGCATTATAGGGGGAATCAGGTAAGCTACGGAGATAGATGGTATTTCAGTAGAGATATTAAGGTGTCTTCAGGAAAAAGTTATGAAGGAACGGCGAAATGACCTGAAGATTTCGTGAAGACTCTGATTTGATTATGATCTGTGGGAAAAATTGTTATGCTGTACGGATGTGAAACGTTGACAATTTTGAAAAAGGATACGAAAAGAACTAAAGAATGCTTGGAATATAGTGGTCTGACAGGATTAGGAACGAATAGGCACTACAAAGAATAGGAGAAGGAGAATCTTTGTTTAGAACAATATTTTCAGAAGGAAAAGAATGTGGCTTAGTCATGGTGCTAAGAGAGGTAATAGTTTACTTAGGACACGATCGAAGGAGTCCTAGGGGTACAAGCCACAGAGAAAAAGGAGAGTGAAGATGGTAGACGATCTGAAAGATGGAAGAGGATACGCGGAAAAGAAAGGCAATGTATAGAGAAGAGTGGAGACGGCAAAATAGAACCTGCGTATAGCAGGAAACCAACACAAACACAATGAATAATGGCAAACCTGTAATTTCCCCACTATATTTAGGAAATGTAATATTGAAGAAGTATTATAATAGCCATTTCTTTATATATCTTCTGAAAGCAATGCTCAAAAATAAAAATGTCACGTTCTAAAGAATTCTTTCCTGTTATTTTGCAACTAAAATACGACCTCGGACCGGAAAAATAAACTTATTATAGTTTTTGGGCGTCGGATTTTATGTGTCAAGAGCATTTCGTAAAAAATTTGATTCTTTGTTCCACCCTTGTTAATTTCCACGAGAAACCTTAACATTAACAACAAGAGAAATCAATTTAACGATACACATTTTTCCTCTCATCTTCGAAATTCAGATTACAAAGTTTACACATAAATAGCCTTCCAAAGAAGTAACCTCCTTTATCGTCTACATGGCACTACAAATTGTCACTTCCTTGGAAGGTCCAATATAAATGCCAGGTGCAATGTGCATGTGCAATTACTAAAGTGCAGGTACATTTTACTCTAAACGTGCTTAGAAATCCAAAGTTCATGTGAAGTAATTTATTTATTTATTGATAGACCTTTGAATTTCCTAAAACACCTTTCACTATGTTGATCATGCAAGAGGTACCCAGCGATTTGGCAACTGAAGGTAATCCCAATCGCTAAATGGGTACTTCAAACTACCAGAAAGCGCTCGTTAGTTCTTGATTTGCGCTTTGTAACTTTAGTAATGACAATTTTCTTAGTGTCCAACGTATTCCCACCCTTACTTTTATTATTATTCACCAATCTTGAATTTTTGGTGTTCATCCACCAAACCCCCTCTGTATAAGTGGTGACGAATTTTGTACAGCATCATTTAGAAATATCCCTCGCTCCTACTGCACAACTTGAAATGACTGATGGAGTGCCAAAAGAGCAAAAAATACCATTGGAAAATATTGGCCCACATCCGAGCTTGGGTGTTACTGTCAATATTATTGGATAACTGCTCTCATGAAGCAATTTATCCAAGCGGAGAGAATGGGAGACTAGAACCATTTCTTAGAATTTCATTCTGTGGGACATTTCCTTTACGCAAAAAGTGCCCGAGTCTACCTTCAAGACATGATTGACCTGGAAAAGCACATGAAGTACTGATGAGGTCCATGAAAAGGCCACAGAGCATAACAAACGCTGACTGCTCACCATGATGCTTACCGAATTTGAGAGGCAGGGTATCGAGACCCATCAATCTCAAGAAGATGCCGATGTTGACATAGACTACCCTCCCCAAGAGCTCATTAAGATCAAGTTTTTATCATTCGAGAGGATGTTGACTTACTGGTTCTTATCCGTTTAAGCTCTGGACTTCCCAGGAGGGCGGAATAGGTGGATCACGGTGCACTCAATATCCAGCAAATTCCTTGACATGTGGAGAAATTTAGATTACACTAGGGATGGTTCTTTTCCTGCGTGCCATCAGTGGGTGTGACACGGTTCAAGTGCTCTATCGTATGCACGAGGAAGACGAGGATGCAGATGACCCAACTCTACACATTCCTCCTCCTCCTCCAAGCACTGATCCAGAGTGGGTGGTGAGACATGGCCCTTCCAAAAGCGCAAACGTCTAAATTTTGTTTTACAGTTGGCATTTTGGTTACGTTGTTTACTTTATGATTCCGTTTATTTGTTTACTATATATTTGAAGCCAAATGATAAATTTAAAATAACAAATTCATGTTTCGCTGTTTTTCAACCACCATATGTGAGCAGCGCAGGGCACTTGAGTATAAACTACGCCCACGGGACCTAACAACATAATTGAAATGACCTCACGCTCTTGCATGATGTGATTTTCCAGAATTAATTTAGAGATATAGAAGAATTTGTTATTGGAAAGGATATTTTGGTTGCAGTAATAAACATGTTTGGTATCTGGAGGTGTTTCCCTTCAGTGTGACGAGTTGGAAAAAATGTGCCAAAGACACGTTTTTTAGGGATGCGCACATTTCTTTAGCGTGAGTTGAGGGTAAGTTGTACCTTTGTTTACGATTTACAACATTGACCCGTTACATTTTCCAGCGTAAAACAATAATTTTCTTCGCTTAAAAAAAGGAAATCTTATACAAGGGATGGCTTTGAGTATGTAATTTCCGATTTCCATCCATTCATAAAAAGAAAATTTGAAAAAAATTTTAAACCGTGTGAGTTCTTTAAACACAAATATAGCGTCTCCAAAAAAATGGAGGAAGTAGCACCAAACATACGAAAACATCCCTTGAAACAGTGTGCCGCTCCTAGTATCACAAGAAACTATTTGGAGTCCTTTAAATGAATGGGGATGGATAGAACTTAGTGGAAAGTTAGCTTCTTAACAATCAGTAACGCGCCATTCTATTAAGAGCGCTCTAGAAGTGGCCTAAAAGGTACTGGAAAACCTAAGCTTACACAAGTCTTTCACTGAAAGTGCTTTCCAGAGCTTTCTCTCTCATGCTCTCATTTACGTTTTGCAAAAAACGCGCTAGCTTAGGAAAGTGATTGAAAGCTGTAGGCATTTCAGAGTTTTCTAGCGCCCTCTAAAGTTTAAGTGTCTTCCATGGTACTTTCTGAGCCTAAGATTGCGTATTCAATTCTAGAAAATACCTACAAAAATGCTTGGCGGAAAGAAGGGCCGAAACTGTTACGCTAGAATACTCAGTAGAAGCGTTGAAAACATCACTGGAAGAAGATTTTGAAATACTTGGAATCCTTGACCCTTTTTGAGACCTCTACCTTTGAAGAAGATTGACACCATTTGGGTGTCCTATCGAACTTCCCACTACTTTTTTTCAAGAGTTCGATGCTCTTAGCAAAACTTTGCACTTTTCGAAGCTTAGCTATGGCGTACTTAATGTTGTGATTTCAACGATTAGAAGATAAGGGTTGGAGGTTAAAACTTTTTGCGGAAAGGCGCGAAAAGGTACCGTAAACTTGTTGCCAATTATCTCCATTAAACCAATAAAATACAAATAATTACGCTCGCACAACGAAATTGGGCTTTATTTGTTTTCCAACTTCGATGGCGATTATATATTACGCTCAAGATTCACTCTTCAACCCTCCTTCAAAATTGATATACATCCACCCTTCATAAGCACACTTAGGTTTGATTTGCTAATGCATTGACACGTATGGCGTCGCTTTCCACCGATACATATAGCGCATCTGTATAGGATTTGTATAGATTTTTCATTACGACAGCCTTTTTAAATGTCAGTCTTAAGTTTAAATTTCTTCGAGTTTTCAGTTATCGTGGAAGTTCTGTTGAGATGAGTGGTTTGAAAAGGCAAGCAACAAGTTAAATAACGTTGGGCTTTATAAATGAAAAACGGAAGTAAATATTTTTATACATTTTCGCCTCGGGGCGCAAGTTTTCCCCCTTCTTGTTTTCAAGCATTCAATTAGCGCTCAAAAATCCGATTAAATCAATTAAGGGTGCATAAAGTATGGAAAAAGGAGGTAAAAGTTTTGCTTATTTAAATGTGAAAAGTAAAGGTTGATGATTCGCTAGTAGCGACTCTGAAATGTCACATTCAGGCCCGATATCCCTACCCAGATAGAATCACACTCGATGACTCGTGTACGGTAAAAAGTGAATTGAAATTATTTACATCTGAGTGAGCAGCGTCCTCGAAGATCCGACCTCGTCTACTTCTGCGAACCTCCTATTGTGCGAGATGAGCACAATTGCATATTTCATTAGCTGTTGAAGCAGGAGGATTACACGACCTCGACAGCGCGACGGTTAAAACAATAGCTCGCATAATACTCCCTACAAATGTCTGTATTAAGAACAGAGTGGAAGGGTTGGCCTCCTGCAGGACACTTAGCTTGAGTATTGCTGCTGATTTCGTATAATCTGTTCATTGTTCCTACAAGTGAGACGTCTTATTCGGTCCGATTCCGAAAACAAATTGTCGTGCGTGAACCACCCATGTATTAATTGCCCCCTTCGTTTTTTTTCAAACGCAATCTAATAACCCCACCCTTACGTGCCCATAGGGAAGCTTCTTGGGCTCCGTGCTGTGCTGGTGCAGAAAGTGGTGCTCGGTGCATCGGATAGGTTGGTGCAGCCTGACCGTCAAATACTTTCGACGGTCAACTTGCTACCAAACCCTTCCGCGATGGGTGCAGATTGAGAAAAATGAATTGATACACACCCTGGCGGTTGTGGGCTCCCCACTCACCCTGTATCCCCCCAGATTATTTACAACACAGGTGAAGGTAGCGTCACGTCCTTGGGCGACTGTTACATTCTCCAGAGGGTATAGGAAATCCGGCTCGAAACCAGAGACGATCACTGAAAACAAAAGAAAAGAGTTATGAACGATAGCAATCGACATCTACGTAAATATACATGCAAAATATGATACTCATGTTAAATGTGACCTCTTTTACGTTTTTTGATGAGAATGCCTTTGCATTTGTTGTATACAGGGTCGCTATTAAAGATGGAACGAAAGCTCTCACGCATATATAGACATGAAAATTACAGTGCATCCCATTTCGGCGATGTACATCCCGGCGACAACCCATCCCGACGACCATTACTATCCCGGCATCGGTCATCCCAGCGATTTATACCCGGCGACGACCTATTCCGTCGACTATTACTTTCCCGGCATCGATTATCACGGCAATGCACACTTTCCTAACGACGTGTGTTCAACCCCATTTTTCTTTTTTTTTGACATAAACAATCATATACTTTAGAAGCCGTTGTCAAATTAGGTAGGTACCGAAAGTGGTTGTTATGGTTGAAATATCCAAGGAAGCTCAAATAAGCCGTCTTGTTTACACAATTGCCAGGGGTGCGAAGGACGCATTTTTTTAAATTGCGTTTTACCGTCTACCTACGCAGGTATATACCAGAAAACTTTACCACTATTTAAATGGAATAATGTAATTTGATACTATAGTCCCTATTCAGATTGTATTATATCTAGACACCCTATACCGTAACAAATAACAGAACTTAATTCCCGTAAATTGTTTCAATATAATAAACTTCATATGTTTACCGCGTCTTAAATGTTTTCCATCCCCCCGACCTCAAAGTTCAAATTGCCGGGACGACCGAAGCCAGGATTGCCCAATGTCTATAGCCGGGTTTAAATCGCCGGGGTCACCGAAGCCGGGAAGTAAATGGTCGCCGAGAAATCGATCCCGGGATGGTCATCGCTGAGAAGGGAATCGCCGGGATGACCGTGGCCGTGAAAATTATAACGCCTCCTTTTGAAATTATTTCACATTTTTTGTGAAATATGGACCATTTTCTCCACCGCTCATGATTAAGGTAGTAAGAAAGAAAAAAAAGCTTTCGAATGACGTATCACATAACCTAAATTGCCATTTCAAAAAATTCAAGATGGGGGTGGCACTCAAAAACCACGTGTCAAGTGTTCGAAATAATTTCAAATGACAGCGTTCTATTTTTCATGCCTATATCTTAAACGGTTTGAGCGTCAGAACTTTGGTTCCACCCCTGTATACAAGCTGCACAATGGCAATTTTTCAAGATCGATTGCCGACGAGACCAGAGATGTTGTCTTTTTCACTCCAAATATCTCTCAGATTATCTTTTTTGGAAGTAAGAAAACCGAATACGAGCATAGACTGTATAATATTTTTGATATAATAATAATAATAATAATAACAACAGCACTCCCTCACAACACGGTACACAACATACTGTAATATCTCCACCTCTAACCCAAACAAACACACAAATACAACTTACCGAACAAACAAGTACAACAAATGATACAACATATACTACATTCAGAGATTCACCTCTGAAGCAAACCACATTATCACAACCCATTAGTATTCAACCCAAACGCAAAAGCCTAAACAGCACTTTAGACTCACAACATGACACACAACATACTGTAATATCTCCACCCTTAACTCAACCAACCACACAAACACAACTTCCTGAACAAACAAACGCAATAAATACAAGTAACGCAACATGCACTACAAAGACGCCCTCACCCAATAAAGTTACACGGCCTAGCACAGCTAAAAAACACAATACTCTTTCCTCTCAGAAACACACCACGTTATCACAACCCACTCGTACTCAACGCAAACGCAGCAACCTTAACAGCACTAGAGGCTCACAAAATACCGTAATGTCTCCACCAATAATGCAAGCAACAACACAAACACAACCTCTAGAACAAATAAACACCATAAATACAAGTAACGCAACTTGCACTACAAAGACAGGTCCACCCAATAAAGTTACACGTCCTAGCACAGTTAAAAAACACAAAACTCCTTCTTCACATAAACACACCACGTTATCACAACCCACTCGTATACAACCCAAACGCAAAGCCAAAGAAACACTTACACAATAAACTCTATTTAATAAAAGTACAGGAATTATTATAATGATATTTTTGTTTTGTTTTCTTCTTTCCTGATAGCGTTGACTATTGTGGCCATTAATAGCTATGTTGGTAAGTATGAATTACATACTATCCCTAGATTTCCATTGTGAGTGTGCGAATATTTATTTTATTTTTTAATTTTTATTTTTCTTTAGAACCCTACATAACTGCACTAGACACAGACACAGACACTAATCGTTACTTGATTTTAATCCGTGCGATTAGTTAACCAGGCTAGACCTGAGTTCTCACAAGAAACACCGATAATAATAATAATGGTTCCAATTTATACGAGGTTGCGATTGGTATTTCATTCGATCGTGCTTGTAGATATATTCTAATTTCCATATTTTCCAAAAATCGTATCTCATACGATCGATGAGTTGAAACTGATCTAGTCTACTAATATTAATAACACTATAGTCGTGTGCCGGAAATTGAGTCCAATGGCCTAAGGTTCAAAAATGCATTGGGGTCAAAATGGTGGGTTCAGACGGATCAGAACTAAGAACACATACAGGGCGATTACATTTGGACTAATAGAGTAATTGAGTTGGTGAGTGATTGTGTACGGTAGGTTTTTACAAATCGCACGTTTGCTTCCTACAACCCATCCATACGTGGTGCCAAGGGCGGTATCAATTTCTACTGAATTTCCGGTTTGATAGTTCATTTCAGACAGCATCATTATATCCTTGAGAGAAGATTAATTTGCATAGTTCGTTTAAGCATTCCCTAGCGCCTATGAAATCTGTCCTGATAAGTGACGCTAATAAGCCCCCCAGGTATGGTATCATGAAATTGATAGAAATGGATAAAGAGCACCTTAATATCACGTTTTCAACTAAAAAATTTGCGGAAGAAGCCCTAAATTTTCCACAATCTTAATTAAAAGTTCATTTCATTTTCTTGAAATCTGGTGTTATTTTACGTTTATTTCGTCATTTGTAAGTTGGCGAAACTGAAAAATGTTATGTGACAGCTTTCTTTATTAAATTTATACAAAGGTGACAATTAATTTTTGTAGGAGGTTTTGTTAACTTCGTCTACTAAATTGAAATATGCTTGGTTTAACGTGTATACTAACACTTAATGCAATAAAAGTAGTATAACAGGTATAATATACAATACAATTGTAGGTTTTGTTCGACTTCGATGACACCAAATAACTTGTGGATACAATTTAATAACACCACTTTTTGTAGCCTATACAGTGTAACCCCTTGAATGCATTAGGGGAGAGGAATGTCGTAGAGACGGTTACATATAGCATTTGACAAAGATCAACTTCTCTGTATCGATCACTGAGAGGGGAAATCCGAGCACTTCCTGCATGTTTGATATACCAATTAGGATCCACCCCCTTATACGGTCGAGAAGGGAAGGAATATCTCTCGCATTTTCCACGGATCGCCTCTACGTTAGCGATCATCGATTAACCTGGAACGCCTTTTCCTTATGAATCGCTGCTTAGCATCCACCGCCTTATACAGTCGAGAGGGCAAGGAATATCTCATGTAGAGCACTACTTATTGCTATTATGGTATAATTAAAACCATATGTTAATAGTTGTATATCTTTGTTTAACGTTTATTAAATCGTGAAAAAATAACATTCAGGGATGTTAACAACACCACTATCAACTGAAAAACAATCATGAAATTTGGAGTAATATAAGCTCACTTTCTACGAAATGAATTGAACTTTTAATTAAGATTGTCAAAAATTTAGGACTTCTCCCGCAAATTTTTTAATTGAAAACGTGTTATTAAGGTGTCTTCTATCCATTTCTATCAATTTCGTACCATTGTCCCATTGTTGGAGTGAAGCCACCAAGATTAGTTTCATCTTTAATTGATTTTCTTTTACGTAAACTGTTCGTATGGGCTATTTCGAAACATCTATTTTTGACCATTCTGGCTCACTCTGTGTGTGGTCGCCAGGAGCTCTTCGATTATAGACTTATTAAAATGGTCACTGAATATATTTATTTATTTATTCTCCCTTGCAGAAGGTCTTAAGTTGTTCTAGACTACTCCGGAATTTACCTTACGAATTAGGAAAACTGCAACTGCAAGAAAACCTAATTCGGAGTAGCCGGCAAAATCCTCGAAACTGATCTAAGGAAATTCCCATCTCTGTCACAGATGAAAAATTCTTACCTCAGCCCAGGTTCGAACACCCGATAATATTAATTAATACGTAGCGATGCACCTCACACGCATCTAGGTTTTACAAAAGAGAAGCTTTTTGTTTAAATTGAACGAAATCTTATTATGACGACATATTTCGTATACAAATTCAGATGAATGCATGTATGTTACCGGCAATCTGTATAATTCAGGTATTCTATACAATACCTAGGGAATGTATGCACTTCTGAGTCTGTTTAGGAAATATTCATAATGACTCGTCATTGTGATTAATTTCGGCTGAATTTTCTTTTAAAAGTTAGAGGAAAGGAAACTACTTCTATCATCGGGAGGGGCTGTATAAAAATGTTTCCTTCCCTTAATTATATACATTGTCTCGGAATTGTATAGAATATCTGACTCAACCTCGTGAGACCTCCGTGAAAACAGCAGAAACATGCACATTCCAAAGGTATACCCGAACTGCCATAGATATACTCACTCACACAACTAAAAGTGTTTCACATACTAACACCAACATTTAAATCTGATAATGACTGTATTAATAATTCAGTTATAAAGCTACACAAGAATTACATCGAACTTGTACGTAGAGGATTCTACCCCTTAAAGACTGAGGAAAAGATAACGCATCTCTCCCTAACAGAAAGTCTCATTGACCTGCAATTAGCTTCAAGTGGCGATATCAACAACTAAAATATTAAAAAATTCATAGAGATAATCTGCATCACACTCATACTCATCTATAAAATTGCTTACTCCTACGCGAAACATCAATGTGGGGTCAGTTTCTA
Source organism: Photinus pyralis (assembly GCF_008802855.1). Classification (NCBI taxonomy): domain Eukaryota; kingdom Metazoa; phylum Arthropoda; class Insecta; order Coleoptera; family Lampyridae; genus Photinus; species Photinus pyralis. Next base: position 7,536,771 of record NW_022170510.1, read on the forward strand.
TAACGTTTCAGTTTCATCAGAGTAGCATAAAGGATTGAATTTAAATTATGCAATCAACGGCTGACTGCGCGCCATCTGCATTTAAAAATTAAGCTTTAATTAATCGAATCCTGCTTGTGAAGAAATTAATTCCAAACTACTAGGAAGAGCAAATATTTTATATTATACTTTTTATGGGACCTCGCTCCTCAATTTTGTACGTTAAATCTTAGTAATGAGGAATTGCCTACCTGTCGACTCCGAGTAGTAGGGAACATTTTCCAAAAAATAGAAGAGAAAAATAGTGAAATGCGCTAGGCAGTACAAATGTATAGGCACATACGTACATAGTGGTTGATGACAAAAGGATTAAGGTTAATAAAAACGGATAACCCTGATAAGCTGCAATATATAAATTACCAATACGTGCACTGCTTCAGATGTCAAAAATTTGGACACTCGCTAGAGAAATGTAAAAATTTGTAAATGCGAAAATCCCATCCCATTAGATTTACTATGTTTTTAACGCAATGACATGCGTAAACTGTGTAGTCAAAGTCAAAGAAATCGTCTGTGCACAAATACAGATACCAAAGTCGTACATAGCATTAGTTTCCTTGAAGCTAGATATATGGCGCAATCATCTTGACAATCATACGCGGAACAAGGACCAAAACTGATCCTAACGGAGATACATAATGTAGTAAGAAAGGACATGGGAGAATTAAAACAAACGATAAAAGAATATGTAATAAAAATTACAAAACGAACGGTAGGAGAAATTCTGGAAGTAAACGACATGGAAGTAGTCATAATAGCAAGTCAAAAAATTATAATGATATTGGGAAAGGAATTATTAACCCTAACAAAGGAAAGGAGCCTAAGGAGAAACCAAAGGGGAAAGCCTGAAAGCCAAAGTCATCCAACAACAGATACCCTTAACACCTTTAGGATATTAAGGAGAAAATACAGGAAAGCAATTGAAAATGCCAAAAAACTTAGTAACCACAATTACATTGTGAGTGCACATAATCCACAAATAGCCATGTGGAATATTATTATAAACAAGCAATTGTGTAGTGTATTTTCAAGTGAATCATCAAACGATTTTAACAATCATTTCACACATATTGCGGAAGACATATTACAAAATTTACCGGTATCGAAAATCCCAATATCAACATACATAAATAATACGTCCATTGAAATCAAGTTTTCTTTTAGACCAATCTCTAAGATACATTGTAAATAAATTGAAAACTAAGATAAAAAGTAAAGACGCGTATAACATTAACAGTCGAGTAAACCCAATTGTTGTGCCACTTACAAAACTTCAAAATCAATGCATCATAAACAACATTTTCCCTGTATCCCCCAAGATATCTAAAGTTGTCCACATACTAACCAAATGTGGTATAGGTGATCCGAATAATTACCGACCAATATCCGTAACGCCGATATTGAGTAAAATATTTGAAAAGGCACCGACCAATCAAAGTATTTGACTGTGTATCTCATTCGATACTGATTGACAAGTTAAATCATATGAGTCTTGATCAAAATGCGTGGCTTGCTCAAGTCGTACTTACATAATATGCAACAATTTGTAGTATACAACTCGATAAAGTCTAAAATGCTACCCGTTCAACAGGGAGTTCCCCAAGGTTCAGTATTGGGACCCATATTATTTTTAATTTTCATCAACGATTTACCCGTACATCCAGTAAGTGGACTCTTTTTGCAGATGACACAACAATTACTTGTCAGGGTAATACAGAGAATGAGCTTTTAAACTTAATATCGATGACCAAGCAAAAGCCAACGAATGGTTTCTTTATAGTTTAACTTGTGCAAAACTGTATATTCATAGTTACAAAATAAATAAATAAGGACCATTTTGTTCACTTATAATTGCACAAGGGGTTTGTATTTTACCGAGTACATTTGAGTTGTTTAGGTAATGAAAGTCTGTTGCCTAGGAATTAGACGAGAGAAACTGTCAACTAATAAAAATGCGACACCGAAGGTGGGGCATTTTTAGGTTGACAGTTTTTCGAGTTGAATTGCAACAACGGAAGCACTAATAGAATTTATAAGGATGTCCAAAATACGACTGTAATATTTCACCAAAAAGATAACTGTTATTAGTGTTGTAGGCCCAATTATTTTTTCAGCGTTCGGTGTTGTCTTAATGTGCTTCCTTAATTGTTTCACCCTATGTATAATCCTCTATTACACAAGGTCGTACTCCGTATCGTCATATAAAATGCCATGGTAGACCTCTTGGCGAGAAGCGTGTGTCCCTGTTTAATCCTTGTTTATATGTAATGATGCCTTTTCGTATATAGAAGTTTAAAGTAATGTGGCTAAATGGGCTGTGATCCCAATAAAAGCCTACAAAAAACAAAAAAAATTTACTTGGTTTAAATACAAACCTCGAGTGTAATTCGGCAGGACAATTTAACGAACAAGAAATTCACCAAACTAGTCAATTATTGACAGACGTCAAACTAATCATATGGGAAAGGATAATGCGATAATTGGTTCGAAAATGAATAAGTGAAAAAACCACTAGTGCATTTGTCGCAGGAAAAGTTTCCCCTGTCAAGGTGACAATTGCACTGCTGCTTATGCGATTTTTTATACACGAGTTAAATTGTCTATAAACAAATACATTTTGAACGCAATCATCTTTGTGCTATTAGTTAGTTTTAGGTAACCGCCACATTACGTTTCCCTTTTGGGTTACCTTTTATGTTGTGCCTAGCTGGATATCACTTGCGACCTACGCAGAACGTGGATGATATTGCATCATTATTTGGATGTTATGGTAGCCCGCCACTTCTTTCTGGAGAGGTTGGCCAAGTCAGTATCGTACTTGGTACTGCAGGCGGAATTCCTCTGACCATTAGTCGTCCTTGCCTGTTGTGGTTGCAACTTCCACTTCTAGTTCCCAGAACTTGGATAATTGTTGCGATCCAACCAAACTTTGTTTGTTGTGCCAACAAGGACAGTTCGTTTCTCTTTACGCCTACCATGATTATTCTTGCGTAATATTGGGGGCCTAGAAGTACGTCTATCGGGATGGGTCTGCCAGCATCACGTTTTTCCATGACTCCAGATCTTACTTTATGAACTTCATTGGGCGCATCCCCGTTATTTTTGGATTAGTTCCGTTGTCAGCAGGTACTCGCTCGCTTGCCTGGGTTGCATGTGGGCCCTGTTTCACTGTCTGGGAACCCCAAAGTCTTGGACTGCTGCTGGATAATGAACGAGTCCTGGGAGCCTGGGTCTACCAATACCCCCATGATATCTCGTATCTGCACCTTGGCGATTGCCAACGACTTCTTGAACTTTTTCCGCCCCTTGCTTAGCAGATGTCGACGCATGGGATACCGCCTTGGTTGGGCAGCTTATTTTGCCGGCTTCGTTCCAGGTTGGCCTGCTCAAATACGGTCTTTGGTACTCCCTCTTGTCCATCCCTCTGCCTCTAATAATTAGAACCTCGCTTTTATGAATGAACCTTTTCCTGCATCCTGGATAGGACCCAGGGTGCACTTTCTTACCCTTTAAAAGTGTTTTGAACCGGACGATAATAATTTGTATACCGTTCACAGTGGTTTTTAAGAAATCTCGCCTAGTGGCTATTAATCTTTATTTGTCCGTATACCATAAATAGGTTTTGACACGTCAGTAAATATAGTAAATATTAAATTAGTATGCAATGCACATATATAAAAAAAATAATAAAAACAGTTTAAAATTTCAAATAAATAAAAGCTAGACAAAACCATGTGGTTAAAACAGAATAATATAGATTATAAACAATTTATAATTTTAGTTAAAAAGAGACAAAACAGAGATAAAATATAAACAAGTAAAGGTAAAAATGACTAGAGAGAATACTACTACACAGGTACACAAAATTAAAGTAAGCAAACAATGAAATAAATAAATATCATTAAAATTATTGAATAGTTGTCCAAGGTGTATGTAAATATTCAGTAACGTTATAAAAAGAATGACTTAATAAGTGCGCCTTAACGACTCTTTTAAATTTAAAAAAATTGTAAGGTTTGGTACAATCAGAAACTATATTGTATAAGTCGACCCTTAGACTGTTATTTTTAGACCTACTTAGTTTATAATAGAGCGTTTGTATTTTTTTGCCCCTCGTGTAGAATAGTTGTGAGAGAAGTCATTGGTTTCAAATTTATTTTTGTTTTTATGAATGTCCAATATGGTGTAATATATGAAAATAGAAGGAAGAGGCATAATATTTAAATTTTTTTAAAATAGGTCGGCAGTGAGCACGATAGTCAGCATTTACGATTATACGGATTTTTTTTGCAATAAAAACGCCTTGCTCGCTTTGGAAGTTACCCCACAAAATTACACCATATTGTAAACGGATTTATGGCTCAGTGGTAAGAGCATTGGGTTATAAATCCGGAGGTCGGGTGTTCGAACCTGGGTTGAGGTGAATTTTTCATCTGTGGCGGAGATGGAAATTACCTTAGACCAGTTCCGAGCATTCTACCGGCTACTCCGAATTAGGTTTTCCTGCAGTTTTCCTAATTCGTAAGGTAAATACCGGAGTAGTATAGACCATCTTAAGACCTTCTGCAGAGTGCAGAGGCACCTCTAAATAGCATTATGCGGGTCACTCTGTAATTGGGCGCATGCCTGTTGAGGGCCCAAAACAAGAGAGGGATAATAAAATAAAATTTAAAAAAAATAAATTAAAAAAAATGAATGAACTAAAGAAAAATAGCACGATCTTAGGGTGGCTATACAAAGTGATCGTTTTAAATTCCTTTAAATAAATAATGATTTGGATAACTTAGATAAAACTAAATCAATGTGATTGGTCCAAGTGAGTTTTTCATCAATGTATATGCCTAAAACTTTAACACACCTGTCGGTTGCAACCTTATTATTTGTGGAGAGGGTAATTATGTGAGTTTTATCTTCATTTAGTTTTAAATTGTTCTTATTAAACCAGGTTATTCCTAATTGTATTAAATTATGACTTTTAAGAGCTAGAGTTTCGATATTTTGGTCCGAAATCAGTAATAAAGTATCGTCAGCATATGCAACAGCGTGATTAGGATGTATATATTCGAAAAAGTCATAATGTATAAAAGTAAAGGCCCTAATATGGACCCTTGAGGGACTCCATGCTTAGTATTAGTTAACTTAGAATATATACTGAGATGCCCCAACCTTAGCAACGTCCTGCGAATATGATTATCGATACGAAGCACCCTATACATCATGTTAGTTACAAAAGCTGCCCACCGAAATCTGGTGGGATTGCAGAAAGGGGAAAAAGAGCGAAGATGATCAGACGGATGGAATTTCTCGGTTTTCGGGTGATTTTTAGGGGTGTTAAGAGATCAAGTTACAGCGTCGCTTGGGGAGGTTCATAAATGCTGTTGGCAATCATGTTTCATTGGCCCGTATGAATAAAAGTAAGCAAATGCTTATACTTGCAAAATTCAAAGTAAATACTCGTAACTGCGCCTTCATACTGGCCTGTTTAGCATGGTTTAGCAGCGCTACACTGCGTCCTGTCCTTCTGCTTAGAAGTGCTGCTAAGTTGCCCAGTGCGAAGGAGCACTTACGAGTATTTACTTTGAATTTTATAAGTATGAGCATTTGCTTACTTTTATTCATACGGGCCATTGTCGGTAGGGCTGTATCTGTATTGTACATATTTGCATGTGTCCCGATATTTGTGTATTGTGCTTTTTAGTCACTCTCGATTATTTGATTGCATTTCATTATATTTGTTTATTTGGGCTGAGAGTAATCAATAGGGAAATGTGCTTGTTTAGTGGGGATCGAGTTATTCAAGTTTATACGGGCCTTGGTGAACTAAACACTAACATTTTCACTCGTTCTGAAACCCAACAACTTTAGACCACGTCTACAGGCACCACACTGGGCCTGGGTAATCCTACCGCCCGGCGAGGTACATTTAATATCTCTTAGTTTTGTCTGATGTATGTGTTGTAATACCTGGGGAATGGCTCGATTCCATTTTGGTTACTCATAGCGTGCCTGTAGTATTTACCCCTGTTTGTGCTAAAGAGTTTTACTTTCGAGAGGGCTCGAAAGTGCTGTACCTTAGATGTTAGCTGTAGCCTTTGTTCATTATAGGGCTATTCCGAATTAGGTTTTCCTGCAGTTTTCCTAATTCGTAAGGTAAATGTCGGAGTAGTATAGAACAACTTAAGACCTTCTGCAAGGGCGCCGCTAAAAAGCATTATGCGGGTCACTCTGTAATCTAACTTGGCATTAGCTTCAATATAATCATAATCAGCTATTGCTTTTGATGTTCCTTACCCATAAAACGCCCTCAGTGCCTGCTGAGAACCCAGTTTTTACACAACTACATGACGATCACGACAGATTCTCGTGGGAAGCCTAAGCGAGAATATTCAAATAGGCAGCCATGTTAGTTTGGTGTTCCCGCTACTACAGAATATTCAAATATTCCGATATGACGAAGTTGGCGTTAACCCGCCAAGATAGTAGGAGGCTAAGATCATTACAATACCGTCAATAAAAACACATTGCTTGCGATTATTAAAGTAAGTTGACATTAATGATCCCGTTAGTCCCCTAATCCCATATAATTGAAGCTTATCTAACAATATCAAACGAAACGCAGTCAAAAGCTTTGGACAAATCACAGAGTATGTTCCCCGTTCTGTAGTAGAGCGCACACGGGGAGACTTGATGGCGTCATATCTAAAATTGTGTGTTAAGGTGTCTAAAAGTTGTTCAAAGTGGTAGGTATATACTTATTATTCCTGTGTAAGGTTCTGACGCTTAGCGCCCCGACTAATTGACTAACATAGTCATTAGTAGATTAATGACTAATTTCGTAGTGAATTAGTCGATTAGTGATTTGTAGCTATATCTTAATAGCGCCCAGATTCCAGCAACTAGGGCCGCTAGTGTGCATTACTATTTTAGTTCGCAAAGAACCAACGTCAATATTGGATCTTTCGTTACTTACGCAGTTTTAACCGCTATTTGTCACAATTGTCATTAATTTGTTTCTCGACAATGAATTTGATAGTTCCACACAATGACTGTAGGTGAACAAGGTCGACAGTCTAAAATGGAGATAAACCTCAAAGTCGTTTTTTTGCCCGCTTTCCAGGGACATATCCGACGGGTGGAATTTAACTGTTTGCATTACTAACACGATTCACACTATCAAATGTTTACTTACACTTTCGATAATAGAAAAATGGCGCGAAACTTGTTGTCGTAAGAGTGTAAAGGGCCGCTACGGGTCCAGTATGGATCTCCATTTAGCTAACACGATTAGGTATCTCTTCCTTTACCCTCCCGGCCCCGTCTAACACGTTAACAACCTAGTGACCCTCTTGAATGGCAAAATTTACATATATATGTTTTACAATTTCCCGATTTTCCGCAACATAAAAAAGTATCCATTCAATCGTGGAGCCATAACTCATAAATCGATATACAGGTACATTGGTAGGCGCTATATTCAGCAACGTGTAAATGAAATAGTCACCTGTGCCCGAGAGGTCTCTTGTTAATTAGGCGAACACGGTACACCGTATACGTATATTCGGTCTTGCAAGTTAGTCTTTATTGTTGAATATGAAATATGGCGTAGGTTGGTTATACAAGTTTTATTCGCGATAAATCACAATATTGTTCGGATGGGGTATTAAAGTTTGTTTTAAGTAGTTGTGAATGAAGTTGAGAATAATGTGGATGTTCTTTCATTGCCAATTGCATCACGGGGGTGCGGATGGCCACGAAACTGCCGATGACAACGTAAGCAGCTGCGGTATACCGCTTCGCGTCATCTGCACAAATAGTACGCTGATGGCGGTAACGGAGTGATAGTTAGTGGTGGCCACATTGGCCTCTATTTATATTTAATAGTTAATGGTGACAATGTGAATGATGTTTATCGAAACAGAAGGTGGGAGCACGCACGTGCTAAACTCACGCATGGCTGACTAAATTGTTACGCAGCGTGTATCTACTTACATACCTACACCCTCTTTCGCCCGTTCCACTGATTTTCGTTTCGGTAATAAAACGTCACACTATACTGCAGGTAGAATGGCATCGATATTATAATTTGTCGCTGTTTTGGGGAAAGCGGGCTCCAGAGTCAGGCAAGCAGAAGAAAAACTTAGTCACGAAAACTTTTCCTCGACCGGCATGTCTCAAGCTAGCGTCTTACCAGCACGTTGCCTAAGAGGAAAAGTTTTGTTTAATTTTGTTTGGTTTGACGTTAAGCTTGCCTCCTGTCACTTTCAACCCGTCTTCTTCGAAGGCCCGCATCTGTTGTTAAGCGCCGTGTTATGCCAAACAATATTTGTTTTATCCCTATTTCAAACTTTATGCATAGTTGTGCATATCATCTCGACAAGTGATGGTTTTGAAACTTTTAGATATGATTCAATATATACGCTTGCATTGTGATAAACGCACTCCACGCATGGCTCGCGCTTCGTTTTATTGCCGACGTGACTCGCGCTTTTTCAATTTCCAGCCGAGGGAATGATTGGCGCTCAGGGTGTGATTGCCATGATGACGTATCGACTCGGACAACCCGCACTTGACCGGCCGTTTCATCGAACTTGCTTGACAAATGTTCGCGCAGCATTCAGTTGAGAATTCTACATGACGTTATGTTCATGCAAACACAAAAATCGCGGTTGCAAAAAAGATATTCCTCATAATCGCATATACACGGTTTACCGCCGAAAAGCAGACTTTTTCCTTTATTTACCCGAAACCGATACATTTTTCTGTCTCCTTATATTCATTGCCTTATACTAGATGTTTGACTGGCCAGTCAAACCCCAGGGAAACATATCGTATCGACTGTTATTGCTCAACGCAGATCTCAAAGTTCTTTTGCCTCTTGGGACGTAGCAAATCTCGTTCTGTAGAAAAACACCTACTTGCCGACGGTCCTTTGTAATGAGCTTCTGCGGATCGAACATGAAAATAGCCAATTTCGCGAGTACTCAAAGAATTATCGACGTAGGTGTAGTACTTCCTCCACCCAGTCACTGAATTACAACCGGCCGGTTATAAAAAGTATGTATTCTGAAAGTGTCTGGCCCAAGTGGATTACGAATTGCGATGGCCACGCGCTGACGGCTCAAGTTATTGGCCTTCGTCGATCCCAACGTCCCGTGTCATATCTCCTCCGTTCGGTTCTTAGTCTTCTCGGCAAAAACTTATTTTCTTACTTCAACGTACATCATAATTTACCGAATCGGGATTTTTCTCGCTGGCCGATATTAAAAATCATGCTTGTATTTTCCAATAAGATTACTTCGCGCTTGCTTTTGCAATAACCGCAAAAAATTGCCCTTAAATACCTACTTAAAATGGATTAATAACATAAAAGTGGTAGGTAATTGTAATTAAAGGGAGAGTAGCACGTGTGGATCTCAGATGTTGTCATACAATAACTTGGAACGGAGTAAAAAGCAATTCCACTAAAACCCGAGGGTGCGCTCGACGCGCCCGCCCGCGACAATGCTCACGAGTTCACTTGTAATTGCCGGCGGGAACAAGCGATGCGAATGGACGCGGATATGTATTTTAACCACCTATGCGAGCGCATTTTGTAATATAGGCTACATAACACAGAATTCAAAGAGTCGTATACGTCAACCTAATCCCCTCACACACGCTGAAATTTGAGATTGGTAAGGAAGAACGCTTCGTCTCCGAGAACGATCCATCGGTTACTTTTTATCATTCACGAAATGAGTAACGCGGAAACAATTAGTTTCAACGATTATCATCAATCATTAACTTGACTGTCTGATCTGTTAACACGTTTGAAATTACATCTTTTTACTTTAAACGTATAACGAGTTATTGAGGAATTAGGGCGCCGACCTACACATGTTGGTATTTCCATTTAGCACAGATATGTATCATTATTTAAACGCCGACAATCCTCCGCCGCTATAGGCACGTAGACCAACGCGATAATTTTCATTATTGATGAGCAATGGATGGCACAGAATGACTTTAACTTTTATCAAAATAAAAAGATATTAGCTCGTAATTAACAACTGTTTGTTATACATAGTGTGGGGGCAAAGGGTATTTTATTGATTGAAGTTTTTATACATTTATTGTTAGGCCATCATAATTACGTCCTGAATGATCCCACCGCAACCTTTCGGGCTTTGTTGACAATACATTTTATTTATTTGGAATCAGGTATAAAGATCAATAGCTAACTTTGTAAACGAGCTTATGGAAAGAATGAAGTAGGCCTTTGAATGGAGATGCACAAATGCCTTTGTTGCCTTATAATGAAATAGGTAATTAGCAGAAATAAATTTGCACTTTTTACCATTGCTCCCTGTGATTACATTGGATGCTATCAATAGGACCTTTCAAACTGCCAAATTAAATAATATGTATAATCATAAAAAATCTAAAATTTAAAGCACTTTTCTATGCCAGTTGGATGGTTCTTAGGTGACATTCCTTGATTCCTCTGACACAATTCCCGGCTATTTCTTCCAGTTTTGTGTGGACAGCTTGGAGATCATACTTTAATGCAGTGGTTCTCAAACTTTTTTGTCTAGCGGCACACTAAAATTATTAAACAAAATTCGATACACCTTTTTTGCTTTTTTTACAGTTAGTAAAGACGGAAATAAAATCATCTTCGGCAGCCGTAGGCGAGCTCGATTCGCTCGCCTGGCTCACATTTGTTTAAAGCGCATTTGTCCATTTGAAAGGAAATTTGGCATTAAAATCGTCAATGTATTTTAAAATTGACTAATCTACGCATTTAAAGCCTATTGAATAGTTTCGGAATAAATCAAATGATTTTAATCTTATTGTTAATTTATACATAATAGTTTGTTGCTTAATAAGCTATATTTAATATTTAATAGGATCATGTCTAGCGCAAACTGCAAGTGCAAAGCCGCCGCCTTTCGATTATAAGGACGCGGGTTTGAACCCCACAAGCGCGCTTTTTTTCTATAACAGATCGCGGCAAAACGAAGGAGGCGAAGGACTGTGAGAGAGAAGAACCACGCGATGCGCAGGTTCTATTTGGCCGACTCTACTCCTCTCCATCCATAGCCATTCTTTTAGTATCAGCACTTCCTCTCCCCTCTTTCAGATCGCCTACCATCTTCACTCGTCTTCTTCCTCTTTTCCCCATACCCTCCACGGCTCCTTCGATCACGTCCTTCAGCAAATTATTCCCTCTTAGCACACAACCAAGCCACATTCTGTTCCTTCTCAAAATTGTTTTATACAAAGATCTTCCTTGGCCTATTCTTGTTCGTTTCTAATCCGATCAGACACATCCCCACAGACTCAACTCTGTTCTGGTCGTTTTTTCAATATTGCCCACATTTAGGGATGGAATCGAGCCAACGCGAGTCAAACTTTTCGAAAATTCGGCTCGGCCCTATATTATGGATGTTCAACTCTTCAAGAAAGAAAAATTTCCCCAACCCAAGAAATGAGGCATTCTCCTGACTGACTCTGATTCTTTGCTTCTGTAGCACCAACCAAGCTTTCGAAAACAATCACTCGGAGGTAATGAGGTATCTGAAGCTGCTCTTATAGCCAAAAAGTTTTTAGCCATTAAACGGAGCACAGACTAGACTAAGTTGCCCTTCCCAGCGCACCTGTACGTCGTAGACGCCCTAACGTCCGAAAAAGACAATTCCAATGGTAGCACTCGCGGCTCGACTTGCTCCGCCCATCCCCTTCGCCACCTTCCGGACGATTTCGATGTGTGCGCAAGTGGTGCGTGACGTGGCATCCCTGTAGCACGTGGGACACGGATTCCACACGTGCGCGCCTTCCTCCCTGAAACGCCGTTCTGCCCCCGGGATGTGTGGGGAGGGGGGGGGGACTTTTGTGGAGAGTTTGGATGTTCTTAATTGCACCGCTCGTACGAAATCGCGTTGAAGAGCTCGGCTGGAACTATCTTGGACTTGGACCGTTTCCGCAAGTCCCCCGCTGAAGAACCACCTCGCTATCTCAGCTAGCCGATAGGAGCCCTTTGACCAGTTTTTCGGTATTCGGTGTTCCAAGAGGCAAATCCCCAAGGAGTCGGTGGATTGGCGCAGAAAAGAGATCCTCTTCGAAAGAATGCAGGGAATTAGGCGGCGCAGTTTGGGCAAGTTCCTCTTTCTATTGTTGGGCCTGTCAATCAAACGTCATTCAAACAATCAAACCTATACCGTTTTAGATTTAACAGTGGTGTCGAAAACGACAAAAACGTTGGGACCATCTAAGGTTTGATATAATAAATAATACCCATAGGTTTAACAAGTTACGAAGAATCGCATACGATTTTCAGTAGGGGAATTTTTTGCCTCTTATTTTTAAACTACTTTTAATCCGGCTCATATTCAATAGCACTGATCGTTGAACTCGAAGAAATCGATTGGCGAAGGTTTGACATCGCTGTCTCTTTTTGTTCTCGAGTTAGACGAGGAACAGACGGACAAAAAATTCCCCTAAAAACGCAACATTACCCCCAACGTTTGTAATTGGTCGATTTCTTTTACGAATATGAAGTTTGGCCATTCCGTGACTTCGCTTCCCTCTTATAACGAGCCGGCGTGTTTTGTTTAACTGCCCGTTATTGACAGTATGAGTGGGGATGCCCCCCCCCTGTTCTTTCTGAGGGGCGTAAGGCTGCAGACGAGGTCTAGATGCAGGTAGTCCTCGATTTTTTCTAAGAGTCTTTGGGCCTGATTTTTTCCCCCAAGTCCAGGCCAACTTCGGGTGTAACTGGTTCCAACAAGGTTTGGAGTTGCTTATTCATTAAGGGACTAGGGAGTTAACGGCGTTTGGAGGAGATCTCGTTGAACAAGTGGCATAACAAGCGACTCGAATCTGCCACAGTGGCCACGATCCGGTCCCGACTTTCCTTGGGTAAATTGCGTTCCTCTTCAAAAAGGACGTTCATGAGGGAGTCCCCTAAAGCCGCTAAAATGTTATATTTTCAAAACTGAGAGAATAGATTTAGAAATCTTTGTTTAACCAAGTGCCAAATTCTTGACAGAACAGCTTCCTAGTTCAAACCAAATATTAAAAAAATCGTTTTTGACAGTCTTACATCCTTAGCCCATCTTAGTATTGATTTTCAATGAAATATGAAGAACTAGTAAAAAATACACTGTTTTGATTACATTAGGAGGTGCAATGTACAAGCTAACAAATATAGCAAAGACTTATAGTTCATATAGAAAGTCGACTTGTCTTAGATCGACTGAACAATGAATATTTCTGAAAAATCTTGGGCAGAAGTGAGAAAAATTACTCTACTTTGATTATATTAGGAGAAAGTAGTTCAGCTAAAACACGATACATTTTGGACTTGAAATGAGGAAAAACGAACAATTTTGTTTATACATTGAAACTGGTAGCTCCTTGCAATGAAAGTAAAATAAGTTTTCTGTTTTTCCATTTACGATTACGATTTTATTGCAAAAGAAAGCGTAGTAATGAATAACTCGAATTAAAATTACAACGGCAACTGTTATAAAAGAGAAGTTAAAAGTGTTAAATTTCGAAATTTGTGCAAGTGAGGCCACATTTAAATAATATTACTGAAATGAAATTGTCAATTTACTCAACTTAGCTTAAATCTCACTATCTTTGTGGAAAATTACCTAATGTGTTTCGTACTTAAATAAATGTGTATAATTTTGTTTTACAACACCCTTAGGGGCACGCGATTATTATTATTGCGCTTAATACGTTATTCTTGAAACTTTTTGAAGAGACACGGGCAAAATTTTACCGTAAGAGCGTCTCCCCTTGTTAGTTGCTTCTGAACTCAAGTACAACGGGAAAATAAAAATCATGCATTTATAAAAGTATTCAAGGTTTATTCATTAAACTAATTTAATTCGACAATTGACGACCTCCAATAAAAAAGTCGATTTCTTAATTTTCGTAATGGAACTAAATCATTTGCAATGTCTGCACGTAACCCTAATAAAACAAATATTTAAATCAGTACCTAACCCTAACATTGAAACGAGGCGCTAAGGGTAGCAGAATGAAAAAAAAACCTTGAAAAAGGTTCTGTGCCTTCAAATCGGGACCCAAAATATATTCGACCCACATACGCATATTCACAAGATAATTACAGTGATGATGAAGAGAATAAAATCGGTGCACATACCATCCCTATAAAGAACCGCAGCATGTCTTTCGGAACAGAATGTAACCAACATGCGACGTATGTAAGAAGCAACTCCCTACCTCATTAGAGTTTAAAATTCATTTTTCAAAAGTGCACGCCGAAATGAAGGCCAGAATTGTAAAAAGGAAGCGGAAGCAGCTGTTCACTCTCTAAGATCATTCATCGACAACAATAAAACTGCATCTAAAGTAATATTCAAGGGCGATTTCAAAAATGCTTTCAACTCTATAACATGCCAGAAGAGATGGACAAAAAAATCCCTGAAATTTATAAATTCCTATTTCAGTGCCATCTTCCTTATGCGTCGGAAAATAGACCCCCCAATCCGCTGAAGACGTAAACCAAGGAGGCCCTTTGGGTCCTTTAACCTTTAACTTCTCCATATTGGCTTCATCCTGAATCCCTCAAAGATATCGATGACATAACGCTGGAGGAAATCACTAATGCTAAACTTGGAGAAGATCAGGATATTACATGTGTGGATACCCTATACCCATCCCACCTCCCACAAACTTCGTAAACTTCCGGAGGAGCTGCCAACAAAGCAGAAAAAGATAAATTACAGAAATATTCAAAGCTGGATAGGATAGGATACGAAACAATTGGAGGTTGGGAAAATCAATGCAAAAACCTAATCAAATTACTAGGAAAAAATTCACAGGTTTCGCAATCCATGCAACCATCGGAGACATTGGAAATGATAACCATATAACGCCATATTCACTCGGGATCACCGGCTTTATGGTTCAGTGGTAGAGCGTTGGGCTATAAATCCGGAAGTCGGGTGTTCGAACCTGGATTGAGATGAATTTTTCATCTGTGGCAGAGATGGGAATTATCTTAGACCAGTTTCGAGCATTCGAACTCCGAATTAGGTTTTCCTGCAGTTTTCATAATTCGTAAGGTAAATACCGGAGTAGTATAGAACAAATTTAGACCTTCTGCAGAGGCACCTTTAAAAAGCAATATGCGGGTCACTCTGTAATTGGGCGCAAGCCTGTCGAGGGCCCAGAACAAGAAGACAGAATAAACAAATAAATAAAATAAATCACCTGCTCCACTCGCTCGCTAGTTCGCTCGTGTCGCAAACGTGAACTCTCTGAATAATTAGCGTCGTAACATGCTTGTAATGCTATCACGAGAGATGTGCGAGAATTGGAATTAACAAAACAATTGCGCACGTATTAAGTAAGTACCGTATCGACAGTATCCGCGACTTTTCTTCAATCTACCCATTACGGCCGAGTACGGTACGATCAACACTTGACGCGAGATTACTGTCTTCTTTTCTGCTTGACGAAACCTGTAACTTCATATCCATACAAAACAGAAGCATTTCAAATGATAAAAAATTTAAAAAACTCTGAAGAACCAAAAATCATGGAATATATCTAAAACAAAGTATGAGTCCCCATCCTCCATCCAGAAAGGGAATGCAGATTCGATCATCCAGATGTTTCCAAGATCAAATTCACTTAATTAATTTCTTATATTTTTATAAATTTTTATATTTATGTAACTACGAATACCTGTTTGCAACATTCTGGCTAATTGTTTGGTTTATTTTATGACTAAAAGTTTATATAAGTCCGCAAGCGCTTCGTTACTAATCTACAGGGTGTTATAACTTCACGATTTTTTAAGTTTTTTCTGTACATGTGCAAACATAAGATACCATTTCAGATGAGTACTATCAAAACTAATAAAAAGAAGAGATTATCCAAATAAAGCCAGGGTCTACTGGACTTCATTTAGCGAACTACAGCGGTCACAGCGATTTTTGCGGCCCCGAAAACTATGAAAATGGAAACCTTGGTCCTAAGACATTTCCATTTTAAAAATAATCAATTTGGATTAATGAGAATCTAAAATAGCCTGCTGCCAACTTCTAAGCATTACGAAAAAAATTATATCTATGAGTGAGAACATAGCACCGGTGGTCTGAGGGGTATGGGAATCCCCCCGGCTAAAAATTTAGATTTGATGACCCTTTCCCGAACTCTCTTTCAACCAATCATAAGCATACCGATGAGTATGCTTATGATTATTTTGTAGGGGAAAGGGTCATCAAATCTTCTTTTCCTGTGGGTATTCCAAACGTTCAGCCCTTAGAATTCTGGTGCATGTAATAAAATTTTACGGCACTCCCTACAAAATAATCATAAGTATACTAATTGTCCTAAACAGTTTTGGGAGAGAACGTAGTACCGGAGTACCCCCAGCAACTGCGAAAACTGGAATGATAGTTACTTTCGGAATAGGTCCTTTCCCAAAAGTAACTGTCAGCTTTAAGAGAAGGTATTCCATACCCTCAGACCACGTTCTTTCCCAAAACGTTTACCTCGTTTGACGAAAGTTCCTACAAAATAATCATAAGCAGCGATAGCCGTAATTTTGGGGAGAAATGCAGGACTAGGGGCTTTGGGGGTATGGAATATCCAGCACAGTAGAAATCGATTATCATTTCCCGAAATCTACTATGATAGTTACGCTGCGGAAAGGGTAATCAAGTTGTACCCATATCCCACTGGTGCTACTTTCTGCCCCCAAAAGACTTCGCAAAATTAGTATTGAAAGGTTCCAGGTATATACAAGGTATACAACTTACGACGATACATACATTTTTGAGAGTTGGCAACCATGCAGTTTCTAGGTGGGGAAAAGCTGCCTGCACCACCTAGAAAGCACGAACGGGGGTTACGTTTGGGATCTTGTCTTGAATGGCGGCCGTGAACGCGTCGCTCCATAAATTTTTGTTGTTATTTTGTGTTATTTAATGCAGGTAGTAATTTTTGCATTTCTTTATATCGTATTTGTGTTTTGTATGCCGCATTTTATATTTTTTTGTGTGTTCAATCTTTGTTTTTGAAATTTACTTGGTTTAACCGTAATGCAGAATCACATGTGTGACACCGTTATGGTATTGTTTGTAATTGTTTACGTTTTTGGTATAATGTTTGCTTAATTTATGTTTATTGATGTTGATTACTTGATCTTGTCCCTGAAGTAACATTCATGTAAGGTTTGATAATTTTATTTTAATATGTGGAAATTACCGATTCATTTGAGGTATGTACTGACTTGTTGTTTGTTACTAACAATTTTCTCCGTGAATGAAGCAGTCACGGGGGTGTTAAAAAACTGTAGTTAAAATTGAAGTACGACACCTAATTCCGTGATTGTCTTCGACATCCAACTGTAGGCTCGAAACCACGAAACCTGGGGCGGGCTACCCATCTTGCAGGGGCGGGATTACGCTAATCAAAGCTCTTCAGTTTAGAATCTATGGCGATTCAATAATTTCCACATATCTTGTTTTTAGTTAAATTTGCCTACAAGGCCATGTAATTTTCCATTTTGCTTTTAACAAAAGGACTTTATTGCACCAAAGATGAATCACATCCTGTACTCTTAACCCTTTCTCAGAATTTAGGTACCTGCTACTACCTGACCCATTGTTCCCAAAAACTTGCTTTTAACCTTGAGTGTAACCAACATTGTATATATGCATTTACTATCTTTGTTAACTACTGCTTAAACTTTTACAAAATATTTTGTTAATTAACTTTTGGACTGTATTAATCAAACTGCGAGGTTTTTCTTACGTCGTACTCTTTTTACCCTTAGCAATTACTTTTGCGAGAGTACGACACCTTTTGGCTTTGCTTGCTTTGTTTATATTAATGTATATCAACTAAATTTCCGGGTTTTCACAATCTTAATAATTACGATCATTATTAAACAAACTTTTCACAATTTCAGTGTTTTATTTGACGTTCCTTCCCTACTGTGCTACAGGTCAAAGCGTTGTCTACAACTAACGTAAGGGGGCCCTGCCTTAGATGTTTTATCACGTGCCACTTTTCAAATTTAAGCGGGATCTTGTTTAGTTTTGGAGGGAATAGTCATTCGGGTGGCCATTTTTAAACGTTGCCGGGTTGACTTTATTTCCGTGTTCTTGTAGTGTGAAGTTAGCGTAGAACCTGAGGGTTAAGTACACTACAGTATGTTTATAATTATTTTGTAGGAAGTCTCATCATATTTTCCGTTTATGGGAGGTCTTCTACATACGAGAATCCTAGAAACGAGGGGTCTTAGAGGTATAGAATACCCCCTTCCCCTAGAAAAAATTTATACTTGACCGTTTCTCGAACTCCTTCATAAGCTTACTCATTGAAAGCTATTAGGGAATTATTTCGTAGGTTCATGTTAACACTGTCCCCTGTTGCATTTTTCAAAATTTCTTTGTAGTTATTCCAGCTTTGTAGAACGCGTCAATTAGTTGGCCCCTTACGATAGTTTATCGTAATCCCGCTGTAACTGGTCTCAGTGGTGTTGTGGTTCAATATGTGTTCTTAAGACAAAATAAAAATCAAAAATTTAACCTTTCCTTCTTTCCTTCACTGTGGATTTACCCAATTTATTGGTAATCTAAACATTTCGACGTCTAAAAGATTCTTTTGTTTATGAAAAAATTGATTGTGAAGCACTGAGAACTTTTACACTTTATCCAGCTTCGGGGGTGCTGCAACAAATGGTACGAAAAACGGATGGCCAGTGGAGGGAATTGAAAGATGGGGGTAATTGGTGGGGATCACGCGAAAGTAAATGGAATTTAAAGTGAATTGAGAAGGAATTAGTGACAAAAGGGAACTGTAGTGTACAAATGTTTACTACTGGGAGTCAATTCTACCCCGTGAACAGGCAGGGTGTTAAAATTGTAGTAAAACGGTAATAATATACATAATACTGAACTCTACAGCTTAGAATGCTAGCTTTAGGAAAGGACCCTAACGATAAATTCACACCCCCAAATATTCACTATTAAAATGGAGCGAAACATTATTATGCGAGACAAAACGAGCTGTATCATCGTAGATTATTATAGAAATTGCAACAGCCAAACGTAATAATGCTGTTTATCGCGGCGTAGAAATCAAGCTAGGTACCTATTTCGTGTTACTACTTCAGTTACGATTTCTTAACTATAGCCAGGCATAGCTGTATCGGAATGGAAGACCTCAAAAGCGATCGATTTATTGAATTGGATACGATAAGTACTTCATTAGAATAGATAATGAACGTTACGCATCTTACTGCAAACGGTATTACATCCAGAAAATCAATTGTTTAGAGATAGCTTGTTTTAAGATTATATTTCGATGGCTTTCTTGTAGTCTGCACAAACTTCGCTTCGCTTGCATTTCAAATTATCTTTTTATAGAGTTCTGTAGGCCAACATAACTTTGCCAAAGTTGGAATACGGCAATAACCTATAATCTCTAAACTTATTACAGAACAAGGTATTAGCGTGAGAGCACAAAATTCTCTTTAAAAATAAAAATCACTACCTATTCACGCTTTTTTATTGCCATCCAATTACACTTCACAGTGGAATCGTTGTGTAAGCTTTTTAAATCAAACCTTATACTGAGGATACGGCTCCATAGTTTTATCCAAATTGATATAAACCAGCTGTTGAACAATAAAGACAAGAAGAAGCGGTCACGAACTACAATTTCCTTGACCAGAGAATTAGATGTTTCGAGATATTCGATAACGCCACTATTGTAGGTCTAAAACAGTTTAAGGAATTTCAGATTTATTTCAAAATTTGCAGTGATGCGCTGACGGGGTGAGAATTCACCCCACGTGGTATTAGGTGCAATGTGTAAGTACCGGATACTGTTTGGTCAAGTTTTCAAATATCTTTTACTATGTTTCCTTTCCTTTTTTTATTTTTGAGATTTCTGAGTCCGGTATTTAGCAATTGGTTGGAAAAGTTAGGATTTTGTGAAAGCTAATTTGGTGTTTTGTTTTGGAAGGAAGTAATGATTAGGACAGACTTGTACTAATATTATAATTACGCTAATTTTTTTTAAATTATCCCTTTCTTGTTCTGGGCCCTCAACAGGCTTGCGCCTAATTACAGAGTGACACGCATAATGCTTTTTAGAGGTGCCTCTGAAGAAGGCTAATGTGTTTTTATTACAAATTGAATGAAGTCATTCAAAAGGCGATTACTATTGGAAATTTTAATTAATACCCATTATTTATAAAGTTCTTATGATACTATTCACTATCAAATGGGATAATTAGCATCATTAGGCTTACAAAAATGTGGGAAGATATTGCGCAAGTTCTTGAAGGGGTATAAATACAAGTACTTACGCTAAGTAAAGTGTATACAAAATGTTAAATTTAGTGTACATAATGTACGTAACTACTGATTCTTTAGGAATAGATTTTTTTAATTCGTTATTAAACTGTCCATATGAGCTATACAATAATAATAATAATTGAATAATTTTTGAAAACAACATAGCATTTTGTAATGTAGTGGACGACAAATTAAAATTAAAGGCTACATATGTTTATATATAGGTACCAAGTGCATCAGGGACAACTAAATATTACGAAAAAAGTATGTTATTTTGTAGTATGTACTCCTATTGGAATGTCAGTGAGAGTAATACGCAATGACGTTACATTTTGGGAAACGAATATGATTCCAAAGCTCAAGAAATTTTATATGACAGCTTTACTACCAGAAATAATTGACCCACGGCAGTGCCAATTAGAAAGACATTTCTCTAATATTCCTAGACAGGTGTTCGGAATGGAAAAACGGATATGACATTTTTTCCGTCTGTATGTACCTATTGCGTACGTTGGTAATTTTCCGAGGGAACGGCTCGACGGATTCGGTTCAAATTTTGGATATTATAAATACGTTAGGCATACGGGAAAAATTATGGGCCGGGTTTTTGAAAAAAAATGTTGGAGCGCGCAACTGCATTGAACTTTTTTTTTCAAAAAGGTATTCGAAAGACCTTATTTTTCTGTGTATTACCTACAACAATTGTGCTAGTTGTTATTACAAATAAACCGAGAAAAAAATTTCAAAGTTAAAAAACTACAATTTTACGAGATCCTCATAGTCAAAATGAAAATCAAGTGCCAAATTCTTAACAGAACAGCTTCCTAGCTCAAACCAGATATTAAAAAAAACCTTTTTAACAGTCTTACATCCTTTATATCCAATGAACCCTGCCAAAATTTTAACGAAATCAGAATAACCGTTTTGTCGAAAAAATGTGTTAACAATCTCCGTTTTTTTTTAAATAGAACCTACCATAATGTTTGTAGGTTGCACACAGAACAAGAAAGGCTGTCGAAATAGTTTAATAGAAATCTTGCGTTGCTATTTAAAAAATAAAGTTTGTGGCTTTTACGGCGCTAACATTTTTTTCTCAAAATCCTGCCCGTTGTTTTTCGTTTCCGTATGCTTAATATACAGATTCAAAATTTGAACAAAACCGTCGAACCGTTATCTCGGAACAAAAATTTCATTCTTTAAAAGTTGCTTAAAATGAACGTCGACATTTGATGAAACTTTGACATGTCCAAAAAACGGTGATCGTAATAGCCACCTAGCTCAAGCTAGGAAGCTAAAAAACCTCACCCAAATAAAGAAAACGAGTCTCCAAAAATGTACAAAAATCTCAATATTTTGGTACGGCACTGCAGTATTATTTATTATCAAAATTAATAAATCTTATGTGCAGTACTGGATTCAACAAGTTGAATCGAAATTTTTAAAAACGGTTACTTTGTATAGGTGATGTTTCCAAAAAAACAAAAATATTCCTCACAAATTCAAACAAAATGTCAATTCAGCCTGTTCAGTAGCAATTTCTTACCGCACCAAAAGTGAAACTGAGAAATTGGCTTTGTTGAACAATGAACAGTGCGAGGCGAAGCCGAGGTATGGACCGTTACAAATCAGAGCGAGGCGAGGCGGCAAAGCCGCCGGAGCCGAGCGTATGTCTCATCAATACCAAAAAATGTTATCAAAATTAAAAAATCTCATGTGCAATTATGTGCAGATCAGGATTCAGCAAGTTCAATCGAAATTTTCAAAAAAAGTCACTTTGTATAGTGTTTCACAAAAAAAAATTCCTCCCAAATTATAAAAATTATCAATTCAGTTTGCTCACTATCATTTTCTTACCGTAACAAAACTGAAACAAATTTTTTAAAAATGTCAATTCAGTCTGCTCAATGGAATTTTCTTTCCGCACTAAAACTGAAACTGACAAATTGTCTTTGTTGAACAGTGAACAGTGCGAGGCGAAGCTGAGCTATGGACCATTACAAATCAGAGCGAGGCGAGGCGGCAAAGCCGGCGGAGCCGAGCGTATATCTCATCAAAACCAAAAAATGTTATCAAAATTAAAAAATTTTATGTACAATAATGTGCTGATCTGGATTCAACAAGTCGCATGAGTCGTATGCAATCCATGGCATGAAAGGAAATGAGATTATACTCGCGTGCGCAATGGACAACAGTCTTATTTAAGGAGCAATTTCATCGTTTGTTTTATGGTAGGTTCCTCTAATGAAAGCAAAGAAAATGGGCGCATCAAAAATCGTGTAGCGCATGCGCAATGATCAACTTTCTTATTTGTGGGGTAATTTGATCGAAATCTTTATGGTAAGTTCATCTAACAAAAACAAAAAAATGAAAGTGCAAAAAATCGTATTGCGCCGAATATAGATTACACCTCCAAAAATTAATACACAAACGTAAAATATCCAATTTTCGGGAATACTTGTGCAAAATATACTCACTCTTGCGTATAGACTTGAAATGCGAATATAACGAACATATCGATGCTTTTTTGGGCAGAATGAAATTTCTTTTCATTTTTTAGAAAATTCCAACGTCAGCCAACGTTAACTATATTCTCACAACCATTAAGCAAAAAAATAAAAAAATATTTTTATTTTAATTGACAAACAGAAAACCACATAAAACGGCAAAAACGGAAGAGCCTACTGGCGGCAAATTTGTAAATCCGCCACTGTACTAACCCCTCCAGTTTCCACATACAGCTGCGGGCCATATCATAAAAAAGTTCACATTAAGAAAATTTTGATTTTTTATTATTAAGATAAATCGTAGGTATGCAAAATAATATCTACAATAAAACACAAATAAAATACAAATAATCATAAAATCATGGAAATATATCCCTGTGCGCTATTTTGGTTGAAACTGCAGAGTATTTCAGCTGTTTTTAAAGATAAGAGACGTGCGGTTTTCGGGACCCTTTGCCATTTTTTTGTTAAACTTAATATCGCAAAGAAAATCAATCCAACTAAGTGCGTTTGTTTCTTATTAGAAACAGGGTAAAAACGAAAAGGTTGACTTTTTGGTATGTTATCAATCATTTTTACCTTTAGTAAAAACTGCCTATTTTAGATATTTTTACGAAAAATCCAGTAGCGTAGTAAAAAAAATTGAATCGCCTTTTCTGAGATTGGACCCAACCTTGATATTTTTTAAATGCAACACCATGTTACATAGATTAATCATCCCATATTTTTTTAAATTAAATATCATATTTTTCAAAGTGACATGTTTCTACCGCCCGCGATTTTTATTGATTGACATCGGCTGCCTTAGTTACCATGGATACAATAAACAGAACAAAATCTCCATGAATCCAGGGCCTACTATTTAAAAAAGTAAGAAATAAGGTTTTTATTAATTTTCATCGATAAGATTAAAAAAATATAGGTTGTGATACAATGTAATCAGGAAAAGGTTCTGTTAAGCAATTGACGTTAAGATATACAGGGCGTTTTAAAAAATGCCAACTTTGGATCAAATCTCAGAAACGGCGATCCAAGTGTTTTTTTTACTACGTCGCTGAATTCTACATAACAATATCTAAAATAGCCAGTTTTTATCTTTTTTCTATCTTACATCGCTAGTAAGGTATGATAACATTCCAAAAAGTCAAAATTTGTTTTCACCCTGTATCTCAGAAGAAAAACTAGATTTGTTCTGTTTGGGTTATTATATATGTTTCACCAAAAAGTGGTCGAGGGTCGCGGAAACCTTTAAAAACACTGCAGTCTCAACCAAATGGGACGCACGGTACAATTAAATTTAATAATTTGCAAACATTGCTATGGGCCGCAGGTTGCAAAACGGTGGACCGCATGCGGCCCGCGGGCCGCGTGTTTGACATGCCTGCCCTACAGGCTACATGATATTTGAAGAACATCGCCAAGTTTGTCGGGACCGTCGTGTATGGGCCCGTGGATTTCCTTCATTGAAAGTGCACCGCTTTACCTTTCGAATGGTACCTTGGGTTGTCGGTGAGCATACCACTGCTGTAAAACTTTACGTTGTACTTAGCAATCAAGAGTACCTAACCATTTCAATCACTCTGTTGACTTCGAAAGTTAACGTAAGAATTCAAACATTCTTTAGAGGCGTTTATTTTAAAATCCGGATTAATAATCCGAATTTTCGTCTTAGGGGTGGGAACGAAATTCTTCCGTTAATAATAAATTACGCGGAAGTGATCGTATTTGGGTGAAGAAATGTGCAGATCGTTGAATCGACAACTTTTTAAATTAAATATTAAAGGTTGTTTAGAATTTGGTTTTTATGGGCGGAAAGTTTATATAAATAGCTTGAGAGTGCGTGGAACTGTGGCCGTTGTGATATAGGTACGTACAGAGTAATTATTTTAACGTAGAGTATGTTGTCGCATCATGCAAACCGCACACAGTATAAATGCGACCGAAACGGAATTTAATTATTGTGCAATACATTTGCCTTGCGGCCCGGGCTATGGGCGGTGATCCGGGCTGTTTCTGAGGGCGATCATAACCGGCCTGATACCCAATCTAGGCTCATTAATAAGGTACGCTGAGCGCGCGAACTCCGATTGCGATGCCGAACACGTAGTCGAATTGTGATTCTGAGATGGTTAGTTAATTATTCAGACTGGCGAACAAAGGCGCTCAACAGCCCATACCGAACAGGAAATTAAAACAAATAATTTACGCGGCTTGTGTGGCTAATTGTGAAAAAGTAATTGTTTTATGAGATTAGTTGTCTTACATTTTAGTGTTTCTAATGTACTTACCTAAAAAGTGGAAGACAAACAACGCAACAACCCAAAAAGAGGTCACCGCTAAGTGCAGTTTCTGAGGTGTGCCCATGTCGGAGGTGCCTTAATCCACACCGGCGGCGTGGCCGCAATACCCCATAGTAATTCTCTTCCCCCTAAAACAGACACAAGAGTTTAAAAGTATATCCTTCTGCTGGCTCATTCGTATCTTTTGCTGTCGATTTTGTGTGGTTTTCCTCCCTTATCAACAACCTCAAACAGAATATAGAATACTGACGGCTTTCAATGTGTTATATATATTAGCATGCAAACTCAGAGATAGCTTCGCTATAAAGCGACCCCACGTTTTTAAAATATGTGTGTATAATAAATCAAATGTATTCGGGCACTCTACAGCTTTTCTGAAAGGCACTGATGGAAGCGGCATCACGGTCCAGTTTTCTACGTTCTCTGTGTACTCCACTCTCTGTCTCTAATTAGTGATAGTGACGACACGTGTCCTACGCCGTTCTTTCGCGCGTCCGAATCGATTTGCTACCGCACCGACGCCAATTCTTTTGTCGCTTAAATTGACTTAATGTTGACGATGATAAAAAACAAAGCGGCTGCGTCCGAGGGTGGTTGACGTGCCGTAGCTGTAGCGCCAAAGATGGGGTTATTTAAAGCCGAGACAGCTCTTTGTTAATTTACTTTACCGTGACATCGTGATGGAATGTCACATCACTCCCACGGAAATTGAGAAAGTATTGTAATAGAAGACGCTGAGTGACAGGCGCGCTTCTTTATCAACTGCAGTATATTCTAGCGCCCTGACATTCCCCAAACGCATGCTACGTCATGCTATGACTCCAACTAGAAAATAGTTTGTACATGTACGTTACAAAACGAATGCAACACCTAATCTGATCCGAATGATTCGAACACATTTATCTTAAATGAAAAAAGAAAGGCAACCCGGAAGACATTTTATCTACCCCCACGTTACTCTAACAAAACTTTCCATTTAACAATTTACTAAACTTCTTGGAGCTTTAAGAATCATCCGAACGATTCTCAAAATTTATTAGATACTTTTGATTAGGTTCGCCACACATACATCAATGCGCGTTTGATAAAAGAGTAACTTGTTGCGTAATTGAAATTCATTTGCACCAACTTACTAACTATTCATTGACTATCAGCGTCTTTCGTCCGAAAAATTGCTCTCGTAGGTTACGGGATCAGTTGGACGCTGGAGAAAGGCTAAATTGACAATTAACGTGAATAGTTTGTGATCATTAAATTTTGTGCATCGTACTCTGCCTTTTTTATATAGATTATATATTAACTGGATCGCCACACTTGGGTCATACACGGCTAGCTTAAAATTATTTTTTAACTAAATACTAATAAACATATGTAATCGAGTATGTAATATAAGATGTAAATAAGCAAGTCAGTGAGATATGATGAACGAGTAATAGATTGTCCATTTAGTAACTGTTTTCATGAACATTTTTTAATTACTGTCACCAAGTATGACATCCTGAGGAAGTCTGGGTTCTTGCGGTTCCACGGTATTTGTCTGCCATTGATTTTTATGCATCTTGGATTGTTGCACCTTTTTAATGTGAAGATTTTTGTGACACATTTCGTTTCGTTGAGTAGTAGATTCCCTCGGTTATACCAGATACTGATTTCATCTGCGGCTTGTTAAAAGAGTCCCGATATGGCTGTATCCAAATCAGAACTGTGTGTTACTATATCAGCAAACATCGAAAAAGCTGGGACAAGAATATCGTAAGTATGAACGTCGAGGAGTAAGGGGCCAAGCACAAACCCCTGCGGCACGCCTGATTTGATACTCTTCATATTTGAAAGTGTTGAATTGATTCTGGTAAGGTACGTTTGATCACTTGGAAAGGAAGATATAATGTTGATGATGATTCTCAAGCGGCAGAAGGATTACTTCGCGATGTTTGGCACTTTTCTTGATCACAAATGCAGTACCACCATACCCGTCCTGTTCAGGTTTGTCTCCACGATAAATACCTACAGTTGTCCAGGTATTAAAAAAAACAGTTTGGGATAATAGGTGGGTTATAAAGGATTTTATATGATCAAGATAAGGGGTTATTATTTATTTATTTATTTATTCATTTATTTATTTATTTATTTATTTATTTATTTATTTATTTATTTATTTATTTATTTATTTATTTATTTATTTATTTCTTTATTTATTTATTTACTTATTCTGTGAAACTTTATAACTCTCTCCCTTCATTCATCACGGAATATCGCGGAAATAATTTTAAAAAACAGGCATATCTCCTTAATCATAATTTGGGACAGCTGTTGCAGATGTATAATGCTGTGCTTTTTTTGGCTTTTTTTTGTATTCTATTATCACTTGATTATCTTGTGTTGCGCACATTTAATTTTTGCACTTATTTCCATGCGTTCTGGTCAAAGAATATCCTTGGAGAACATGTTCAATAAAGACGAGATGATTTATTATTATTATAAACTTTCACCAAAACATCTCAAACGAGGTTTTTGTGCAAGCGTTCATATGCAAATTTATTTTTCAAAAATTCAAAAATCCACAATTTAAAAGGAGTTATAATTTTAATCAGATACTGAAATGGATCCGTGCCTAAAATATACATAATCTCGCATTTAGGGAACACCACTGTAAAACCAGAAGTGACATGGGAGGGTTTATTAATTTTTTTTAGTAAACTCAACCAAACCCCACCAGAATGGAAAATTTAGTAAAAAATTGTAAGGAATTTGTAAGCAAATGTCGTTTTGTAAAGCCGCCTAGGTGATAGAAACTATCTCGAAGGATTTATCAGAAGCATAATGGAGTTCTTGCACACTAGCAAAAATGCTGAGAAGGGAAATGTAGTAACAGTAATTCGGATAGGCGCCACTTAGTCTTTAGTAAATATCAAAGGAAAACAATACTCACCTAAAGGGAAACAAGGCAAACTAAGAGATCCTTGTTCTGGTCTTGATAAGCTAAAGAAATAAAATAATTGACAAGGAGAGAACATAGACGAGGTTGCTGTCACAATCGAGGGCAATTTAATAAATGATCTCAAAATATTACATATAGGACACTGTAATATCTAAATCTGAAATGTCAATGTTTAAATTTAAATCAATTTTTAGCAAAAAGGGGATCATTCGTAGTCTGGAAAACTATTAAAACAGGCTTCCGTAAAAAAACAACGAAGATATAATCGTTAAATGACTATTCAAACAAATAATGTAGTAATACATTTCTGGCGGGTATTGCCCAGCCTGCGCATGTGCAGATTTATCGTCAAAATTTTTCTTGCCTCAGGTGCCACAGTTATTAGCTATCGAATTCAATATATATAAGCTTTTTTTGGTTTTGTTGTGTTTTGGAATAAATGTTTGTCAATCAATTAATTGTGTTTATTCGAATCCATTGTGCCACCCAGATAGCGTTTTTCATGTCAGATTTTTCTTTTCGTGCCCATGAATTATGTCAGATGTTGTGTAGTTGGAATTTTTGGAAGCTGGCTGAGGCCACCAAGTCTCTCAAATTGAGAAATTTTAAGTCAATATTAGGATTTTTCCTCTATAAAAAATTTCAAAAAGTTTCAATTTTGATTTATTTTGACCTAGCTGGACGAGTGTTTTGTTGGTGGTGTAGTGACAAAATTTTAAATTAGCAGCACAAAATGAGCACAGGATTATGAGATACTCGGAACTTAATTCCTTTCAAGTCGACACTACAACTTCACGGACCCCATTATTCAAGTAGTTAGGAAAACTCTTTTATTCCCGATAGGGAACAATGTTAATGCCGGTTGTAGAGATTAAAAATCCGAATGCTTGAATGGAGAAATATTCCAGGACGCATATTTTAACCATTCGAGTCTTTTGTATCCATTCGTTTATTACCCGTTTTTGTAGTTTGAAAAAGCGAAGAGTTAGGTTGTGCTTGAAAAAGCGGTGAGTTAGCTTTCTGCAATCGGTGATTCGAACTGATCAATGAGATCTGTACGATCACTGGCGTAAGGTTTGTTTCATTTGATTCGTCATGACGAACAATAAAATCTCCCAGTCTGCTGCAGCGTTACGTGGTGCTGGTAGCTTTCAGAAGCAATTTACTTGCGCCTTTCTGTAGCTGAATGGAAACACAATTTCTGAAAATGTCGTCATGCAAGTCCTTACAAGAGAGCTTCTACAGTGCTATTCATTAAGAAGTAGACATAGGGATTTATGTGTATTGTTTTTCCCTATGTCTACTTTTAAATGACAAAATCTTTTAAAGGGCGCCCAAGGTTATGCAACCAAAATAACTTCTTAAGTAAAGATCTGGCTGTCATATTAATTAATTCGAATATTATTACTTTGATTTCCGTATTTATTATCTGTTAAGCCAAAACAACAACATTCAAACTAATCGTTAAACAGTTATTTTAGATGCATAAAATTAGGCGCCCTTTTGTCTTTTAAAAGTGGACACGTAAATCCCTGTCTACTTCTTAAATATCACTGTATTCTATATTAGTCATCATTTCACACAAAGTTTATATCTTTCGTAGGGGTGGGGGTTTTCCAAAAATGTGTACTGCACAATGGTCTCTCATAATGGCGGTAATAATTAATCCCTCTGCTTTCCTTTCGAATCAGTTTTTATTAATTTATATTTATAGCAAAATGAACACCGGATTTTTTAAAGCGGAGTATCAAGTGTTCGTTATCCTCTAATTGTAGGTACGCTCCTACGGACGAGGATGTATTGAAAAACAAAATTTCAGGCGTAATAATATAATTGCCTATAAACAACGTCTCATTTTCACTACACATTTTTGCTAATGGCAACCATAAAACATACCACATAATTTTTAAATTTGTCTTAGGAAACCGAAAACTGATATTGTATTGAATGCGCAGTTCAAAATTGTTTATCGTCAACTAATTAAAGGCTGTTTGTTGTAGTATCGCTTATCGGTCAGAATAAAGAAGCGCCTTTATTGAAAACTATTGGCAGTCAAGTATACGCCAGCAATACGTAATCCCGAGTCTACCCAGATCGATGGCGTCCCGTTTGGAGAAGCATATTTATGTCCTATAAGTTGTGGAAGTGAGGGTGTAACGCAAGTAAGAAAAACGAGCAACGAAGCGTTTTGATTCCTTTAAAAGAAATTTGTAACCGTGTCTTTTGATTTCACTTTGCCTTTAATAGTCGGTTCCACTACGATTTGGGGTAGCCACAAGATGAAAAATTTACATGGGAAATAAATTGGCGCGTTACAAATAAAAAGGTTTTTCTAAAAATACAACTGATTATTATAACGAATATCTATATGCTTACTGTTTAACGTTCCTTCAAACTTCTCGTATGAAATTCCCCTTAAATAAATACGAATATTACGCAAACAATTAATTTTACCTCACTATTATAATTGGGCGCGTGTTGTAATACAGAAAATATTGAGAAGCAAATGTTTATTAAGTTGATTCCTGTCTTATTTACTTGTTTGCTAGATTTTCTAAGGCAGTTGTCTTTATGCGGTATAATGTTACTTACTTCAAAAAGGCCAACATCCATATTTGAACACTAAAAAAGTGTATGGGAATCCAGTTTCGTTAGCTACACAGGGAAAGTAAAATTATCCGACATCTTAATACATTCTACGAGAGTAGCATAGAATTTGTTTCGCGAAATACAAGGAAATTTTGAAGAAAATTACCCAAACGGTTTGTTTTTCTCCCACAATTTGAACAGTTTCCGATTCTGGAAGATCGAATTACTCAAGAGTATGAAAAAAAATATAAAACAGTTTTCCCCGATAATTGTTGCACCTCCTTGCGAATTCTATATCTTGATAAAAAAATTTTGAAAGAGAATATCTGTATCAGGAAATTAGTAATCAGTAGATAAGCATTACACCTCCTTGCGTTTCTGTTATTCTGGAACAAAAAGGTCATAGGATCTTCCTTTTGCGTCACTTATCCTAAAACTGAATTTTTTAAAAACGAAAACTTGTATCAGAGGACATTTGTTTACAATTATTCAGGAAGTTACAAATAACGTATCGACAAAAACCGTCTGACATATTACGTTTCCCCTACACAAATATTCCCCATCAAAACCTATGTCATTATAACAGAAACGCACTTACTCATAAAACCTTCTTACGTATTATGTTCTCGTGACGCCAATTCCCCTTTTTTTAATTTATTTATCTCGCTAACAGACACGCAAATTTCTTCGGGCAAATTATGTCCCCTGATACAAATTTTCGTTTTAAAAAAATTCAGTTTTAGGATAAGTGACGCAAAAGGGCAAAGATCCTATGACCTTTTTGTTCCAGGATAACAGAAACGCAAGCAGGTGTAATAATTACTGATTACTGATTTCCTGATACAGATATTCTCTTTCAAAATTTGTTTATCAAGAAATTCGCAAGCATGTGCAAAATTATCAGCAGTTAATTTCTGACATAGCAGATTCTTTTGAATATTCTTTGTTTTTAATTTCACCTATCAGGAACGCTAGATGATTTACGGACAAATTATGCTCTCCTTAT
Organism: Photinus pyralis; assembly: GCF_008802855.1. Taxonomy (NCBI): domain Eukaryota; kingdom Metazoa; phylum Arthropoda; class Insecta; order Coleoptera; family Lampyridae; genus Photinus; species Photinus pyralis. The sequence continues at coordinate 7,568,486 of NW_022170510.1, forward strand.
ACAGATAATTTTTTTAATTCCTTGGATAGAAAAAAACGTTACAGTGCGTAGCAAGTACTAGCACACATCTACAGACTATTTATATTTTTTAATGTAAATATACAGGGATACGATAGACGCAAGGAAGTAGAACTAGTATTGGGAGAATTTTTCAGGCGTGTCAATAATGGCAAACACATTCGTTCAAATTTGTGATCTTTTCAAAAGTTTTCGAAATTCGAAAATCGCTCTAAGAACGTACAGAGGGAACAAACGAAATGTGATGGTACTAGATTGGGTAAATACATTTTCTAATTGCGAAACATTTAACTTCTTATGTGAAGTATGTAAGATTTCAATAACCATTCCTAACATCATTGTTACGGGATGCCGCTGTATTCAATTTTTAAGCAGTAGCATAAAAGTTGTTCAATAAATTACTTTGGGATGTTTAAGTTCCGCATTAGAATAGGCATTTGTCAAAAAATCCGTAAGCTGCATGAAGCTAGCCGGGCATGGAGCATTTTATTTTATTACAAATGTGGAAAGCAGGGTGTGGGTAAAACCCGGACCCGGACCCGGACCCGGACCCGCACTTGGTGGGTAAAACCCGGACCCGGACCCGGACCCGGACTTGGGGGGTAAAACCCGGACCCGGACCCGGACCCGGAACCGGACTCGGACTTAGTGGATTCTTTCTTTTATATTTTCGTGCATCGTAACATTAAAGCCGTTATGAGGGGCTTGGTAGGGTTCCAAGCATTACTTTTTTCGGTTGGATTGAACCCTTTCTGTGCGTCAAATGCGTTTGGCTCATATTTTCAAAATGCACAAAGAAAGTAGAAATTTGTTTCTTTTGTCAATATTCCTTGTTGTAGTCGCTGTATTAAGTTCTTACACGATGTTTGTATACGCGCTTTAACTTTAGAAGGAATTATTACAGTACGAGGTTGAAATCGTCATAGTATGTTCCAGATCATAAAATAACATCCATATCCCTCCACAAATACAAGAAATATGAACAAAATTGCGCCAGGAATGCGGGTTGGCACATCTTGGTAGCCGTGTGACATAGTAAACATTTAAATAGGGGAATTTGTACCTAGATTACGGCGCAACAATAATCTTCTATTAAAGAGTTTGTTTTGGAAACCTTCTAGCGTTCCGGAAAACTATAAAAAATGAAAAATAAAGGAAACGGTAAAAAAATTCATGCACATACCCAACTTCCTTTAAACTATTAAAGCGATTTTTCTAAAAATTTTAATGTGGATCCTTCAAATCTAATCTGCCCATGCGCACACCCAACTTTCTTATTTGTAAAGGAATTTCTCTGAAGCGGCAAATAAATAATTTTAATCACAGATGCTTCTAGCAAAGCAAGCATATCTCATATTGTAAAAATCAGATGTGCGCAATGTCAATTTCCTTATAAGATGTAGAGACATTTTTTTGAATTTTTAACCAATGGTTCTTCTACTGCAAGGAACATATCGCACATTTTAAACATCAGGCGTGAGCTTGCGCACGCTGCGCAATGCTAAGTTTCTTATTTATAAGAAAACATATTTTCCTCTACCTACACATAAATAGTCCGTTATATGAATTTTCGGCAAGCTCTGATCGTTTATGGAAAATGGACTAAAGTAACTCCCCTTAAGGCGAAAACCGCTTTTTCATTTTTGTTTTCGTTAAATTAGGCTTATCTTTTTCTCGTATAAGTAATACACAAAAAATCACCGACAGTTCTTGGTGGTATTGACCATTTTGTTGCAATAAGTCGAAAATGTGACATGTCATGGAAGGTTTACGACGATTTATCGAGTAAGATCAAAAAATTTCCCCCGCAGTAAATATATTTTTATTCATACATAGTTCCTAGGTACCGAGCACCTAACCCTATTTAATCTAATTAATTTATAGCAGCTTTACATTTTATTCATACAAGGTGATCCACGTAGTCCGTTCGTTAGAAGTTTTTAAACTTGTAGTTGAAATAGAAACTTGAAATTTGGTTTACAGCCATAACCGACCATTGCGAATTGAAATATAAAATAATTTCAAGATGGTGCTCCTTCCATAAATACCCCGCAAGTAGTGCCATCTTGGTGTTTTTTTAATAGAAACGTAACATTTTCTATTTTCTTCCTATGCGTTAGTTTATTCTGCATTCAACGCAATTAAAATTTAAGTACCTACCTATCTGTCATAGGTTTTGGCAAATGTCAAATGTAAATCAAATTTCAATTTCTATTCATTTGCAGGTTTAAAAACTTTTAACGAACAAGCTGCGTGAATGTCGCTGTATATTAATTCGATATTTTATTGGAAGTTACTGAGATCGACTGTATCATGTCCAATAAACCAATACCTACTCGGTTTACGGGAACGTCTGTAATGTTCAAAAAAACTGTCGGTGATTTGTAGTGTTTTACTACGAGAAAAAGATAAGCCTAATTTAACGAAAACAAAAATGAAAAAGCGGTTTTCGCCTTAAGGGGAGTTACTTGAGTCCATTTTCCATGAACGATCAGAACTTGCCGAAAATTCATATAACGGA